>NC_133756.1:115806800-116113675 GCF_036562045.2 Rhinolophus sinicus
TGAAAGGCAAAGAGAAAAAAGAATGTGGGAAAATATGGAATGGAATATCCAAGAAATGTGGGACAATTACAACAGACTTAACATATGCATGATGGAATACCAGGAGAAGAAGACAGAAAGCAACACAAGAAATATTGGAACTAATGGCTAAGAATTTTCCAAAAGTAATGGCAGACACCGTACCACAAATCAAGCAAGCTCAGAGAACATCAAGCATGATAAATTCCAAAAACTTGACACAAAGGCATATTATGTTGAAACTACAGAAAAATCAAAGACAAAGAGAAAATCTTGAAATAAGCCAGGGGAGGGGCTTACCTATAGAGGAGTAAGGATAAGAATTATATCAGAAACCATGAAAACAAGAAGAGAGTAAAGTATTTAAAATATTGAATGAAATAAAAAAAATAAAAACCCACCAACTGAGAATTATATATCCAGTTAGCACTTATTCTTCAAAAGGAAAGAAAGACTTCCTCAGACAAATAAAAATGGAGGGAATTTGTCACCAGTAGATCTGCCTTGCAAGAAATGTTAAAAGTTCTTCAGAGAGAGGCAAATGATATAGGTTAAAATATGGGGATATGATAAACAGCATAGAGAATATAGTCAATAATATTGTGGTAGTATGGTACAGTGTCAGATGGTTGCTGGACTTACGGTGATCACTTCCTTAGATATATAAAAGTTGAATAACTATTGTGTACACCTGAAACTAATGTTATATGTTAGTTATATTAATAAAGATCTTTAGAAAAACTCAAGTCTACATGAAGAGAGAGAGAAGAGCATTACAAAAGGAATAAGTGAAGGTTAAATAGCATTTTTATTTTTCTTACACTTAACTGATCTAACAGATCATTTGTTCAAAATAATAATAGCAATAGTATATTCAGTGATTATAGCTTATGGATACGTGAAATGATAATAGGAACATTATAAGAATGGAAGACAAAGAAGAAAAAAACAAGGGTAACAAATAGAAAATAGCTACAAATATCGTAGATATTAAACCAACTATATCAATAATTACTTTAATTTGGAATGTTCCAAATGCATCAAATAAAAGACAGACTGTCAGAATGTATTTTTAAAAAAGGCCCAAGTATATGTTGTCTAAAAGAAACTCACTTTAAATATAAAGACACAAAAGTAAAAATAAAGGGATGGATAAAGATATATCATGCTGATACTCATCAAAAGAAAGCTGGAGAAGCTATGTTACTTTCAGACAAAACAGACTTCAAAGCAAGAAAAATTATCAGGGAAAAAGGGGGCATTCCATAATGATGAAGAGGTCAATTCTCAGGAAATCTTAGCTTTTCAAATCAATGACTGGTTGTGAGCGGGACAATGGGGGGTGGTGATGGAAAAGGATGCAGAAGAGGAACTGACTATGAAAGGTCATGAAGAAACTTTCAGGGATGAGGACAAGTTTGCTACCTTGATTATGGTAAATGTATCAGGGGTATATAGATATGTCAAAACTTGTTCAATTGTGCGCTTTAAATATATGCAGTACGTCAATTACAACTCAAAATTACTTAAAATTTTTAAAAAATGCTTGCCATCATTATCCTTCTCTAACTGAAAGCCATTATTCCTTTTTCATAGTTAAAGAATTTGAAGCACAGAGAAGTTAAGTAACTTGCCCAAGATCACATAGCTAGTAAATAGTAGAGTCAGGATTTGAATTTAATTTGACTGCAGAGTCCATGCTCAACCACTTTTCCTGAGTGAAATAACCATGGCCCACGTCTCCATTGCCGGTTTTGAAGCTGGCCAGGAGCAGATGCTAATGTTTGCTATTGTTGAAGTAATACCTGAGAACAGGCACACATTTAAACAATTCAGATAGAGAAGTTCTAGACAAGGCCTATGTTCTAGAAGTTCTAGAAAAGACCTCTGAAGGGGAAGCCAGGTGCTGGGTAGTGTGGGTGGGTGTGACCTAGGAGGCTTGGAGGCTATAAGTGAAGAGTCCAATTTTCGATCTCAAAGACTCGAATGTGATACACACACACTTTCGCCATCACATGCCCACTACACCTGCAGAGGTGTAAGCTGGTTCCTGTGACCCTGAGATAATCCAGGTCTTTTCTAGAACTTCTCTATCTGAATTGTTTGAATGTGTGCCTGTTCTCAGGTATCCATCTTCCCAATCCTCAGTTTTCCCAAATATAAATTAGGAACAGTATATGATGTCTGACAACAATTAAGTTTGCAAACTTGTTGCAACAATGTTGCTAACTTTTCTGATATCAGAGGGATTATTCATTATGAATTTGTACCAACTGGACAAACACTTAACCACGTTTACTATTTGGAAGTGCTGAAAAGGCTGCGTGAAAAGGTTAGACGACCTGAACTTTTAGCCAACAATTCATGGCTGTTGCATCACAACAATGCACCAGCTCACACAGCACTGTCTGTGACGGAGTTTTTAGCCAGTCAACAAATAACTGTATTGGAGCATCCTCCCTACTCACCTGATCTGGCCCCCAGTGACTTCTTTTTTTTACCGGAAGATAAAGGAAATATTGAAAGGAAGACATTTTGATAACATTCAGGACATCAAGGGTAATATGACGACAGCTCTGATGGCCATTCCAGAAAAAGAGTTCCAAAATTGCTTTGAAGGGTGGATTAGGCACTGGCATCAGTGCATAGCTTCCCAAGGGGAGTACTTCGAAGGTGAGCAATGAGGTATGTAGCACTTTTTATGGGATGAGTTTGTGAACTTAATTGTTGACTTCGTACTTCATGGAATTGTTGTAAGATTTTTTTCTTTTTTTGAACATTATATTTAAGATTTTTTGAATCCCCATTCCCCTACTTCCTCCCTTTTGGCAACTTTTTCAGCTTGTTCTCTATATGCATGGGTCTGTTTCTGTTTTGTTTTATTTATTCATTAACCTGTAGGTCTATCCAGGTTGCAAATGGCAAGACTTCATTCTTTTTTATTGCTAAATAATATTTCATTGCACATATATATGCAATGAAATATTACATATATATAATCTTCTTTATCCATTCAACCACTGATGGACATCATCGCAGCTGCCTCCACATCTTGGCTATTACTAGTAATGCTGCAATGAACATGGGGGTGCATATATATCTTTTCAAATTAGTGTTTTGGATTTCTGCAGATAAATACCCAGAAGTGAAATTGCTGGATTATATGGCAGCTCTATTTTTAACTTTTTGAGGACCCGCCATACTGTTTTCTATAGTGGCTATGTAGTACCCCCCAACAGTGTACAAGGGTTCCTTTTTTTCCACATCCTCGCCAGCACTTATTGTTTGTTGATTTATTGATGATAGCCATTCTGACAGATGTGAGTGATATCTTATTGTCATTTTAATTTGCATTTCACTGGTGATTAGTGATGTTGGCCATCTGTATGTCCTCTTGGGAGAAATGTCTATTCAGGTCCTCTTTAATCGAATTATTTGTTTTTTTGGTGTTAAGTTGTGTGAGTTCTTTATATATTTTGGATATTAACCCTTTATTGGGTATATCATTTGCGAATATCTTCTCCAATTCAGTAGGTTGTCTTTTTGTTTTGTTGATGGTTTCCTTTGTAGTGCAAAAACTTTTTAGTTTGATATAGTCCCATTTGTTTAGTTTTTTCTTTTGCTTCCCTTGCTTGAGATATGTTCAGAAAGATATTAAGATTTTACTGCCTATGTTTTCTTCTAGCAGTTTTATGATTTCCGGTCTAACATTTAAGTCTTTATTACATTTTGAGTTTATTTTCATATGATGTAAGAAAGTGGCCAATTGTGTGTGTGTGTGTGTGTGTGTGTGTGTGCAGACATCTGTCCAGTTTTGCCAACATCATTTATTGAACAGACTGTCTTTACTCCATTGTAAATCCTTGCCTCCGTTGTCATAGATTAATTGATCATGTAAGTGAAGATTTATTTCTGGGCTCCCTATCCCATTGACCTATGTATCTGTTTTGGTTATCGTAGCTTTGTAGTATAGTTTGATATCAGGGAACATGATACTTCCCACTTAGTTCTTTTGCAAGATTTCTTTGGCTATTTGTGGTCTTTTATTGGTCCAATATAAATTTTAGGATTAATTCTAATTCTGAGAAGAATGTCATTGGTATTATAATAGGGATTACATTGAATTGGTGGGCTACTTTAGGTAGTCAGTAAATTTAAACAACATAAATTCTTCCAATCCATGAGCAAGGTATATCCTTGCATTTATTTGTATCTTGTTCAATTTCTTTTTTCAATGTCTTATAGTTTTCACAGTACAGATCTTTCACTTCTTTGGTTAAATTTATGCCTGGGTATTTTATACTTTCTGATGCAATCGTAGATGGGATTATTTTCTTAATTCCTTCTTCTGATTGTTCGTTATTGGTGTATGGAAAGGCAACAGATTTTTGTGAATTGCTTCTGTATCCTGTAACTTTACTGACATCATTTATTCTAGTAGTTTTTTGTTTGAGTTTTGAGGATTTTAGTATATACAGTACCATGTCATTTGAAAATAATGAGAATTTTATGCCTTCCTTTCTAATGTGGATACCTTTTATTTCTTTGTTTTGTTTGATTGCTGTGGTTAGGACTTCCAATGCTATGTTGGATAGAAGTGGTGATAGTGGTGATATGCTTGTCTTGTTCCTAAGTGAGTTTTGAATGAGATAAAATATGTGGACTATTTTGCACAGGAACTGGCACACACCACATGTACAATATATAGTGGATGGTGTTGTAATTGCATCAACGTCATTATTCTCTGTAAGGCATTTCTCACAGTTGTCAGGCACCAGACTAGATCATCACACAGTGAATTCATTGCTAACTTTAGGAGAGCTTTAAAAAGGAGGATATGCCCCATCATTGGGAGTGGTCCTGCCAAAATCAGGGGGATGTAGGAAATAATCTCAGTGCTTCATTCTGATGCTGATATTCTGTGGTCTCAGATTTTGAAACTTCCGTGGATGAACTGAGAGACTAGGTACTGACAAAATGGATAGCCAGCAGTCATAATTGTGGGCTCCCTTGTAAATAAACTGCTTGAAAGTAGAGGCAAAAAAATGTCTTTGTTTGAGTCTTTGGTACTTAAGACAAGGTCTAGTCTACAACATCTGTTCAATAAACATTTAGTAAATCAGTCGATCCCTGTACCAAGGCTTTAGGTTGCTGGTGGCAGGTCATGAGTTGTCCCTCTTTAGGATAGCTTAGGCTGAGAGAAGTGAGAATGCATCCCATGAGCTGCCAATAACATAAATCTTTCTGTGTAAAGTAGTGTTATTATCCACTTTCAGCTTTCCAATTGAACATTACCTGAGCACTGACTTATGCAAGTTACTTATGCACAATTTAACATGAGAGTTAAGTATTAAAAGAAAACCTATCTACCAAATACAAATTAAATACCCTTATCAATAACAGGTATTATCGTGCATGCTTGTCTTGTTCTTCCTCTCCTTCATTAACTACCCAGGTCCCTCTGGGGGGTCCCCAGCAAATGCTCAGCCTCCTGACCAAGCTCAAGGGTTCCTTGATTTGCTAACACTTTCCTGTTACTCTGAGAATATTTATAATTGTTCCAAGCCTCGATTCTCTGTAGGCCATCTGAGCTCCTGACCTTTGCATATTTTCTCTTTCTCACCAGGTTCTGAACTGAAGCCACAAAGTTGGAGATGTTATTTGCTCTGACTTTTGAGTTCTGGTCTTCCTCCTGCCTGATGCTTGCTTTTCATTTGACTTTTTACAGAAAGAGAAGAGAAAGCGCTCTAGAGTTCCTTGAAGGGATCAGACCCTTTAACCTTCGAAACTCCTTTTATAATGTCAATATTTTAAAACTATCCAACTAAACAGGGCAGATGTTAAGCAAGCTTACAGATTAGTATCTTTGCAATATGTCACAGTTAAATGTCAGAACTGGATAATGTCAACATTAATCAAAATAACCAGCTAAGAAGTGCAATGATGTAGGAACTACTTGGGTCCCCATTCAGGAGGTAATATTGCACTGGCAGATGTCAAAGTTATCAATGTTAGCCAACTAAACATGGAACTTCCTGAGCATATGTTGGAGGTGAACTGATCAATGTTGAAATTAATCATGCTTTGGATAGTAGACAGACAATCTATAAACACTCAGTTGGCATCAAGAAAGAAAACCAATTTTATTTTTTTCTATTGCTACTGAAACCTTGACCATATTTCTTGTCATATTTGAAATAAGTTCATTGACTATGTCCATCTCCAACTTATACACACTTCCTTGGTGATATTTACTGCCATCTGTTGTAATTAGTTATCTATCTTTCTCCCACACTAGCCTATAAGATTCTTGAATTCAGGGACTGTGGTCTACTAATGTCTGCCCAGCCTGCAATGGAATAAGCAAGAGCTTGAGAGTAAAAAAATATTTAGATTTAAATCCTGGCTCTAGAACTCTATCATCATGGGCAAGTTTCTTAACTTCTCTGAGCCTCAGAATACTCATCTGTAAAACAGGGATTTTAATACCTACTTAGAAAAGTTGATTAGAATGAAGTGATATAACTTATTATATCATAAAGGTCCTTTGGTTAGAAACAACAGAACGACTGTATCATTAAGATTCTTTGGTTATAAGCAACAGAGATAAACTGGCTAATGAGAAAGAAGAACATGACAACTAAATTCAATGTGTAATCTATTGTGGGATGTAAGGTCAGACAGGGAAATTGATATAAATGACATTATTGGGAAAACATGTAATCTGAAGCACGGACTGTATACTATAAAATAGTATTAATCTTAAATTTTCTGAATTTGATTATCATGTTGTGGTTATATAAGAGAATAGTTTTAGAAGATATACAATGTAAGCTTTGGGAGTAAAGGAGCATGATGTCTAAAATTCTGAAATGGCTCAGCAAAAATATATACATATGTATAATGTATATAATATGTATAACACACACACATAGAGAGAAAGCAATAAATTAAATATGGCAGAATATTAACACTTAGTGTCCAACTGTCAATATTTCAAATAAAGGAGATGGGAGTTTTTGAAATATTCTTGTTATTCTATATTACTTTGAAATAATTTCAAAATAAAAACAAATTTTAATGGAAAATGAGGGAATTTATTGAAATAATCATGGAACATTCAAAATCAACAAGAAGGCTGGAGAACCAGGCTTGGAAACTAGATGGGAGCCCGGACAAGAACTATTCGACTATTAGAATATAGCATTGGAAAAAAATGACTTTCTTCCTTCTTTTCATCACTTCTCACAGGACTCAAAATCCCAGGAGAGAGAGAACTGTTCATGAATCAGTACAGGGGTGGGGATAGGATCTGGCAGAAGGAGTTTCCAGAAGAGTTCGCTATTGTGTCCCTCAAAACCTAGGACAGACAGTGTCCGGCGCAGCACATGGTAGGAGTTTAAAAAATAATTTTGAAAGCATGTTTATACTCTAGCACAATAAAGGCGCACAAGAAACCTACCCAGAAATATTAGTCCCCTTCCTTCCCTTGTGTACCTCCAGTTCCGAGCACTTTACCAAACACATCAGGAGGCCTTCTCCAATGGTTGCTAATTGCATCATAGCATGGCCTGCAGTAGAGACGGCAGCTTCGCTGTGTCAGTGTGCTGGTTCAGGGATCACTTCTTCTTCCTCACTGAGGAGTGTACCCACAGGATGCTCCCCAGACAGGGAACAGCTTCAAGGGTCTATGCCAAAATGTAGGGAGCAGTGCCAAGGAAGCAGAGTAGCCTGGTTTTGGAGTTACCACCACTTAATCACTGTGAGATTTGGGGAGTGAGTCTCAGTCTCTTTAAGTCTTGGTAACCTCATGTGTAGTATAGGATGTTAAATAGTGCTTATAACCACTAACTCCCAGGAAAACTCCTTGTTGTAGCTTAGCAATCATATTTCCCTAGTACTTTCACTCTTCCACTCTCCTAAAGAATTGCTTCACTCTCAATCATCTACATCTTTCCCCATTCTCACACTTGGCTGATGAGCCCTCCCTTTAATGATTCTTCCCAGAAGTTGCACAAACCACTTCTGTTGTATTTTATCTTCTAGCATTTAGTTACCTAGTTACATGACCATGCCTATCTACAAGAGAAGGTAGGAAATGTTTTTATCATGGGGGCCATGGACTACATACAATTCTAGGCTCCTATTATTAAAGCAAGGAAAATGGACATTGAGAAATAGTAGCAGTTTTTCCTATGATGGATTTATCATGTTTCCTGAGGCTAGGGGCCTCACTTCAAAATTATAAGTGAGCCTCAAGTGAACCCTGACTCTGGCAATCAAACTATCTTTCTCTCTAGTCCATCTACTCTCCCACGCTCCTAGATGATCATTATATAGTCTTTTCTCTCTTTTCAAAACTTCAACACCTACTTCACACCTCTCTCTCTCTCTCTCTCTCTCTCTCTCTCTCTCTCTCTCTCTCTCTCTCTCTCTGCATGGGTACATGCAGGCTGGTGGATATGTATGGTAATGCGAGCTGGTTAAGTCCTCAAATTAAAGAGGACTTCTACTAGCTCCCATTACCATATATATCCACCAGCCTGCATGCACCCACCCATGTACTCTACCCTCTCCTGCTATTATAAACTGCACAGAATGTTCCTAGCTAAGCTAGCCCTACTTGTACACTAGACCCCCCGCCCCCTACCTAGTGAATTTTCTCTTTCCTACATTGATTTTTTTCCTCTTCTAGATCTTTCCCTTCTGGTTTCCGATCCAGCATGTGAGGAGCTTGCAACTCATCACTCCTGTCCTCACAACAAGAAAAAAAGTTGAATAAACTGAAAATCAACAAGTCTTCTTAGATCGGTCAGAGAATTGAAGTCACAAGGCAAACCGCTGCATCCCAAATTGGAGAGACAAGACAAATTTCTTTAAAAATACAACTTACAAAAACTGACACAAAAAAGAAATGGAAAATCTGTGCAACATCGTATTTACTAAGCACACAGAATTTGTAATCTAAAACCTTCTCATGAAAAGAGCTCCAGGCCCACATGACTAGCAAATTCTATCAAACATTTACGGAAGAAATTATACCAATCTTGCACAAACTACTCTTTCAAAATGTAATACCCTGTGCTTGTTGATCTCTCTCTCTCTCTCTCTCTCTCTCTCTCTCTGTATATATTATTTATATATATAAATAATAATATATAATATATTATATGTAAATATATAATATATATTAAATATATATAATATTACATATATATAAATTTTTTTTCAAAAGGATCCACGCGTTGCATTTGTGTGATGTGTCTCTTTAATTTTTCCTTTAATCTATAATGCCCCCTCTCCTTTTTTAATACTTTTAGTTGTTGAAGAAACTGATTAATTTGTCCTACAGAATTTCCTAAATTCTGGATTAGGCTTATTTCTTCCTCATGGTATTATTTAGTTTGTTCTTCTAACCCCCATATTTCCTGTTAATTGATATTTGTTCTAGTACGAGGGTTGGCAAACTGTGGCCAGCAGGCTAAATCTAGTCTACAGCCTGTTGCTGTAATTCCTAAAGCTAAGAATGGTCATTTATGTTTTTAAAAGTTTGTAAAAACAAATAAGAAAAACAATATGCAATAAAGACCATATGTGACTTACAAACCGTAAAATAATTATTATCTAGCCTTTTATAGAAACCGCTGATCTAGAGACAATCGAATGTAAGTTTTATTTATTTGTTTATATTTGCAATAATGTTTCACATACTATTCTCAGTATGCAAAGCATTTCCTACTGTATCACATTAGGAGGCATATAATGTCTCATTGTCATACTTTTAGTGAAGTTGGGATTAATCAGTAATTTCAGAGGTATCAGCCTGATCCATTCCTTGTAAAGTTTCCTGTCAATATTTCTCCTGTTTTAGCATCCATTGATGTTTATTGCCTATATATTTCATTAGAGATTATAAAATGGTGACTTTTCTAATTCCATAATTCCCTTTGAATATTTTAGTTGGAATTCTTCAAAACAGAATAACTTTTCTCTATTTAATGGTTTGGTTACCCTGAAACACAGTTCAAGAAAAGCAGGACAAGTGTTTGTTTCTTATTATTTACCAGTTTTCAGAATAACGAATTGGTGTCCTAATAGTCTCCAGAAGTGGCCAATAGGATTTCTTGATTTTTGGGTTTGTTTGTTTTCTAATTTGTTTTTTAGTATACAGTATTTATGATTTCTTGGAGGTTTATAGATTTGATGTCTTTTCCTAAATTGCAGATGTTGTTCTTGATGGACAAAATGTCCCAATTTTGGGAGCCCCTTTTTACAAGACCACATTAATATTCGATAGCTTCCTTGACTATTTGGCACAATCAGCCATCCCCTTGTACATTTCCTTCCTCAGACCTGGAATTGATCTTTTCTCCAAGAAGTCCTAGTTCCATGGGTGACTCTAATCAGGCTTTTGCCACCTCCACTCTACTACTGTAGTCTGTCAATGTCACCAAAGACTCCATATTTCTAAATCCAATGGTCATTGATCACTTCTCATCTGACTTGACCTATGTGTGGATTTTGACGTGGCTAATCACTCCCTCCTTCTGAAAATGCTTTTTTTTACTTGGCTTCCAAGAACTCTACACTCGCCTGACTGCCCTCCTCTTTCACGGGCCTCTTCTCAGTCTCCTTTGCTGGGTCTTCCTCATCTTCCCAACCTCTTAATATTGGCTGCCGCAGTGCTGTCCTTGGACTTTTGTTGTTGTTGTTGTTTTTATCTACACTGACTTTCTCTGAGATGTCATCAGTCTTATAACTTTAGATCCCACCTATATGCCAATTGCTGCTCAAGTTATCACCAACCTAAACTGACTTCCTGAATTCCAGACTTGTATGTCCAACTGCCTGCTAAACTTCTCCACTTGAATAACTAAAGATATCTCAGACTTAACATCTTGCCAACCTCCGCCCACAACAAAATCCTACTTCTACAGTCATCATCTTGATAAATGACAACATCATCATTCCTTTGATCAATTCAAAATTGCAGTGTCATCCTTGACAACTTTCTCACACCCCACATCCAAATACCTCAGGACATCCCGTTGGCTGTACTTCAGGATACAACCAGAATCAGAGCACTTCTTAAGACTTCCTCTGCTACAACCCTGTGCAAACTATTTTACTTTCATTTCTCTTCTGGATTATTGAGGTAACCTCTGAACTGCCCTCTCTGCCTCTTTTCCTGCCCCCTTTCCTTCGATCTAGTCTCAATACAGTAGCCACTGTGTTTTTATTAAAATATAAGTGAAATCGTGTCACCCTCTCTGCTGAAAACTTTCAAGTGGCTCACCACCTTACTCAAAGTAAAAGCCAAAGTCCATTCTCCAACTTACAAGTCCCTCTGTTTTGTGGCTCCTGATTACCCCGCTGACATATCTCTCTTCCTACCAACTTCACTCTAGCCAGCTACACACCTCTTTCTTGTTCTTTGAGGCATGGTCTTTGGTGGGGGATTCAGCATTTGCCTTTTCCTCTGCCTAGAACCCTCTTCCTTCAAATATCTTCATAGCTTACTCCTCACCTTATTCAGGTGTTATCTTCTCAACAAGATCTTCCCTGCCCATTCTATTTAAAATGTTATTCTCCCCAGCACCCCCTATCATCTTTCCCTGGTTCGATTCTTCTCGATAGCATTGAAAATACTCTTAACACACTATCTGATTTACTTATGTGTTTACTGTGTGTCTCTAAGAGGTATGCTCTATGACGCAGAGATTTTTGTCTCGTTTGTTCACTGCTATATCCCCAGCACCTAGAAGAGTGCTTGGCACATAATATTTTGTAAATAAACAGATGAATAGAATTGTTGAGAGGATTAAATGAAATAATACATCTAAAGCCCTTAGCATAGTGAATGGTAACTATTGGTATTAACATTGTCATTATAAACCATTTTGTTTCCTCTGTATGAATGTAGTGACTTTCCAGAGAAGGGGAAAGTGTCAGTGTAGGACAATTCTCTGGTAGGGGCCATAGGACTGATTTCTCCCTGGGTTAATACATTCGTAATGCAGCATCTATACCTCCTGGCACATGTTAAACTGAGGATACTAACAGGCTATTTCAGAGAGCATTGGTTTATTTATAGAAGGCTGTCCAGAAAATAATCTTTTTAAAATCTTTAACTGTCATTGCAAAGTCTCCTTTCCCTAAATTCTTAATAAATATTAAAAAATTGAGAACAAGACTTTTCTCAGACTCAGATTATAATACTGTCATTGTCCAGCCTCTCCGTGGGATGAAAGTTCATTTATTGCAATTCTTTTTCTACTACAAAGAGAAGAGTACATAATAAACACTCCTTTCAGGTTCTACTGGTTTCCTGAAGAGGAAAAGACAGTTTTAACTTGGATTTCTCTTTTCCTTTGTTTTGTTTTTTAAAATGTTTTTTATTACCAATGTGTTAACTTTTGGCTACATTATGGGTTAAATTAGTACTTTTTTATTGACATATAATTGTCATATAACATCATATCCATAATGATTTGATATATGTATATGTTCTGAAATTATTACCATAGTAAGTTTAGTTAACATCCATCACCACACACAGTTACAATTTTCTTGTGATGAGAACTTTGAAGACCTAGTCTCTTAGTGACTTTCAAGTACAGGATACAGTATTGCTAACTATAGTCCCCACACCATATGTTACACCCCCAGGACATATTTATTTTATAATGGAAGGGATTAGCATTTAAATTGGTGGGCTGAGAAAAGCAGATGGCCCTCTCCAATGTGGGTGGGCATCATCCTATCCACAGAGGGCCTGAATAGAACAAAAAAAGCAGAGGAAGGTCGAATTCTCTCTTGGCCCCACTGCATGAGCTGACACATCAGTCTTCTCCTGCCTTCTTGTGCTCCTGGGTTTCAGGTCTACAGACTGGGACTGGAACCAACAACATAAGCTCTCGGGCTCTTAGGGTTTCAAACTATACCACTGGCCTTCCTGGGTCTCCAACTTCCAGAGGACAGATCATGGGACTTCTCAGGCTCCATAATCACATGAACTAATATCTTTAAATATATACTTCCATACGGCATAAGAAATAACTCACCAACTTTCTCAGGGATCTCCAGAAAAACAGGACAAATGGGATAAACGTATCCTATACATGATCCAGGGGTGCTAACTACTAATCCAGTGGTGCTGACTAACAACCTCAGTTCTTTGCCACGTGAGCATCTTCACAGGGCTAGTTGAGGATCTTTAGGACGTGGTACCTTGCAGCCCCTGGAGTAACTGATCCAAGAGAAGAAGGTGGAAGAAGCGATGTCTTTCATGACTTATCCTCAGAGGTCACACACCCACACGTTTGCTATATTCTTTTCGTTCATAGATTAATCATGTGTGACTAATGTGGAGAGCACTATACAAAGCTGTGAATACTGGAAGTAAAGATCACTAGGGCCATTGTGGAGGCTGGCTGCCAGAGCCAGTCACTAGGAAATGTAAACCAAACTATATGATTGTGCTGGGCTCCATCCAACAGGAAAATATTTTTAAAATAGGGATTCAATCAACAACTTTTTAGTGTGTCTATGACATATACACACACACGTATGTAGAAATATACACACATACATATACATACACATCACATTCCTTTATGATACCTACCATATCCTAGTAATGAATGTTAAATTGCTTAATCTGATATATTGAAAATTAAAATTTTACATTTTTATATCAGTCAATGTGCATTATTCTGCAAGTAAAGCCTGGAAAGAGGACAAACCAGTTTTCAGGGAAAGTTACACTATCAGTCAAGCTTCCTTACTGCTGTTCACAGGGACTGGTGGAACTCAAGGAAGCTCTGCTGGAAATCTACCAAAAGCCATATCTAGGTCCCTGGATTTTTAGGCATTACTGTTCCTGTGGTACAGTCTACTTGCCACCCTTGTTCTAATACACCTTTCACGAGCCTCTCCTATAGGAAGTTCAAAGGTTTACAGAGTCATCAATATTTTTTTTCTAGTTTGCAAAAAGGACTGCATAAGCTCCTCTCCTTTTAGTGTTTTTAAGGGCTTATGTAATTGTCTATTAGTTTTAGACCAATGGTGAGTGCTGATAGTCATGTGGATTCCAGGAAAAACTCTTCTCGATTCTTTGTCATAAGGACAAAATTTTTCTTCAGTTAGAAGCTGTATAGTTTTAATCATAAGTTTTTCTTTTCCCAAAATCTCTCTCATTAATTATGATATTACGTACCTGTATCTGACCATATACTTAGTTCTCAGGAGCAGCAGGGAACTTCCTTCAATGAAAAGCATTTTGCCAAAAGTCTCTGAAGATATCCTTAAAAGTAGTGGCTTACCAAGGGTGGGGCAGTGGGGGTGGTCTGCCCAAGGTACAGGCAACAGGGGGTGCACAACTGTACAAATTCTTAAAACAATGATAGAACTAATCAAAAGCCAATCTGCTTTTTATTTGCACGATAAAGTATTCCACCCTGAAAAGTATATCTGAACATTTCTGGAGTTTTACTATTTTGGAAGTGTTATTTCTTTATGTGTAACATTTTTGGAAACTTTGGGGGAAAAGTTGTCCATTCTTTTCAGACTCATTTCATCAATGGAAAATGCTGCAAAACATAGGTATAGGCTGTAAAAAGACTTTCCCATACAAGATGGAGTGCTCATTATGAAGCTGTGTATGCATGAAAGAAGTTTTGAAAAGCTAAACTCAATCTTTGAAGTTCTATGTGATGCAAAGAAAACTATGAATACACGAGGATTGGCTCAGATTTTATTGCCTGCTATATGTGATTTTTCTGAGTTATCTTGTTTTCTGGTGTGAAATTTTAGAGGTTAATTATACACAAAAATATATGTAATCAGACAGAATCAGCTTCAAACAATGTACAGTGAAATTACAAGCTCTAAGATTATTCCCTGAAGATCACAGAAATTGTGCAGAAGGCCATTACCCATGCAACTGAAACTAAGAAAGATTTAAATAGAAAAAAAAAGTCCATTTTTAAAGAATAATGACAAGAGAAATGACAAAAAAAATGCTGGTCTTACATCGCCAAAAAAAAAAAAAAATCAAAAGGGTAATTTTGAGTGTCTTAAGAACTGAACACTATTTCTAAAGCAAAGGATCAAATAATGTCAAGATTTGCTATTATTCAGCTATTTTCTCGCCATACCCCTTTGTAAAAGCAACCTACAGAATGGGTGAAGATGTTTGCAATGCATATAAATCATATCTAGAAAAGTTCATATCCAAAAGATACACATAAGAACTTGTATAGATTAATAAGAAAATCAATTAGAAGAAAACACTACTCAGTAGAAAAGTGAGCTAAAGACTTAGTCAATTCACCAAAAACAAAAATAAACATTGAAAGATGCTCAGGAATAACAATCAGGGAAATGCAAATTAAAACTGCAATAAGATACTGCTACATTTCCACCAATATGGCTAAATTTAAGTCTGATGAGACCAGGTGTTGGCAAGAATGTGACGCAGCAGGAACTTTCATACATGGATGATGATACTTTGGAAAAAATTTGGTCCTATTTACTAAAGCTGCAGTTTTTATATCTTATGATATGGCAATTTTACTCCTAGCTGTTATTTCCAGCTTAAATGCATACAAATATACAATGAGCTATGTACAAAAATATTCATAGCAGTGTTACTCATAGTAACCCCAAACTGGAAACAATCCAAAATTCAATCAACAGAGTGGATAAATAAATTGGGTTGGAGTCATAAAATGGGATATCATACGGCAATGAAAATGAACCAACTATGGCTACAGGCAATGACAGTTTATTCTCACAAAAATAATGAGCAAAAGAAATCATACACAAAAATAACATACTATATGATTCTATTTGCACAAAGTTCAGAGACAGGTAGAACTAAATTATAATGTCTGGACTATGTAGTGAGGTGGTATAAAACAATAAAGAAAAACAAGGAAAAGATTACCAAGGTGAGGAGAGTGGGAAGGTTATGATTGCAAAGAAGAAGGGGATGGCAACGTGCTTTTTCTTGACCTGGATGGTGGTTACACAGTTATTCATTTTATAAATATTCATTAACTGGACATTTATATTTTATGCATTTTCCTGTTGTTTTCATCATAACAAAAGCATTATTTAAACCTCCTTTTATCCTTAGCAGTGAAACCCAGGCAATTACTTGTGCCAATTTACCACAAATAAAGCATAAAAATTGGTGTGATTTACACATTAACTTATTTGCAAAGGATATTACAATTTACTTTCAACCCCATTTTAGGAAATGCAAACGTTTACCAATGAGCCAGCCAATTAACAAGTATCAAACTTCAGAAGTAATTGTACAAAATCAAAATACGTAGCAATCCCTCTAGTAGCAGGCTGTGTCCAATCTCTGCTAAATTTAAATTTTAAAGGGTAATAAAAAAATTAAAAACAAAACAAAACAAAAAAGTTTAGGCACTACTGGGGGTATTTTCTTTAATCTACAATGAGGTCAGAGAACATTACAGAAATCTATTTTCTAAACTTTCTAGAAGGTCTTTGCCAAACACATAGAAAGTATTATGTTTAGTGAAACCACCGTGGGCAAGATCAATATCTCAAAATGGGGGTGAGGAAAGTGAGTAGGCACAAAATAACATCTTCCCGAAGATTCCACAGCTAATTTTTTTTGGTCTTATTTCTCAGAATGCATCCTGCAGATATACAAGTTCTGTATGCATAGTGTGTGAATCCCAGCATGCTGAGTGCAGCCTGCATGGTGCTCCAGCAATAGGGCTCCTTCCACTCTCCTGAGGTCATGGTCTACCCACTGCCCACGAATGCCTCCCTCCCTCTAAACCAGGAAGGCAGCTTGGACTGTAGATTTGTTTTTGTTATAGTTTCCTTGAAGATACGTTGGAAGTTTAATAATATAATAATAGTAACATATTGTATAAAAAAAAGATGTGCAAGTCTCAAAGTAAGGACCTCCTGAATGCAAAAGGAAGAAACCAGGGAAAGGATGAGATCCAGCTATGGAGCAAAGCCAGTCAGAATATTCAGGCAAGAAACCTGGGAATTTGCATTTAATAAGCTCTGCACAATGAAGAAATTGTACAAAAACAGATAGAATTAATTTTGAGCCTGCTACTTTGGTATCTAGAGAGAGTTTGCTGATGAAATTGAAGGGACTTCCTTATTCTAAAACAAAACTCATCAATGATGGAGAGTATTCGGTCAGATATAATACGCATTTCTCTATCCCAAAATTCACAAAACGCTTCAGTTAATACTGTTGACAGCACTGTGATGGAAGTCTAGCATTTAAGTGACTTCCCGAAGATTCCACAGCTAATGAGTTGTGCAGATGAGATTTGAACCAGGCCTTCTGATTGCAGACTAGAGCTCTTTTCCACTATGTAATTGAAAATGATGGGGGTTATGGGTGAAATGACTTTTGGGGGGAAAAAAAGAATCAAAAACATAGACCCTCTAAAAACACTGAGATATTCTCTTACCCAGCATTGGTAAAAATTAGACAGTCTGACTCTATTAGTTGTCACTAAAGGTATGGAGCTCTGAGAACTCTTATAAGCCTTATAGTACCCAAAGTCAACAATAAGGACATTTCACTTCTGTTCCTCACTCCAAGACACTTAAGGGAACTTCCTGGATCATGGAAAGCCTGCTAGGAATACTAAAGAAGGGAAATCCTCTTTAAGTTGTAGGGGGAGCAACCAGAGGGATGTTTAATCACTGCGGTAACGAGTGGGTAAGAAAATGGATTCTGGTGTCAGACTGCCGGTGTAATGGTACCAGCTTGAAACCTCTGAGCTTCAGTTTCTCCTTTGGAAACTGGAGATGATGACTCTAACCCTACTTCAGAAAGCTATTGTGAGGATGAAATGAATGAATATGTGAAGAATTCCCGGCATATAGGCATTCTATAGCACTAGCCATCATTATTATTGACATGGTAATATATTCATTTTGGAAAGACCACTCTGGCTCCTGTCTGAAAGGGGATAAATCTAAAAGGGGAAGTGTGATTCCAATATTGAAAATAAAATAATATGATTAGCTATAGACAAAATGCCATAGGTAGGAAGTGAGCCAACGGGTCACTACTTTTTGTGCCTTGGACAAAGTAGGCATATTCAAAGAGATTTAAAATGGGAAACATGTCATTGCTGTGTACCCCAGATTGTCTTGGTCCCCAGATTTTGTAACCAATACACTGAAGGCTTATTTATTTATTTATTTATTTATTTATTTATTTTTATTTGTTTTTAAGACCCATAGCTACATAATTCTGAAGGCATTTGGCTGGAAGATTCTCTATTTCTTAAGGTTTAAGAAGCGCCCAAGAACTATGGTATTTTCATGGGAAATATTTTCTACTCTGTCTTGAGAACAATTTTACAATTCTTCCATGCTGTTTGCTGTCCTGGAAACCTTTCCTGCTCAGCTGATGGCAGGAAATACCCTTTCTTACATCGCAACCTGGCAAAATTCTGATCCTCCTCAATAACTCAATTATTTCCTTCTTTAGACTACCACTCCACATGCGTCCATTTGTGTATAGTTATGGGTTTATGTTGCAATGACCTGTTTTCTTGCCAGTCTCCATCTCTAGACCATGAGTTCCTTGATTGCAGGGACCAAGATTTTATTTCCCACCTTGAGACATGGTATATATAACATAATAGTTTAGTGCATGAAGCCAGGATTTGGGGGTTAAATCTCACACTTATAGGATGTATATCCTTGAGCAAGTCATTTAACTTTTCTGCACCTAAGTTCCCTCACCTGTAAAATGGTCATAATAATAGTGGCAACTTTAAGTAACTAGCCCTTACTTCTTCTATCTTTTAATCAGAAGCCTTTTGATGATTGTTACTGAGTTACAGGGGATAAATTATGTTTCTGTATACATTTAAAAGGTAGCGTAATACAGTATATAAAAGGATCAATGTTTCCAGGTGAAACAAATGCAGATAGCTGTGTTGGAAAAAAGACTTGAAGATTCTGGCAGGCAATGACGGACATCCCCCCTGTCCTCTCCAACCTCTTGACACTATCGTGCCTTCTCTGATTCCCATGTTCAAGGTCTCTTTAGTTACTCTTACTTGTGAGAGAGCTACCTTCTCCAGTCATCTCTGGCATCCCACGCTGAGGCTTTACCAGCGAACTGATTACCCGTTTACGCCATTGTCTGTTTAAATGTCTGATACCACACAAATTTGACTTGAGCAGGGGCTACACCTTTTTCTGTACTCAGAACTCAGGAATGACTGATATCCTCAGGCAAATCCTCTCAACAACTAAGACTACTTTTGGACGCCTTCCCTCTTCATCAGTCACACCTGTCCTCTCAGGGTTCCTCAGCATCACGTGGAAGCTTTAGAATTTAAAGTTTTCGCACCCCTCCCCCAGCGTGCTCCGTAGCTCCTTCAGCTACTTCCGGAATGCCTTAGCTCCGCCCCACTTTAGCTCCTGATCCCGCCCCTTCCTCCGCCCCGCCGCCTCTTTAAACTGGAGTCGCAAGTACGCATGCTCTTTCTTAGCCTCTTCGTAGCGTGAGGACGTTAGCGTTGGCGTGGTGACGTAGTGGCGGCAGCACCTCGCATTTTAACTCGGGGTCAAGGCGTAGATTTGGAAACTACGCGGGATCGTGGGGCGTCCTGGCCGCCAGCGGCACGTGGTTTCCTCTCGGTTTAGGCCGCTTTATGTGTTGTCTCCGTTCCGCCCCTTCGGGGAGAGGGAAGCGGAGGAAAGGTTTTTTGGGAACAGAGTTGGAGCTTCTGAAGGGGAAGGGAGCACCCAGGGGGCTGTGGCGCGTTTGAGGACAGGGCTGCAGCCCGGAACTGGGGAGCAGCTGAGAGGGGAGGGTCCCCGCAGGCAGGGTCCGAACCCGCTGGGATCAGGGCTGGTCCGGAGGGGGGCCTGGGGCAGCCGCGCCATGTTCGCGGCCCGGGGCCTGCTCCGAGCCCTGCGCTCCTGTTCCTCCGCTCCCTCCCCGAGACACAAGCCGTCAACCAAACTGAGCGTGCGGGACGCTCTCGGGTCCCAGAACACGAATGGGGAGCGCGTTAAGGTTCAGGTTGGTGTATGGGAAGGGGCTGGGTTTTTTTTTCTTTTTAGTAACTTACATGGCACATCCACGTCTAAGCTTGTCTTGTGCTGTCAAGTCAGAACGACAGGCAGGGAAACGTTAGAAAACGTAGGCAATCGTGTGCGTTCACACTTGCCTCCTTTCATTGACTACCATTACCTTTCGCAAAACTGTTGCGATGCCTATAAAGCGCTGGGACTTTCCTTGCACAGTACAGGGCATTACCTGTAAACTTGTTAATCGTACAGCAAAATAAAAGAAAGAGCCCCTTTTCCTTTAGCGCTCAATGAATAGCCACAGGTATATGGTGGCGGTTTTGAGTTACCTCTTTGAGAGCAGAAAGCATGCCTGGCTTGTCTTGGTATTCACACACATGGCTAACAGTAAATATTTGCTCAACTAAACCATACCTTTCCTTCAACTTGTAGCCACCTCAGTGCCTAATATGGGGCTTCGCATATAATTTATGTTTAATAAATTAGGAGAAAGATTGGAGTGTAGCAGCTTGAAAGCTCTGGAGTCAAGATGCCCAGGATTAAATCTCTGCAATTTAATTATGGGCATGTCACTTATGTACTCTCTTATAAAGTGAAGATAATAATAGTCCTTTAATTGAAAATTAAGGGATAATAGGATAATTGGTATAAGACATTTAGAACAGTGGTCTACAGCCAGTAAGTGTTTGCTGCTGTGTTTGCTAATATTTGCAGCGACTCTGCATAGAAGATTTCCTCTTAAGGAGCGGGCCAAGCTGGGTGCTGTGTTTCTTACTAGGTTCCTGAAATACACTGATGCAATTGTTTTTGTTGTCCTCACATATCCTTGATTTTTAGAAATACGACCAATTACGCCTCTGCATTTCTTTGGGTTTCATATTCTTTCCATGATCCAAATCAAAGCTTTTTCTTGAATTCATCTATTAATTCGACATACGTTAATGATACCTTCTGTGTGCTAGTCTAGAGAGGATTTAAAGATGAAAAGAACAACCTACTCCTAGGTTAGAGGCTTTCATTTTAATGCCGTGCAGTCTAATACAGTAACTACCTGCCAATAGTGGCAATGAGCACTTGAAATGTGGCTAGTCCGAATTGAGAGGTGCTGTAAATAAAATACACACCAATTTTGAAGAACAACAACAACAAAAAAGCAAAATACCTCTTTTTTATGTTGATTACATGTTGATAATATGGGCCTAATGGGTTAAATAAAATACTAAAATTCATTTCACCTGTTTTTTTTTTTTTAATGTGACCACTAAAAAGTGTTAAATTATTTATGTGGCTCACATTTTTGTTGGACAGCCCTGGTCTAATGGCTAAGACAAGTAATGACAGCAATATGACAAGTATTAGTGGTATAAATAAAGAACTTGGAGAAAACAGAGGGAAGTCCTTAACTGCCTGAGGAGGTCAAGGAAGACTTGTCTATAGGGTATGGGGGGACACAAAGAAAGTAAGGGTCAGGACAGTCATGTGCCACATGATGTTTGGGTCAGTGACAGAATGGCATAAAAGACGTCCCATAAGAATATAATGGAGCTGAAAACTTCCCATCACCTAGTGACACGGGAGCTGTGGTAATGTCACGTGATAGTACAACACTTTACTCAGGTGTTTGTGGTGACGCTGGTGTAAACAAACCTGTGCCGTCAGTTGTATAAAAGTATAGCCCTATAATTATGTACAGTACATAATACTTGATAAGGATGATAAACGACTATGTCAGTAGCTTATGTATTTATGATACTTTTACCATTACTTTAGAGTCTATTCATTACAAAAAAAGTGCTGTGGAACTGTAGGCAATGCTACACCGGCAGCAGCCTCATACATCCTGTGTTTACGCATCTCTTGATTGCCTCATTTTCTCTTGTGTTTGATTTATTCTGATGTTATTTTGTACAATAATATGCTGTACAGGCTTGTAGCCTATGAGCAACAGGCTATACCACAAAGCCTAGGTGTGTAGTCGGCTTGTGTAAAAGCACTTTGTAGTGTTCGAACAAGGGCATCGCCTAACGATGCATTTCTCAGAATGTATCCCTGTTGTTAAGTGGCGCATGACTATATAGTTTTTCTGAGAAGGATCATTTTTCTTTTCCCAAGCATGTTTGGTGGTTAATCAAACACCGTCAATTATTTTACAGTTGTTCAGTGTCTGCTAGAGGAATATTCTCTTAATTTATATGCTAATTAAATTTCAATTAGATGTGATCTGTGAAAGAGCTATTTTTAATGTCACTAGTCTACTGAAGACAGCTCATTTGTACTCACACCTACTTGTTGTTTAAGTTCAGAATGCCTTTGAAAGTTTATGTACTATTTAGTATATATTCATAATGAGAAGTTTCTTGAGAACTCTTTACGTTGTAAAAGGGAAAAAATCCATGAAGATGTTTCTAGTCTATAACTACATAATCTCCCTCTGGGACTTTGATATAAAAGGAGAAAGAGACCCAAGATATGTGCCCTTTTATTTGTAATGGCCCGAGGGGGCTAGGGTGGGTGTTGGTGCAGGGGCGGGAGAAAATACCTGGAATAGCCAATATTGGGGGGATTGGTTATGTGAATTAGGCTCATCAACCTAATGGAATGTCAGACATCTATTCAGGATGATGAGCTTTATTAACAAATTAAAACATAAGGTGGAATGCCAAAGCTATATCTCACTGTGATAAAAACCATGTAAAATTATACATGCATATGAGTATGAGTGAACTAAAAGCAATTGATTTGTTAAGGCAGGATTATGAGGACATTTTTTTTCCTATTTTCATTTAGTCTTCTAGCTGTATGTGTAACAAAAATGTAAAATGTTTGTGTTTTAAACTCACATTTAGAAATGTTTCTCTTTATTAGGGATGGATTCGTTCAGTCCGATCCCAGAAGGAAGTCTTGTTCCTGCATGTAAATGATGGGTCATCTTTGGAAAACCTTCAGGTTGTAGCAGATTCAAGCTTTGACAGTAGGTGAGTTGGGGGGAAAAAAAGGGTCCTTTGATTATGTTTTTTTTCTCCCATCTCTTCTGCTCCCCATTCCCCTAATCCAGTGTTCACTAATCCAGTTGCCCCCTGAGTGATTTTTCTAAACAAACCTGCGTTTCATAGCTTTCAGGCTCAAGTCCAAATACTCAAGATCCTCCAAGTTCAGACCTTTTCTCCTGTCTAACATTTTCGTGCGACAGTATTCCCCACCTAGCCTTTGCTTCAGTTTCTCTTAATTACCTGCAGCTTTTAACCCAATTAAGGGTAAAAACTTTTATCGTTAAATAGTTTAATGTTCTGGTAGCAAGATTTCTATTAAAATGAGGATTGCATATAACGTTATCTTGTTTATGCCTGTTTTTTATTACTATTAGAGAACTGGCTTTTGGGAGTTCTGTGGAAGTTCAAGGGCAGCTGATAAAAAGTCCATCCAAAAGACAAAATGTGGAACTGAAGGCAGAAAAAATTGAAGTTGTTGGAAATTGTAATGCCAAGGTATGTTTTCTGACCCTGTTATGGAGGCTGTTTAGGCTTAATTTAAAACATTAGCAATCAGTTTTAAAAGTTATTACTGGGAAGATGACGCTTAGAACATGTTTTGATTATGACTTCCCAGATAATTGAAACAGGCTGTAGAGTCTAAGGAATGTAGAGAGTAGCAAAAAGTATTTGTGCAGATGGCTGAGTCTTATGAGTGAGAGCTAAGTATTAATCTGTACATCTCTGTGGTTCATGTTATGCTTGAAACTTACCACTTTTACAAGCATGCCCCATCGGTTGTAAATCCAGAGGTGAACCAGGCAGTCCACATTCTTAGGAAAGCTCTGTCTAGAAGTGACTTTTTGCATGATCTAGAATTGTATTGTCCAATATAGTAGCCACTAGTCATCTGTGGCTACATGTGTAATATTAAATCAATTAAAATTAAGTTTAAAAACCCATTTCTCAGGGGCATTAGCCACATTTCAGGTGCTCAGTGGTTACATATAGTGGCTACCATACTGAATAGCATAGATACAGAACATTTCCACTTATCATAGAAAATTCTATTGGACAGCACTATAGTGTTATAATGCTTGGGCTGAACAAAGAAATTCTACATTAAGACATGTTTGTACATGTTTTTGCAAGATTCTTCTGTGTAGCGTTTTATTTGTAGTCTGATAAAGAGGTTAGAGGGAATAAAATCAGAGATTATCGATCTAATTTCTTAAATTGGAGAAAATGAGGCCCAGCCAGGTGAAATAACTTTCCCAAGTTTATAGTGCTGATCAGCGGCACAGCTGAAACTGATGTACGAGCCATTTGATTCCCCTGTGGTTTTGCAATACTTGTCTTCAAATATTTAATGAACAAAAAATGAGGAAATATAGGGAAATTGCATCCTTTTAATTCATTTTTAGTTCTTTTGGATAACTGGAAGAAGTTAAATGTAGGAAGTAAAATGGGCAATTTTTTAAATATGTCATTCTGAGTAATTTTCTAAGAAATTCTAACTGACCTGTAAAATCAATCAGATTCTGAAGCTGAAGTAGAATAATATTGAATGTCAACTATAATTAAATATATATATATTTATGGTCACAGGATGTAAAGTACAGCATATTATAACAGCTATATATTATACGCTGTCAAAGGGGTAGTAAATGGGGGGGTTATCTCTTTGTGAGGGTGTAAATGTCTAATCATGTTGTTTTGTACACCTGAAACTAGTATAAAAATTTTTTTTTTTAAAGAATTAGGTTCTAAAAATAGACTGAAAATAATTTGGAACTCAGAGAGGAATGGAGATGGTAACCATTTTTGTTTTTGTTTTTTTAGAGGGATAGAGGATTAAGAATTTGCCATGTGTTTTACTCCTTTTAAATGGTTCTCCCTTGGCTTCTGTAGGTGTTGATGCCTTCACCTCTTTTCCTTCATTTCAGTGTCATTTTTAACTATTCAGACATTAGGGAATTCTGAACTCCTAACAGTCCCCAGATTCCTATTTATGTGGTCATATTTTCACTTTAGTAAGTGTGGTGCTTATTTGTATATGACTTAAATTGGTATGTGCACAAGGCCTTGAAAGGAATAGACAAGACTAAAAGAAATAGGCTGCCAGTGTAGCTCTTTTACTTAGTTTCTTTCTTTCTTTATTTTATATTGAAACTTTGGTTTTGGTCTGAAAATTTGTTTTTATCTTTTTAACCTTATAACATGAGTGAGGGTAAGGTGGAAATACTTCTAAGTAAAGTCATGATTTCCTTTAAAAGTTTCGTAAATATATACTAGTGTAGAAAGCTGTTGACCCTCCCTTATGTTCTTAGATAGCAGTACATGTTGATAAACAGTGATAAACAGTATCAGTTGATTATGAATAATTGTGGACTCTCAAGACATTTGGGTGATTTTAAAACTGAACAGCAGCTGTGTATATACAGCTGTAGAAAACTAATGTCTGTAATATTCTGAACTCCTGTCGGCCAAAAAGTGGACTGTTTTGCATAATTATATCCTAATCTCTCTATTTGTAAGTAGTGATTGATAGCTAATGGATAGAAATGTGATAAATAATAGATTAGCCTTGGTGATAGTAAATGTAGTTACCCACAGCTGTAAGTAGTAGAGCAGAATTCAAATCCACATCTCTCTGATTCCAGCCCACCACCATTCTACTAACTTGTTGGAATTAATGTGAACTATATTCAGTTACATTAAGAAATAAAGGAAAGCACCTTGGTTTTGTTGTAAAGCACTATTATTTTTTAAATGCCCTGGAAACTTAATCTTTTTAGTTTCTAATTTTTTTTTCTTTCCATTTATTGGCAGACTTTCCCTTTTAAATATAAAGAGAGGCATCCTCTGGAGTATCTGAGACAATATCCTCACCTGAGGTGTAGGACTAATGTTCTGGGTTCTATACTGAGGGTTCGCAGTGAAGCCACAGCTGCTATTCATTCTTTCTTTAAGGTAAGGTGCGCTTCTCATTGTTTTGTCTTGTGAAGAAGTTGAATAATTGTAACACTGGAGTATTATCCTGAAAGTTCTGTTAGTTATTTATTCCAAGCACCCTTTACTTGAGTGGTACTTTTTTCCTTTGGTTGATTTAAAATTTTCTCTATATCAGTGATTTTGAGCAATTTGATTTTGATGTGCCTTGGTACAGTTTTCTTTATGTTTCTCATGTTTGGAGTTTGTTGAGTGGCGTGGATCTATTCTTTTTAATTTTCATCAACTCTTTCAGCTTTGTCTTCTTCAAATATTTTTTATGTTTCCTCCTTCCTTTGCAACTTCAACTACCCAGGTATTAGGCCACTTGATGATATCTCCATAGCTCACTGATGTTCTTTTCTTTTTTAAAATTATTTTTTGCTCTCCGTGTTTCTTTTGTATAGTTTCTGTTGCTATGTCTTCAAGCTTACTTATCTTTTCTTCTACAACGCCTAATTTGTTGTTATTCCTATTCAGTGCATTTTTCATCTCACATATTGTAGGTTCATATAATATCTAGATGTTTGATTTGGTGCCCTCTCTTTTTAAAAATATCTTCCATTTTCTACAGTTAATTTTCTGAACACATACAATACAGTTTTGAACATATACAATGTAGTAAAAATACTGTTTTTATGTCCTTTCCTTCTAATTCTAACATGTCTGTCAGTTATGAGCTAGTTTTGATTGATTGATTAATCTCCTCATTACGGGTCATATTTTCCTGCCACTTTGCATACCTGCTAATCTTTGATTAGATGCCAGATATTGTGAATTTTTACCTTATTGGGGGCTGGATATTTATAAAGCTTCTTAAGCTTTGTTCTGGTATGCAGTTAAGCTATTTGAAACTGTTGATCCCTTGGATTTTCCTTTTAAGCAGGTCTGGAGAAGTGCTCAGTCTAGGACTAATTATTTCTCATTGTTGAGGTAAAGCCTTCCTGAGTACTCTACCTAGTGCACTGGGAATTATGAGTTTTTCCAGTCTGGCTTGTGGAAATAGGCACCCTTTGCAGCCACATGTGAACACCACACACCGTTTCCTCTAATCTTTTTGGATGATTTCTTTCCTTGGCCTTGGATGGTTTCATAACACAAATGTGCTGATCGTTCCTCTACCTAATACTCCAGGTGACCCTC
The DNA here is from genome assembly GCF_036562045.2 of Rhinolophus sinicus. Taxonomy (NCBI): domain Eukaryota; kingdom Metazoa; phylum Chordata; class Mammalia; order Chiroptera; family Rhinolophidae; genus Rhinolophus; species Rhinolophus sinicus. Next base: position 115,833,998 of record NC_133756.1, read on the forward strand.
TACACAACTCTGGAGTTCTCTGTGCAGCTTTCTCTTCTCTGGTACTCTGTCTTATGAATTCTAATGACTTTGGTATCCTTGGACTCTCAGCTCTGTCTCTTCAACTTAGTGAGTTTTCTGGGCTCCACTTTGTATCCTCCCCTCTCCCTGCTGTGGCCTGGGAAATCTCAAGGAAGTAAGCTGGGCTGCTGGGATTTCACTATGTTTGTTTTCCATCTCTTGGGGATTACTGTCCTTTGTTGTCTGATATTCAGTGTCTTGGAAACCAGTCTTTCATGTAGTTTGCCTGTGAGTTTTTTTGTTTTTTATTTGTTGATTATTTCAGGTAGGAGGGTAAATCTGGTCCTCAAGATGGCTTGGTCGTAGACATATTTTATATATAGTAAGCACAAGTTTTAAAGAGTTACTGGCATTGATCAACTAAATTGATCTAACGACTAAAGGCATTTTATCTACTTAGTTTTGTTTTTCAGCCATTTCCCCTCCCCCACCCCAAAGCCACAGTGGAATGTAGCTGGTAAGTTGATGAGGTGAAGGGACCCTCTCCCCATATGGATGGGAGGGCTCCAAAGGTGAGGAATGACCCAGCAGATAAAGTTTAGTGTTATTCCATGTGGTTTTGGAACTTTCTGTGCCACGTTTCCAGATCCAGCTAATTTGCAGAGATTGTTTTAACAGCATATCCTTCCCTGTATCCAAATTCATGCAGGCCCAGCCCTGATATAGCTTACCAAAAGAGTTCTTGCTCTTTGAACAGCTCCTTCTGGCGAAACAGCTAAAGAACATCGTGGCTTTAAAGCATATACTGTACTTTTGAATAAACAATGGAAAATAAATCACATTATGCAATGTCATCCCATTATAGTTTGAAAGGGTGCATTTATATATGCTCTCATAAACTTTCTTATGCAACGTCCATATGTCTTTTCAGTAGTGTTTGAACCACACAAAAAGAAAATTTGTTCAGATCCAAAAATATTTCCCCCCCATATGGCTTTAGCAGCCGATAAAGTGGACCTCCTTTAATTCTGAAACAGTTTTACAGATGTCTGGACACTAGATGGTGGTATTGGCCACCTATTGACAAGGAGGCTTTACTGACTGCATTTCTTCATTACTTGAAGCTTTTGCAAATTTGTAAACAATTGAAAAAGAAGAGAACTAGAAAAATCTGAAATGAAAAAATAAGCAAAATAAAGTAAAATTTAAAAAAAGCATTCTAAGTGGTTGAAAATAAATCTTTGCACTGTTGGTGATAGTTATAAAGTAGGTACTTTTGAGTGCTATAAATTCACTTTGTAATTGTAAAGCCATGGAAAATACAATCCTGATACCTTCTATACCTTCCTGATAACTGCTATAATGTTACCCAGTTATGCGTATGATAATTATGATTGAATTGTTTAAGGAAATCACAGGATATGTTAAATAATCATTATATATTATTTAGTATTTGGTACTATTTCTGTGAGTTGTTACTTTAGGCTCCCTAAAAGATGTTAAGACTTAAAATCTAAAATTTTCATGAATTTCAAATCTAGAAATACAAAGAAAAAATAAACTTGAGCAGTACCTTTTAGTTAGGATACTTTAAGTATCTAGACTTATTTTTTTGGTTTAAGTTTCAAAAATATTTTGTGTGTAACTTGGTTTGCTCATAAAATTGACACATTTGCTATGTACTGAAACTTGGCTCTCTAGAATCCTCAAGGAATGAATTATTTAGAATTGAGTTTCTCAAATAACAGGATTCTCTCTTCAGGCACCAATTTTTCTAATTTCCAGTGGAAGTTATCCCAAAATGTATTGCATACTTAACTTCCCTGGCTTTTTAAATTGAGCTGATAGAAAAGAGTTTGCCCTTTCTTGATGAGTCAAGGTTCTTCCTTTGAGTATCAGAGTTTTCCCTCTTCTGAGTGGCACAATGTGGCGTATTCTTTGTCCCTGTGTTGAATGACCCCAGACTATCTTTGAGTTCCTGTGACTGTTTTCTCTGGATTTTTTTTTTTTTGTCTTCTCTTGCTGTCACATTTTGTTGCCAATGGGGAGCCTGTGGCTAGCAATTGCTATCATGTTGCTTTTTTGTTGATTTTGATTAAATAATGATACTTATTTTGGATGCGTGTGAAAGAAAAATATAGTCCATGAGCCATTGAGGGATATGTGTGGGCTCTTGTAGGTGAATTTTGTAATTTTCAGATACTCAGTGCCTTATAAAATATCTGGTTCTAGAATGTGTAGCTATCAAAATATTTAGATTTTTAGAGGTAGTGGGTGGAATCTGAAAAACTGGATGAAAGTGTGTACTTGTCCCTTCTCTGGCCTTCATACCTCTAATAAGGAGCCCACTTTGCTGTGGGATAGGATAAATACCTGACATTGGTACCCATCGGAGGCAGCCACAGGCTGCGCTTCCCTCCTCCTTGCTACTTATGTTAGTGTTTATCTTTCTACTCCCCTGTCCACTTTCTTTTTTGGGGACTTTGTTCTCAATGCTTTATTTTTCTTCCTTTGTACTCTCCTTCATAGCTTTTGGTGGTAATGTTATGGACTTTGATATGATAAGCCTTGCCAGCAGCACTAAAGCTTAAAAAGTTAGTGACACCTTTGGAAAGGTTTAGCATTCAGAATAATTCCCACTGCTTGAGTGATTTTAAACAACAACAACAACCTCATACTGTTATTTTCATAAAATATGCAGTGTTGTTTCTTGTGGCAGTTGACCAGATCTAACTTTGGCATTTATATTTAGCCGTTAAATTTTCTCCTCCCTCTCCCCCTCCCTCTCACCACCCTCGTTTCCTTTGGATTTTTCACTTCCTTTCTTTGTTTACTGCACTCGTGCTCATAGTTGCCTGCATTTGTGTGGAATAAATGATTCATGTCCATAATTCTTGGCTCCTGAGAGATAAAAATTTTATGCAGTAATGTTATTGATTATATTTCATTCGTTCTCTGTAATGTGCTCTGTGCAGCACCTCTAGGCATGTTGCTCAGGGATTAAGTACATATTTGAATACTTTCTGAGACTCCTAATTTAGAACTTGAATATTTAATCAGTCTACATCACAAGGCAAGTTGTTAGCTAGATATTTTGTATCTTAGCCAGAATACTTGAGTTCAGTCTTTTTAGGAAAGAGCAAATTTGGGAGGTCCCTGGTAACATACTGAGACATTTTACATTCCACCAGTGATAGGCAGAATTTAGCAGAGATAAAATGTGTATATGTGAATTTATTGTATTGATTTCAAGACCAATTTTTTTTTTTTTTTTTGCGTTTAACACATATTATTCTGCCTTTGCAGCATAAGTCCCTTTAGCTACCTGCACCCCAACCCTGCAACATTTATGCTGAATGTAACCTTTTGCCTACATCCATTGTCAAAATGAAAGAAGCATAACTTTGAAGTTGCTGGGTTATTCTAATCCTACAGCTTTTGTGGTTTACTAATGGAAATAGTCACAGACTTTGGAGGTGAAGAATTTCAACTGGGTGCCTCAGTAATGGATGGATTTGCTGCTCAGAATCTTCTTTGAGGCGAAGGAAGTGCACTGCTTGTGCCATGTGCAGTGCACTGTGCAATCCACTTAATGACAGACTTCCTAAAACTCATCTCTGCCTCGTTTGCTGTTTATTTCTCCAGTGCCTATTTGTCAACCTTCATTTTTCTCCTTTTTTGGTTGGTTGTTACAATTGAGGGTCTCATTCCAAAATAACTGAACTTTACATGGATCGCTTTGTATTCCCTTAGCAATGTGGACAACATCATTATACATTAGCCTGGAGTGAGTGAGGGAGTAAGGGAGTGAGTGTGTGTTCAATCATTACCAGTCTGTTAGAAAAGTGGGAAGAAGAAATAGCATCAGAGAGAAACGCGCAAGACCTGGGTTCCAGTCCTTGCTCTGCCACTGATTCCTTGTGTGACTTTTGGCCATTCATTAAATCATTCTGTAACTCAACTTCCTTATCTTTGAAATGAGGAGATTGGACTAGATAATGTCTAACTCAGTTTCTGATTTAAAATTCTTTGTACTTCTGTGCATAGTAAAACACTCAACTTCCTGTTTCAATAGTTTTCTTTAGGGGGTTAGGGAGGGATTGCCCATGGCATTCTCTTTGTGCTCTTTTAATAGTGTAATAAGGTGTCGTTCTTGGAATTGTTTCCTATGCAAATGCACTGAAAGAAAGTGGTGTTTGTTTTTCTTCCAGGACCGTGGCTTTGTGCATATTCACACTCCCATAATCACATCCAATGACTGTGAAGGGGCTGGGGAACTTTTCCAAGTTGAGGTAAGTTGTGCTTCCCACTTTGGGGGACATATTGCCCTCCAATATTTTCCATCTGAGGGTTTGCTTTAAATTTAATAAGAATTGTGTGCATAGACCATGACCAGAACGTGAACTTTTGTCAATAGTAATCCTTAAAAAAAATATGTAGAAAATTCAAACTTTTCTGATTTCCTGTCCTACCAGCTATACTATTTACATTGTGACTAAAAGTGGATTTTTAATTTAGTACTCCATTTGATTTTCCTATATAACTGTGAGTTGGTGAACTAGAGAAATTTGAAGAGACTAATGAAGATTCCAAAATATATTTTGTGCAGATTCAACCCCCAGTTAATATTTTTGGATGTAAGTCACATTTTAAGAGATAAAATAGAAAAGTATACGTGTTAATATTTTCTCTTTCAAAGTCTTTAAAATATATAGTTTTCATAAGAAATGATTTATGTTCTGGATACATCATAAAGGTTCTTATTTTAATTCTTCTATTCAGCAATCATTTTTTTGAGTTCCTAATATGTGCCAGGCATTGTCAATCTGGACTTCTTGCAGGAGTTTTTTTTTTTTTTTTTTTTTTTTCAGTGGCACAGAGTACATTTTAATTGCATGGTTATGACGATTACATCAGATCGATTTGGGGAATGATGATTCTTGTTTTTTTGACTTTCTATTTATGTTGTCTTATGAAACTAAGATTTAAAAAGACTCTATTTCTGTTGTAGTATGCCTTTGATTGTAAATGGCCTCTGATGCTTTCTGGAAATTCTCAGGGTTATTAAACCAAATCAGAGCTGGGTTGTGGACGAGGTCCCCCTAATTCCCAGCACGGTGCTCTTTTTAAATACAGCATCGTGGTTATTGGTTCAAAGGAAGATGGCCTAATTGGTCAGGGCTGTGAACTCAGTGTGGCCATTGGTGCTCAGCACCTCCCTGGGAGTTTGTGAAATATGCAGGTTCCTGGCCCAGAAAGTGTGGGTGGGGCCCAGGAAGAAGGAATTTTTAAATTTACCAGTATTTCTTACTTGTAGGCAGTAGAAAGCCCTTTCATTTACCACTTTGCCAGGCTGTTTAAAATCATTGGCCAGTAGTATAATAATGGACAAAGAAAAATGTATGTTCATGAGTGGTGCTTTTTGTATTTCTTTCATTTATTCACTGATTTCTTTATCTCTAAAAAGTCAAGATTCTTCTTTACACATTTAGTTGATTCCATCAAATGACAAAACCTGTATATAACTGCTCTCTGATTCTGTACACTTTGACTCTCTGTTTTTTCTTCAATTACACTTGATATACAATATTATATTAGTTTGAGGCATATAACATAATGATTACATATTTATATTTCTTAGGAAGCAATCACCACAGTAAGTGTAGTACCCATCTGATACCATACATAGTTATTAAAATATTATTGACTATATTCCCTGTGCTGTATTTTACATCCCCATGACTGTTTTTGTAATTGGTAATTTGTCTTCTTAATCCCTTCCCCTTTTTTCACCCATATCTCCACCTCGCTTCCCATCTGACAACCATCAATTTGTTCTCTGTATCTATGAGTTTCTCTGTTTTGTGTATTTATTCTGTTCTTTAGCTTCCACATATAAGCAAAAGCATACGGTATTAGTCTTTTTCTATCTGACTTACTTCTTGCTTAGCATAATACCCTCTAGGTCCAAACATGTTGTTGCAAATGGCAAGATTTCATTCTTTTTTGTGGCTGAGTAATATTTTTTGCATATATATGCCAAGTCTTTTTTTAAAAAATAGTTTCATTAAAATATAGCTAACAAGCAATATTATATTAGTTTCAGGTGTACACCATAGTTATTCAACATCTATATACCTACAGAACTGATCACCATGATAAGTCCAGCAACCATCTGACACTGTACCACATGATCACAATATTATTGACCTTATTCCGTATGCTGTACATTACATCCCCATGACTTATTTGTTTTATTCCTGGAACCTTATTCCCCTTCAAATTTCCCCCCCTTTTAAAATTTTTCAATTACAGTTGACATTCAGTATTATTTTATATTAATTTCAGGTATATAGCATAGTGGTTAGACATTTATATAATTTAAGAAGTGATCCCCCTGACTAATCTAGTACTCACCTGGCACTACACACAATTACCATATTATTGACTATATTACCTATGCTTTACTTTACATCCCCATGATTGTTTTGTAACTATTAATTTGTACTTCTAACGCCTTCACCTTATTCACCCTATTCCCCAAACCCCTTGCCATCTATCACCCTGATAAATCTAGTACCCATCTGACACCATATATGGTTATTACAATACTACTGACTATATTCCTTATGCTGTACCCTACATCCCCGTGACTACTGTGTAACAACTAATTTGTACTTCTTAATCCCTTCCCTTCACCCATTCCCAACCCCCCTCCTGTCTGGCAACCATCAAAATGTTCTGAGTTTTCCTGTTTTGTTTATTTTGTTCTTTAGATTCCACATATAAGCAAAATTTCACTGCATCTGTCTTTCACTGTCTGACATGCCACTCAGCGCAACACCCTCCAGGCCCATCCATGCTGCCGCAGATGGCAAGAACCCATTCCCTCCCCTGGCCGAGCAATATTCCATTGTACATATGTATCACCTCCTCTTTATCCATTCATCCATTGAATGATTCACCCAGGCTGCCTCCACATCCTGGCCATTGTAAACAATTCTGCAATAAACATATGGCTGCACACGTCCCCTCAGTAGTGTTTTGAGTTTCTTCAGATAAATACCCAGAAGTGAGATTACTGGATCCTTCTTTGATTCTTGTTATAGCCTTTGTTGTAAAGTCTGTTTTGTTTGATGTAAGTATTCCTACTCCAGCTTTTTTTTTGGTTTTGTTTCCATTTTCATGAAATATCATTTTTCCATCTTTTTACTGTCTTTCTATCTGAATGAGTCTCTTGTAGCCAGCATCTGTAAGGGTCTTGTTTTCTTATGTATTCAGCCACACTATCTTTTGATTGGAGCATTTAATCCATTTACATTGAGAGTAATTGTTGATAGATATGTAGTTATTGCCATTTTATTATTCATATTCTTTATTATTTATTTATTTGTTTGTTTGTTTGTTTGTTTGTTTGTCTTAAGGAAGTCCCTCTAAGATTCCTTGTAATATTGTAATATTGGTTTGGTGGTGATGAACTCCCTTGGTATTGTCTTGTCTGGGAAGTTCTTTATCTGTCCTTTGATTGTAAATGACAGCTTTACTGGGTAGAGTAATCTTAGTTGCAGGTCCTTGCTTTTCATCACTTTGAATATTTTGTGCCAATCCCTACTGGCCTGCAAAGTTGCTGTTAAGAAATCAGCTGACAGTCTTATGGGAACTCACTTGTGGGTAACTAACTGCTTTTCTCTTGCTACTTTTAAGATTCTTTCTTTGTCTTTAACCTCTGGCATTTTAATTGTAATGTGTCTTGGTGTGGGCTTCTTCAGGTTTATCTTGTTTGGGACTCTGTACTTCCTGGGCTTGTATGTCCATTTCCTTTATCAGGTTATGGAAGATTTTGTCATTATTTCTTCAAATAGGTTTCCAGTTCTTTCCTCGCTTCTCCTTCTGGTACCCCTATGATGCAGGTGTTATCCCAGAGGTCCCTTGAACTCTTCTCATTTCTTTTGGGTTCTTTTTTCTTTTTGCTGTTCTGATTGGGTGTTTTCTGCTACCTTACCTTATCTTCTAAATTCTGAATCAGTCCTCTGCTTCATCTCATTTACTGTAATGTATTCTTCATTTCAGTTATTGTATTCTTTATTTTTGACTGTTTTTTTTTTTTTTTTATGTTTTCTATCTCTACTTTTATGTTCCCTGCCTCTTTGTTGAAGTTCTCCCTGAGATCACTGAGCATCCTTGTAAGCAGTGTTTTGAAACTCTGTGTCTGGTAGATAGCTTATCTCAATTTTGTTTAGTTCTTTTTCTGGGGTTTTTGTTTTTTTCTTTAATTTGTGACATGTTTCTTTGTCTCCTCATTTTGACTGCTTCCCTGTGTTTGTTTTTATGTATTAGGTAGGGCTGCTGTGTCTCCTGGTCATAGTATAGTGACCTGATGTAGTCGGTGTCCTGTGGGCTCAGTGGTGCCGTCTCCCTGGTCACCAGAGCTGGGTTCTCCATGTGTGTGCCTTGTGTGAGTTGTGTGTGCCCTCCTGTGGTAGTTGAGCCTCATTTGCTGTTTGCATGTCTCTGGGAGGGATTGAGCCTTGGCAGATTGGTTGTGAGGACTGGCTGTGACTACAGTGGAGGAGCTGTTTTGTAGGGGCTGATCCTACAGAGCCAGATTAACTTTAGCAGGGCTCTGGTACCCGCCCATTAGCCCTTTGGGTGTGTCATCTTTGGAGGCACTGGGCGATGCTCTGGCTTGGTCCAAAGCTAGCTACTGGGTGTGCCAGCACTGGAGCCTTGTAGGAGGGACCCTGCCACAGGCCAATTTTAGCCAAAACCTGTTCCCTTCTCAGGACCACGTGGCATGAGCCACGAAGCAGTCCACAGATTGCCGTCATCCTCGCTGGGCTTGGAGGTGCCTTGAGAAGCCAAGCCGCAAACCGAGGCTGGCTGCTGCCAGTGCTGGCTTTGGGGCTGCTCAGCAAGATGTACGGGATACACTGAAGCGAGATGCTGATTGTTTGGGTTTTGTGAATCTTTGAGAGATTTTTAGGACAGCATGCAGCATGAGCCATTTGTATGAAAGAGCCATTGGAAGCATCTTGTGTGTACTTGAAAGTTGGGTGGGGTTGGCTCTCGGGGAATAATCAGAGTGGTGATTGTCTAGGTTGATGGAGACTCAGATATGGTAGCTACCTGCAGCTACATGCTGGGAGGGAGGAGGGCTCAACCAAGAAACAATGGGTTCTGTCAGCACTTCTCTCTGGGAGAAAGCTACCCCTCAGCCCCCGTCCTGCAGCCAGGCAACTTATCTCTTCCCTGTATGTTTCTGGTGCTTTCCAAGCTGCTGTCCCAGCACTGGAGCTCAGGGTGAGTGAGTCTGTGAGTGAGTAAGTCTCTGCGTGGGCCCTTTAAGAAGAATACCTGGAACTCTAGCTGCCCTCAGTCTCACCCAGCCACAAGCTCCCCTGGTTTTCACAGCCAGCAATTATGGGGACTTTTCTTCCTGACCCGGAACCTAGCCTGGAGAGCCTGGTGTGAGGCTGGGACCCCTCGCTCCTCCCAGAAGGACCTCCCACAGCTGAGATATCCCTCCCGATTTTTAACGGTCACATGCAGGTGTGGGACTAGCCCCCATTCCCTGTCTGTGCCCCTCCTACCAGTCTTGAGGTGGCTTTTTCTGTATGTCCTTAGTTATAGGACTTTGGTTCAGCTAGACATCAGGCGATTCTCAATGATGGTTATTCTGTAATTTAGTTATAGTTTTGATGTAATCATGAGAGGAGGAAAGCACAGCATTTACCTACTCCCCCATCTTGACTGGAAACCTGTACTAACTATTCTTTTATTCATTCATCTGATGATGGACACTTCAGTTGCTTCCATATCTTGGCTGTTGTAAATAATGTTGCAGTCAATATTCGGGAGCACATATCTTTCCAAATTAGTGTTTGGGATTTCTTCAACTAAATACCTAGAAATGGAATGCCCAGGTTATATGCTACTTCTACTTTTAATTTTTTGAGGAACCTCCATACTGTTTTCCATACTAATAATTGCACCAATTTACAATCCCACCAACAGTGCACGAAGGTTACCTTTTCTTCATATTCTCGCCAACACTTATTATTTGTTGATTTATTGATGATAGCCATTCTGACAGGTGTGAGGTGATACCTCATTGAGGTTTTTATTTGCGTTTCTCTGGTGATTAGTGATGTTGAACATCTTTTCATATGTCTATTGGGCATTTGTGTACCCTCTGTGCACATTCAGATCCTCTGCCCAATCAGACTGTTTTGGTTTTTTTTGGTATTAGGTTGTATAAGTTCCTCATATATTTCATATGTTAACCCTTTACTGGATGTATCATTGGCAAATATCTTCTCCCATTCAGTAGGTGGTCTTTTCATTTTGTTGATGGTTTCCTTTGCTTTGCAAAAACTCTTTAGTTTGATGTAGTCTCATTTGTTTATTTTTCCTTTTGTTTCCCTTGCCTGAGGAGGAATATCCAAAAGAATATTACTAAGAACAATGTCAGAGAGTTTGCTGCCTATGTTTTCTTCTAGGAGTTTTACGGTTTCAGGTCTTATATTTACATTTTTAATACATTTTTAGTTTATTCTTGTATATGGTGTAGGAAAGTGATCCAGTTTCATTCTTTTGCATGTGTCTATCCAATTTTCCCCAAACCATTTATTGAAAAGACTGTCTCTACCCCACTGTATATTTTTGCCTCCTTTGTTATAGATTAATTGACCATATAGTCATGATTTATTTCTGGATTCTCTATTCTGTTCCATTGATGAGTATGTGTTTTTATGCCATTACCATGCTGTTTTGATTGCTATAGCGTTGTAGTATAGTTTGATCAGGTAGCCTAATACCTCCAACTTTGTTCTTCTTTCTCAAGATTGCTGTGGCTATTCAGGGGTCTTTTGTGGTTCTATATAAATTTTAGGATTTTTTTGTTCTAGATCTGTGAAAAACATTGAATCTATAGATTGCTTTGGGTAATATGGACATTTTAATGATGTTAATTCTTCCTATCCATGAGCACAGTATATGCTTCTATTTATTTGTGTCTTCTTCAGTTTTTTTCTTCAATGTCTTATAATTTTCCAAGAACAGGTGTTTTATCTCCTTGGTTAAATTTTTTCCTAGATAGTTTTTTTGATGTAATTGTAAATGAGATTGTTCTCTTAATTTCTCTTCGATAGTTTGTTATTGGTATATAAAAATGCAACCAATTTCTGAATATTAATTTTGTATCCTGCTTCTTTACTGAATTCATTTATAAGTTCTAATCATTTCTTGGTGGAGTCTTTAGGGTTCTCTATATATAGTTCCATGTCATCTTCATTTAATGACAGTTTTACTTGTTCCTTTCCATTTTGGGTGCCTTTTATGTCTTTTTCTTGTCTGATTGCTGTGGCTAGGACTTCCAATACTATGTTGAATAAAAATGAGGAAAGTGGACATGCTTGTCTTGAACCTGATCTGAAAGAAAAAGCTTTGAGCTTTTCACTATGAAGTATAATATTAGCTGTGGGTTTGTCATATATGGCCTTTATTATTTTGAGGGATGTTCCCTCCATTCCCACTTTGCTGAGAGTTGTTACCATAAATGGATGTTGGATTTTATCAGATGCTTTTTCTGCATCTGTTGATATGATTTTTATTTTTCATTTTGCTTATGTGGTGTATCACATTAATTGATTTGTAGATATTGAACCAACCTTGCATCCCAGGAATAAATTCCACTTGATCATGGTGTATGATCTTTTTAATGTATTGCTGAATTCAGTTTGCTAATAATTTGTTGAGGATTTTTGCATCTATATTCATCAGGAATATTTGTCTATAATTTTCTTTTTGCATCTATATTCATCAGGAATATTTATCTATAATAGTGTCTGTCTAGTTTTGGTATTGGTATTGCTGGCTTTGTAAAATGAGTCTGGGAGCTTTCCCTGCTCTTCTATTTTTTCTGAGTAGCTTGAGGAGGATGGCTATTAATTCTTCTTTGAATGTTTGGTAAAATTAATCTGTGAAGCCATCTGGTCTAGGGCTTGTGTTTGTTTGGAGTTTTTTGATTACTGATTCGATTTCATCAGTAGTTATTGGTCTGTTCAGATTTTCTGTTTCTTCACGTTTCTTCAGCTTTGGAAGATTGTATGTTTCTAGAAATTTATCAGTTTTTTCCAGGTTGTCCAATTTGTTGGCATATAATTGTTCATAGTATTTTCTTATAATCATTTATATTTCTGTGGTGTCAGTTGTCACTTCTCTTTCATTTATGATTTCATTTATTTGAGCCCTCTTTTTCTCTTGATGAGTCTGGCTAAAGGTTTATCAATTTTGTTTATCTTTTGAAAGAACCAGCTCTTGATTTCATTGATTTTTTTTTCTATTTTTGTAGACTCTATTTCATTTATTTCCTCTCTGATCATTATTATTTCCTTCTTTCTGCTCACTTTAGGCTTTCATGTTTTTCTTTTCCTAATTTCTTTAGATAATGATAGATTATTTATTTCAGGTTTTCCTTGTTCCTTGCCTGTATTGCTATGAATTTCCCTCTTAGAACTACTTTGGTTATGTCCCATAGATTTTGGGTCATTGTGTTTTTATTTTCATTTGTCTCTAGGTATCTTTTGATATCCTGATCCCATTAACTCATTCATGTTTATCAGCATGTTATTTAGATTCACATATTCATATGTTTTTCAGTTTTGTTCTTGTAATTGATTTCTAGTTTCATACCATTGTGATTAGAGAAAATACCTGATATGATTTCAGTCTTCTTAAATTTGTTGAGACTTGGTTTGTGACCTGACCTGTGGTCTATCCTGAAAAATGTTCCGTGTGCACTTGAAAAGAATGTATGTTCTGCTGTGTTGGGTTGAAATGTTCTAAAAATATCAATTAAATTCATCTGGTTTAATGTATTATGTAAAGCTACTATTTCCTTGTTGATTTTCTGTCTGGATGTTGTATCCATTGTCAATGGAGTTTTAAAGTCCCCTACTATTACTGTATTACTGTCGATCGCTCCCTTTATGCCCTTCAATATTTGCTTATATATTCAGGTGCTCCTACGTTGGGTGCTTAGATGTTATATCCTCTTGTTGGATTGAATCCCTTTATGATTATGAAATGTCCTTCTTTGTCTCTTATTATTATGGCTTTTGTTTTAAAGTCCATTTTATCTGATATAAGTATTGCTACTGCAGTTTTTCTTTTCGTTTCCATTTTCATGAAATATCTTATTCCATCCCTTTACTTTTAGTTTGTGTGTCTCTTTCAACCTGAAGTGGTTCTTTTGTAGGTAGTGTATGTACGGGTCTTGTATTTTTATCCATCATGCTACCCTGTGTTTTTTGATTGGAGCATTTAGTCCATTTATGTTTAAAATAATTATTGGTAAGTATGTAGTCATTGCCATTTTACTGTTTTCTGATTGTTTTTTAGTTCTGTGTTTCTTATTATTTTGCTCTGTTCTCTTGTATGTTGATGACTTTTTATAGTGTTGTGTTTGGATTTCTTTCTCTTATTTCTTGTATATCTCTTGATTTTTGGTTTGTGATTACGATGTGCTTCCTATATACCAAGCTATGTTTACATCAGACTACTTTAAGTTAATGGTTGCTTAAGTTGGAACACATTCTAAAAATCACAACAATTTTTACTCACCCCCTTCACATTTGTTTTTTTCCATTATGTTTTACTTGTTTTGTTTGTGTGTATTCCTTAATTTGTTGCTGTAATTACATGTGATTTTGTACTTTTGCCTTTTAACCTTTGTACTAGTATTATAGTTGGTTGATCCACATCTTTTACTAAGTTTTTGCCTTTGTCAGTGAGCATTTGTTCTTTCCTATATTTTCTTATTCACATTTTTGATCTTTTATATTTAAAGAAGTTCCTTTATTGTTTCTGTCATGCTGGTTTCGTGGTGATGACTTCCTTTAGCTTTTTTTTTTTGTTCTGGGAAACTCCTTCAATTCTAAATGATAGGCTTGCTGGGTAGAGTAATCTTGGGGAAGGTTTTTGCTCTTCATCACTTTGAATATTTCATGCCACTCCCTTCTGGTCTGCAAATTTTCTGGTGAGCAATCCACTGATAGTTTTATGGGAGGTCCCTTGTATGTAACTATACTAACTGCTTTCCTTATGCTATTTTTAAGATTCTCTTTGTCCTTAACTGTTGGCATTTTGATTATGTTGTATCTTGGTGTAGGCCTTTTGGGTTCATCTTATTTGGGACTCTCTGTGATTCCTGGATTTGTATCTGTACTTCCTTTGCCAGGTTAAGGAAATTTTCAGTCATTATTTCTTCAAATAGGTTTTCAAGCCCTTGTTCTCTCTCTTCTCCATCTGGTATTTCTATGACGCAAATGTTGGTATGCTTGATGTTGTTACAGAGGTCTCTTAACCTATCCTCATATTTTTTCATTCTTTTTTCTTTTTCTTTTTCTGATTGGGTGTTTCCCACTACCTTTTCTTCCAGATCATTGATTCACTCCTCTGCTTCATTTAATCTGCTGTTGATTTCCTTCAATATATTTTTTATTGCAGTTATTATATTCTTCATTTTTGACTGGTTCTTGTTTATGGTTTCTATTTCTTTGTTGAAGCTCTCACTGAGTTCATCTGTTCTTCCAGAACTAAGTTCCTTGACCATCTTTACCACTAATGTTTTAACTCTGTAACTGGTAGATGTCTATTTCATTTAGCTCTTTTTCTGGTGTTTTGTCCTATTTTTTCATTTGGGACATGTTTCTCTGTCTCCTCATTTTTGCCAACTCCCTGTTTTGGTTTCTATGTATTAGGTAGATATGCTACATCTCCCAGTCTTGACAGAGTGGCCTTATGTGGTAGACATCCTATTAGGTTCAGTGACAGTCTCTCTGTTCACATGAGCCGGGTGCTCCAGGAGTGTTCGCTGTGTGGGTTCTGTGTACCCTCCTGTTGTAGTTGAGCTTCAGTTGCTGTTGGCATGTCAGTGTGTGGGATTCACCCTCAGGCTGTCTGGCTATAAGGGCTGACCATGACTATAGTGGACAAGCTTTTATGTGGAGGCTGACCCCGCAGAGTGGGAGTTGCTTTAGCTGGGCTCTAGTGTCAACCGAGTCCGCTCTTGAAGTGTGTCATTTGTGGAGCTGTTGTGTGGTTGTCTGGTGTGGCTAAACCCAACCACTGGGTGTGTTGGTTCTGAAGCCTCTTGGGAGAAGCTCTTGTGTAGGCCAATGTCAGCCTCTGTATGTGCCTGGCCTAGGGCCGCCTGGTGGGAGCTATACTAATTGATCTGTGTTTTGTTGCTGTTTTTGCTGGTCTTGGAGGTGCTTAGGAGAGATTATGCTGCACTCTAAGGCTGGTTGCCACTATTGCCAGCCTTGGGACCCTTGGTGGTCAGCATGATGTGTGCTGAGTGCAGCTAGGACTTGGAACAGGGTTGTGGCTGCTTAGTTGAAGTTACATTTCAAGCCAATACTGGCTGCAGCTTATGCCAGGCTTTGGGTCAGCTGATGGTATTTACAATGCAATTTGAGGCCAGTTGCCACTTGTGCCAGGCTTGGGGCTGCTTAGCAAGAGGTACAGGGCATGCTGAGGCCAGCCACTGCTTGTTTGGGGTTTGTGGACCTATGAGATTTTAGGAAAGTCTAAAGCATGAGCCAAAGCTGGTTGCTTATGTGGAAAAACCGCTGGAAATGGTTTTGTCCGGGCACACGGGTTGGATGGGGCATGGTCTTGGAATCACCAGGGCAATGTGAATGTTAGCCAGGTTAATGGATAGCTCAGATTTGGCCCCTGCCTACACCTTCCAGCTGGGAGAGAAGAGGAGTCAGCAAAGGAACAATGGTGCCTTCCAGCGCTTTCGTCCCCCGATAGAGTTGCCCTCCAGCCCTCGCCCTGAAGTTAGTACATTCACTTCCTTCCTGTATGTCCCTGGTGCTTTTTAAGATGCTGCCCCTGCTCAGAGCGAGTGAGTTTATGAGTGCGG
Organism: Rhinolophus sinicus; assembly: GCF_036562045.2. NCBI lineage: Eukaryota > Metazoa > Chordata > Mammalia > Chiroptera > Rhinolophidae > Rhinolophus > Rhinolophus sinicus. The sequence continues at coordinate 115,849,932 of NC_133756.1, forward strand.
GCTCCTCAAAAGTTACGCTTGGGACTCCAGCAGCTCTCTGTCGCACTTGGATGCAATCCCTAGTGGTTTTCATAGCCAGATGTTGTGGGAACTCCTCTTCTGGGCACTGGAGCCCCAAGCTAGAGAGCCGGGTGTGGGGCTGGGCCCACCTGCCTCCTGAGAGGGGAGCTTCTCAACCAAGATATCTCTCCAAATTCTTAATTGCCACACTGTGGATGTGGGACCTGCCGTTCTGTGTCTCCGCTTCTCCTACCAGTGTCGTTGTGGCTTCTTTATAGCCTTGGTTATAGGACTTCTGTTCAGGTAGTCTTTAGGAGTTCTGTTATGGTTGTTTTATAATTTAGTTGTAATTTTGATGTGATCGTGGGAGTAGGCAAGCTAGCATTTACCTACTCCCCCATCTTAACTGGAAGTCCCCTTCACATTTTGACTCTTGATAATGATGCTTCCTCTTCATATTATTGAGCAGAGTGTTGACTGGGAGAAGTTGTCCTCAGATGTTGAAATCGTTATTAAAAATAATCAATGCTGTCTTTCTTCATACTTAGATTGAAGAAATCTTGATGATAGCCTTCTGCAAAAAGCAGAATACAAATGTTTTCTCGAACATTTAAAGTAGGAGTGTTAGCATGTGTATATATGTATTCAAAGAAGACAGCAAATGATAAAATTACAATACAGTTGTCCCTTTGTTACCATGGGTTCTGAATCCACAGATTCAACCAACCACAGATAGAAAATATTTGGGGAAAAAAAGTTATGATGCTGCTGACATGTGCTAGATAGTTAGGCCTACGATGGTTGCATCTATCCTGAATAAGAGCAGACTTTTTTCTTGTCATTATTCCCAAAACAATGTAGTATGGCAACTATTTACATAGCATTTGCATTTTATTAAGTACAATACATAATCTAGAGGTGATTTAAAGTATATGGGAGGATGTGTGCACGTTATATGCAAATGCTATGCCATTTTATGTAAGGGACTTAAGCCCCCGCAGATTTTGCTATTGGTTGGGGGATCCTGGAACTAATCCCCTGCAGATACTGAAAGACAACTGTATATAAATTGTAAAAATGCTTTTTTTCTTGGCGTTTATGTTGTTTATTTTCTGTTTGCACCTTAAGAGTCTTCTGAATATTGAAGTTATGAAGAGTCACCCACCTTAAATACATTTGATAATCCCTAATCTAGATCACTGAATATTAAAAAGTAAATGACAGGGAAGGAAAGGTATAATTTAAAGGCATTTTTACAAATAAGAAAAGAATTATTAAAGAGACACAAATTAAGCAAGTAAAAAAAAGTCTGTAATACATTTAAAAAATGGAGATAACTGCTGTGCTACCAGGGAAATCCCATAGCAACTGAATGATTACAATATGTGTATTTTGGCTTCTAAACAACACAGGGCAAGTTGCCAGATAAGTATAAATACATAGGAAGGGAAAAAAATTTATTTCTGAAGCTGAACAAATGAGAAGTGTTCTATGTTCATAGTATTTCAGGGCCAGGATGAGGAATTTTATAGTGGAATTAGGCTTGTCTGTTCAGAGTACCAGAAAGAGATGCTTTTGAATTCGTTGATCCTGGGGTCCTGCAGGGAGGGCCTATAGAAGGTTTCAGCAATGTGTGGCTTTTGTGCTGTGACCCACTGTGGTCATTGCTTTCAGAAGTTCAGCTCCTAAGACTTGTCTTCTACCCCTGCCAATTCTCCATCTTCTGAAAGCAGAGTTCCTTGTTATTCTACCTGACACACCTCTGTACTTCCAAACTTCATTGTGTTAACTTCCTCCTGACTGCATGAAGAGGCATAGGGATTTGAATCTTGGCACCCCACTGTTAGGAGGAAGTAGCGTTTCATGTTTAAGTAATTGCTTCTCTTAATAGTGCTCTTTTTGGCTCTAACAACAATGAAGTTTCAGTAACTATTTAAAGGTAAGGATGCTTCGTACACACTCAGGTTTGAGGACAGCAGTAAGAGGCCACCTTGAAATGCATATAGTAAGAGCATGCACTTCTAAAACAGTGTTGAAAAGTGAATGCGTGGCCCATTATTTTAGTTTTCTTTTTCCTCATTTCCATTTCCTGCTTTAAGACTTGGATATTTGTTAAGTTTGGGGGACTACTGAATACATATGTAGAAAGTTGTATTCAAGACATTCATTTGTTATTCAGCAGACGTTCAGTATCATCTGTGTTCAAGATGCTGTGCTAAATGTTACGAGGGATAAAAAGATGTAGTTGCAGTTCTGCCCTATAGAGCTGGTGAGTTGGCAGAGGCTGACAGAGGAAGGAGCATGCTTTTCATTCACTCTTGTTATTTATCCTACAATATTCCTTGATTGTACACTTTTTCCTCTTTAGGTTAAGGCCCTACCTGAGTCCCCACAATTGTTTGGTTTACAATTCTGGAGTAACTATTTTGTCTCTCAGAAGATAAAAGAGATTAAAGGAAGAATTAATAATTGTGGCAAAAACGATGTTGATGGGAAATACGGTCAAATAGCTTTATGTATGTATTTGAGGTTTTAGTGTTACTAATTATAACTGGTATGGAATCTAGAGGAAAATTAGGTCAGTGAGAATTAACTTGGTTAGAAAAATCTTCAAAATGAATAATGTGTTTTGACCGTCCCATTATTATACTAGGGAGAGTATTCCAGATAAGGAGCAATGTGAGCAGAGTCAAGCAATTGAAATGAGTGTGGAGTTTTTTTTCATTGGACTCTGGATGGACAGATTAGAAGGCTTATGTTGGAGAATCAGAGAAGATACAGTTGGATAGCTACAGGAATGAGGAGATGGAGCAGGTTTTTAAAAGATAACTTTATGGAGATATACCGGCGGTACAAAAAAAAATGTGTACACATTTTAAGAGATGTTATCTATGCTCAAGCAGTAGTTCACCGTAATCAGAAGTGTCTGGACGCTGAGGGTAACTACTTTGAGCACCTCTTGTAATTGCAGAAGTCAAATGTGACTTGTATTCATCTTTTGCTATCGGTATATATTGAGTATTACAATTAATACAGTTTTTTCCTTTCTTAAAATGAGTATACATTTTTTTTGGCACCCTCTATATCTTACCATAAAATTCACTTACTTACATATACAGTTCTATGGTTTTAGCATATTCATAGGGTTGTGCAACCATCACCACAATCTAATTTTAGAGCATTTTCATCAACCCCAAATGAAACCTGGTATCCATTAGCAGCCCCTTCCCATTCCTACCCCCAGCTGTGGGTAACTTAAAACGACTCTCTATAGATTTACCTCTTCTTGAGCATTTTATATAAATGGAGTCATACAACATATGGTCTTTTGTGCCTGGCTTCTTTCACTTAGCACAAAGTTTTTGAGGGTCATCCATATTGTAGCATGTACTTCATTACTTTTTATATCTGACTAATATTCTATTGTGTAGATATACATTTGTTTATCCATTTAGCAGTTGATGGATATTTGGCTTGTTTCCACCTTCTGACTATTATGAACAATGCTACTATGAACATTTGTGAAAACATTTGGATGAGCCTATGATTTCATTTCTCTTGGGTGGAATTGCTGGGTCATATGGTAACTCTGTTTGGAGAAACTGCCAAACCATTTTCCAAAGTGACTGCACCATGTTACATTCCCACCAGCCATGTATAAGGCTTCCAATTTCTCCACATCATTGCCAACACTTACTATTGCCCTTCTTTTTTTTTTAATTATAGCCATAGCAGAGTGTGTGAAGTGGTATCTCATTGTGGGTTTTCTTTTTGTCTTTTGCTTTCAAACATTTACAATTTACATATAAATGTGTAATTCACATTTAGCTTTAAATAACAATTCTGGTATGCCAAATAGATAAATGGTCATGTGTTATGAAATTAAATTAGACTGAGACAATCTTAAGAGTAATACTTCATATAATAGGACCACTACTCGAGTCTAGAATTTATACATTTAAGTATTAAAGTGAAGAAGGAACTAAAAGTGTAAGTCTATTAAATGGAATTGAAAAAGACATGTATAATTTTATATCTAAATCTCACACTGTGAGAAATCTCATACTGAGATTCTCATACTGAATCTCATGCTATGTATTAAAGTTTGGCATTAGATTGGTTTGCTTTTATTATTTTTATTTTGGAGATATATATATATATATATATATATAATATAATTTACCACTTTAAACATTTTTAAATGTACAATTGAATACTATTAATTATATTCACAATGTTCTGCAACCATCACTACTATTTCCAAAACTTCCTCATCACCCAACAGAAACTCAATAGCAGTAACTCTCCATTCCCCTTACCCCCAGTCCCTGGTCACCTCTAATCTACTTTTTGTCTCCGGGGATTTCTCTATCTAGATAATTTCACATAAATGAATTCATACAATATGTGGCCTTTCCTCTCTGGTTTCTGTTGTAGCATGTAACAGAATTTCATTTCTTTTTATTACTGAATAATATTCCGTTGTATGGATATACCGCATTTTGTTTAACCATTCATTCCTTGGTGGACATTAGACTGTTCCCACCTTTGGCTAATGTGAATAATGCTGTTATGAACATTTGTGTCCCGACTTTTGTTTGAACACCTGTTTTCTTTTGAGTATATACCTAAGAGTGGAATTGCTGGGTCATGTGGTTATTCTATGTTTAACTTACTGAGGAACTGCTAAATTATTTTCCACAGTGGTTGTACCATATTACATTCCCACCAGCAATGTGTGAGGGTTCTGTTTTCACTGCATCCTCTCCAGTGCTTGTTATTTTCCGTTTCTTTGATTATAGCCATCCTAGAGGATGTGAAATGGTATTTCATTGTGGTTTTGATTTGCACTTTCCTAGTGACTAAGGATGTTGAGCATCTTTTTGTATGCCTATTCCATTTGTATAGTCTTCTTGGAGAAATATCTACTTAAATCCTTCGCCCATTTTTAAATGGGTTTGTCTTTTTGTTGTTGAGTTACAGGCGTTCTTTATTGTAGATGCAAGCCTATCCTTCCCTCTCCCCCCACAGCAGCCCCTGTGTTGCCCCTCAGCAGGCAGAGCCTTGGATTTGCCCACAATCACCAGAGGCGGCATTGGTTATGGCAGAGCTCTCTCTGTCTCTTTCCCAGACCACACCCAGCTCTTAAACTTCACTAATTGCAGGTTGATTGCCCTATTGTTTTCAACAGTGTTCCGGGGCACAAATTACATCAGAGATTGATCCAATCAAATTCAGAGATAGACTTTCCAAGGTCTGTGTTTGAAATTTATTCTGACCCCAGAAAGCCTCTTTCCAGAGGTCTCTTTCCCAGTTTCTGTCCCGCAAACTAGCAGGTCTACAGCCTAGCCTTTATCGCCAATGAATCTGTCTGTCTCCTCACAGTTGCCTTTCATCATAACCACTGTTTTTGAGAGCACCCTTCCTTTTGAACGTCTCCACACAGTGTTGCAAATGAAGTCAGTTCCTTTGGAGAGAGATTTGGAAGTCTGTTTTATGGGCTACATCTAGACCAAGGTAAAATCTAAACCAAGACTCTAGTGCTGGAGGCAGGGACAATGAATGCTTCTCTTTAAGTGACACCCTGATTTAGGAGCTGACTGCTCAGTAGAGCAAGTGCTGCAGCCCCAGATCTACCTGTTTCCCTGAAAATAAGACCTAGCCGGACCATCAGCTCTAATGCATCTTTTGGAGCAAAAATTAATATAAGACCCGGTCTTATTTTAATATAAGACTGGGTATAATGTAATGTAATATAATATAATATAATACAATATAATGTGTAATGTAATATAATATCAGGTCTTATTTTAATATTCTGTAAGACCGGTCTTATATATTAAGTTTGCTCCAAAAGATGCATTAGAGCTGATGGTCTGGCTAGGTCTTATTTTCGGGGAAACATGGTAGGCTTGCTTCTCCCTGCCTGGAACCCTCACCCCATGAACCAGGGCACTGGAATCAGGGCTGTTATTCTCAGCAGTGCTTTCCCCAAGGCAGAGCCTCCATCCCTCTAGCAGCAAGTGGTCAGAAGACAGGAACTTGCGCCTCTTGGCCACACCTGCCCATGGTTTAGCTTCTGCAACAAGTAGCTGTGGGCAATATGAGAAATGCTGGCCTGCTGTGCCTCCTGCTAAGATAGTCTTTTGGGAGCTGGAGGTCAAGATAGCGCCGTGCCCTTGGCTGTATTAGTCTGGAGCGGAGTTTCTGTCATGCTGAGTTGTGATGGGAAGGGAGAAAGTGTTTGGCATTCCAACACCACCAGTGTTCCTTGTCCTTACCAAGTTTTAGTAGATTTTCTTGAATAGCTGTTTCTTCATTTGCTGTATGTCCTGAGGGCCATTTCCGGAGACACTAAATGGCTGGGGTGGGGTGGGCTTTTTTGTTTGTTTTTTATTTTATACCTTTGACCAGAGTCTCTGAGGAGTGGGTCTGCAGAACTCCCCACGCTGTCATGCCAGAAGTGAGGGTAAAAAAAAAAAAAAAAAAAGGTTAGTCACTTTCAGACTACTTTCTACCACCATGATCCTTAATTGCAAAATGTGAATAACACTATGTTTACAGATTGTAAAGATGTAAATTAAACATATGTGAAAAACTTAAAATTGTTATTCAAAAATAAGGAAAACTTAATATGCAGGAGTAAGCTGATGTAAGCACCAAAAGTTTCTTTTCCAAACTGTTATGCGTTCTAGAAATGGTAACAAGATGTTCTTGGACTTCTGGAATTTTGATGCTTGTAAATTTTGATGGCTAAGTTATTTAAGACACATAACATTTTGGTTCTGCTTGATGTTTTCACTTTTTAGTACTCTTACCTGTTTCTTTTAAACTTGAGTAGGTATGAGGTCTAGCCCAGGTCAAACCTCTTCTCAAAAAACTCTTTTTCGGTTAATCTTTTCCGTCTTCCAGCTCCTATTCACTTGTATTCCATTGTTGTAGCCTGTCTTAACATTCAGTTGACATCAATTTTGTTTCCTCATTAGATTGTAAACTCCTTACAGGGAAGAACTGTGACGTCCGCACTATCTGACAGAGGTGGAACCTTTGGATACCTGTTGGTTTTTATTTTCTGTGGGCTCTTTTAGTTTTGCACAACTTTCAACCTTAAGACTAGTCATTTTCTTTTCTGTGAGGATGGCTGTTTCTATTAAGGAAGTCCAGTTTTTGCATGTGAGAAATGCCTAGGACAGACATATCTCGGAAGATAAACGAGAGACTCACAATAATGTTTGCCCCTGGGCATGGGGCCTACTGTTGTATATTCTTTGAATTTTTTATCGTATGCCTGTGTTACTTAAAAAAAAAAAAAAAAGATAATATAAAGGTACGTGATTCAAAAGTTACAAAAGAGCATAAAGGAAAAAGTCAGTTTCCCTTCCACCCCTGCCTCCCAGCTACACAATTCTGCTTCCCAGAGGCAATCAGTTACCTATTTCTCTTTACAGTAGAGTTTGTAACAACTTTTATTTCTGTGAGCAATATGTGTGGGTGCTGTTTCTTATGACTTAGCTGTCAGTGTGTTACCAAGTTTTAAAACTTTTTTTTCAATTTTAATTTGATGTGTTACTTTTTCAGTTGAAAAAGAAAATGCCACACTAGATTAAGAGAAGCAAATCTGTTTTCAAGAGCACTGTAAAGAGAACTGCTCTGGGAAGCGGGTGTGCTCCCACCCATATTGTGTTATTGCCACTTCCATTGGAAAGTGAGGATCTTGTGAATTAACATCATGGTAAAAAAATTTCCTCAGATTGTGAACTGATACAGCCTGCTGCTGCTTCCTATTCAGAAGACTGAGCTATTTCTTCCCTCCTCTGTTACCCACAAAGTGGAGTGCACTCCTAAAATAACCTGATCCCATCTACATCCCAGCTACACACTGGACTAAAATTGCACTATTTGATTCATCCTGTAAATATTTCTTAAGCCTCCTTTTTTTGTGAAAAGTACTGTGCTAGTGCTATTTGACTTACAAAGTTATTTCCGTTTTGCCTCTCAGCAACATGAATTTGCAGGATATTTTTAAACGGGAAAACCAAAATTCTGCAATAATAAATGCCACCGAAATAATGTGCATTTGAAAGCTAGCCACATTAAAAGCAAATTGCAGATATTACAAGGATACATTTTAAGTCAAAAAGAATATGAATCCAATTATGTTTAGGTTTATAATTTTAAAATAGTTTTAATTTGATTCAGATGCTAGCATTTTAACCTGAGGATACATCAGACTAATAACAACACCTAACATTTGTAACATATGTTAAGTCCACTGATATTTGTATAGTACTTTACTGCCATTTGTGTTATTTTGCTGATGTTTTTTGGTAACATTAAACAGGGTACCTAAAGGGAATAATCCATCTTACTATCTTTGAGTGTTCTAAACAGAAAGGAGCAATAGCATTTATTGAATACCAAGTACATTTCAGGCATATTGAATTCAAGTTCCTTTGTATATTATATAATCTTTTTAGCAACCCTTTGAAGTAGGAATTAGTTTGCCTTCAGGAAGGCAGAAACCATGTATTTCTTGTACATTTGTATAATACCTGGCATATTCCCGGGCTCATAGTAAGAGTTATAAATATTTGTTGAATAAAATACCTATTTTTTGTACATGAGGAAATTAGGCTCTGATAGAAAAACTTATCAAAAGTCACAAAGAAAGAGACAGAGTTGTAGTTTAAATGAGGTCTGTTTGGCTGTGAAGTAAATGTTGTTTGTATATACCACAGACACCTGAAGTTGGGTTTTGAGAAAAGACACCAAAACTTCCACTAAAGTTCTCAGGTTAAAAAAAGACTGTTTATTAGGTAACAGACAACTGTTAAAGTAAAGCATCCTTGCCATTTCTTTTTGGCTACTTTCCAAGACAGTCTTTTTTTTTCCCCCTGGGGGAAGGAGAATAAGAACATTTACTGATAACCTGCTGTTGGCAAGAACTATGAGTACTGTTCTTTTTTGTATAAATAACCTATTAGTAATACTTAACTTATTTTTATTAAATATTATGTAGATGTCAAATAATATAAGCGATGTAAGCAGTATGAGGCATACACCTGTACCCACTAGTAACCTTAAGAAAGTGAACATTATTAGTACCGTGTCTCCCTGAAAATAAGACCTGGCCAGACCATCAGCTCTAATGCATCTTTTGGAGCAAAAATTAGTATAAGACCTGGTATTATATTGTATTATATTATTATATTATAAGACCCGGTCTTACTGTATAGTAAAATAAGACTGGGTCTTATATTAATTTTTGCTCCAAAAGATTCAATAGAGCTGATGGTCCGGCTAGGTCCTATTTTCGGGGAAACATGGTACCTTTGATTCCCCACTTTGTGCCTTCCCCATTCCATTGCCTCTCTTCTCCCACTGTGCTGATTTTGTGTTTATTATTCCCAAGTTTATAAAAAAATAGTTTCACCACGTGGATGTACCCCTAGGCAAAATATTGTTTTGTTTGCATGGTTTTCAATGTACACAAATGGAATCATGCTGTTCTGTGATGAGGTTTTATTGCTTTGTTCCAGATTACGTTCCAATTAGATCAGAATCCCTGTGAAGTAGGACTCAAGCCTTAGTATTTCTTAAGGCTCTTGGCATGGTTCGAATGTGACTTCGGGCATATACAGAACAGTGGAGGTATACTTTCAGAGCTTCAACTTTCTCGATAAATCAAAATTTTTACAGGAAGGGAAGACTAAATTTAAACTCCCACCAGCAGCGTGTGCTGTTCCACATCCTTGCTAACATCTCATATTTTCAGTCCTAAATTTTTGCCAATCTGTGGACATAAAATGGTACCTTGATGTGATTTTAATTTGCTTTTCTCTGGGAACTGTTGAGAATCAGTATTGGTTTGGCTTGTTTATTTTTTTGCTGTCATCCATCCTTTTGCTCTCAACCTTTCTTTGTTTTATGTTTTAAGTGTGTATCTTGGAAACAGCATATAGCTCAGATTTTTAAAAATTTAATCACTTAATCTTTGTCATTTTTACTGTTTAATTTAGTCCACTAATGTTTATTGTGATTACCTATGCATTTTGATTTTTTTAACCATCTTATTTTGTGAACTTTGTCCTTCTTTGAAAAACATCCCTCCGTTTTTTGCCTCCTTTTGAATAAATAATTTTTTTTCTCTCCTTTCATGTTTCCCTTCCACTACGAGTTTAGAAAAAACTGATAAGGGTAAAGGAGAAGGGAGAGTTTAAAACAATGATTCTCAGTCTTGACTGCCTATTAAATTCACCTAGCAACATTAAAAAGTATGAATACCAGGGCTCTGCCCCCAGAAATTAAGATTAATTGGTGTAGGATGTAGTCTGGCATGAGGAATTTTTAAAGTTTGCCAGGTGTTTCAATATAGTCAATCTTGAAAGCTACTGCTCCTGCAGAAACTCATAAATGTGTGTCATCAAATGTAGACACAGACTTCAAAAGCTAGGTAATCGTAACTAAACATTCTTTTCTCCCCATACTCACAGCTGCTTTGCCTCAACCAACTAGGAGAATTCACCAGCTAGTCCTGTTCTTTTTTGTTGTTGTTTGTTATATACTGGTATGCACAGATGTGTATTGTGTAATATGTTGAGAATTTTGAATTAAAAATTATGTTTTAAATTAAAGTGAGCTGGTTTTCAAGAAATATTTCCTTGTCCAGAAGATGAAGTTGACAAATGAAACTATAGACAGCATAACTAAATATTTAATTGGGTTTTATGAGGATAATTACACAGAATAATTTATGTAGAATTATTAAATGTCAAATGTGGTTCATATTTTATGTGTGCTAGGAAAGTTTTTTAACAAGGAAAATCAAGTGCTAGAGTGATCAGAGATGTCTGCAGGGCAAATAAGCAGTTTATGACCTTTTTTGATATTTCCGTCTTTGATTTTTGCCCCCGCCTTTGTCTTTCACTTTCTGCTTCCAAAATAACCCAGATTCATCCCAGGTCCCTTTCCAGAAAGTTAAATTGGTAGGAGTTTGGGGAACAGAGAGGCCCTTGGTGAGAAGCAAGTATAGAGTATGAATTATTGATGTACATCACTTACCTAATGCAATGATTAGCTCTTTTCTTCCAGTTAATACTGAGTACTAACATGTACTGGGAACATAGTAGTGAAAAAGTACACAGAAGTCTTTTCTCTCTCGAATGTATATTCTTGTAGAAAGGTAGGCACAATAAGTAATATGTAAAAGTAATATCTGTAGTATGTTAAGTATTGTGGTAACTGTCTCTAAAGATACTGTGTTTCCCCGAAAATAAGACCTAACCGGAAAATAAGCCCTAGCATGATTTTTCAGGGTGACATCCCCTGAACATAAGCCCTAATGCGTCTTTTGGAGCAAAAATTAACATGAGACCCAGTCTTCTTTTCGGGGAAACACAGTAGCTCCCTCGTGTACTCTGCTTCCCAGCATTCATACCCTTACGTTGTCTCTTCCCACACTTCATTTGGGCTTATTTTGTATAAGCAGTAGAGCAAGGAAGAAATGAAGCTTCCTTGGCTAGATCATAAACCTCACAGTTTTTGACTCTGGGCTTTTGGAATGTGAGTGCTAGGGGAAGCCAGCATCTGTATAAGAAGTCTGACTACCATGAGACCACCATGCTTTGAGCTAGCCCAAACTAGTCATGTGGGCAGGCTAAGTGGGGAAACAAAGATTCCTGGCCAGCACCCAGCTGTGTGAGCCATCCCAGCTAAGGCACCAGACTTGTGGTTGAAGAAGTCATCTTAGATGTCTAGCTCAAGTTGAGCCTTCAGATGGCTTTAGTCCCAGCAGCCATTTGGCTCTAACCACATGAGACACCCCAAGCAATAACCACCCAACTGAACCCAGGCAACCCACAGAACCGTGAAGGATAGCAGTAAATTGTTGTTTTAAGCCACTGAGTTTTAGAGTGAATTGTTACTCAGCAACTGGTAATCAGAACTGATGTTAATTAATACTGCGGAGAAAAGTAAAGTGGGAAGAAGAGGTTAGGAAGTACCAGAGAGAGTGAGATTCAAGTTTAAATTGGGTGGTCAGGGAAAGCCTCACTGAGATAGTCAAACAAAAACATGATGGATGTGAGGGAGTAATGTTGACACCTGGGGGAAGAACATTCCATCAAAAAGAACCGCAAGTTGGCCAACCTGGTGGCTCAGGCGGTTAGAGCTCCATGCTCCTAACTCCGAAGGCTGCCGGTTTGATTCCCACATGGGCCAGTGGGCTCTCAACCACAATGTTGCTGTTTCTACTCCTCGAGTCCCGCAAGGGATGGTGGGCTCCGCCCCCTGCAACTAAGATTGAATACGGCACCTTGAGCTGAGCTGCCTCCTGGATGGCTCAGTTAGTTGGAGCGCGTCCTCTCAACCACAAGGTTGCTAGTTCAACTCCCGCAAGGGATGGTGGGCTGAGCCCCCTGCAACTAACAATGGCAACTGGACCTGGAGCTGAGCTGCGCCCTCCACAACTAAGATTGAAAGGATAACAACTTGACTTGGAAAAAAATTCTGGAAGTACACACTGTTCCCCAGTGAAGTCCCGTTCCCCTTCCCCAATAAAATCTTTTTTTAAAAAAAAAAAGAACTGCAAGTGCAAAGGCCCTGTGGCTAGAGCTGCCTGAAGTTTTAAAGAAATAACCACGAAGGCCAGTGTGGATTGAGCATAATGAATGAGGGGAAGAATAGTGTCAGTTGAGGGGAGACGGGTATAAGGGGTTGGGAATAGGTGCAGATTATAGGGGCCTGCAATTTTCAACTTTATAAGGTACAACACTCTTTTTCATAAGAAATATACTGTAATCCCTTTTCTCTCCTGAAATGAAATATAGATAATGAAAGCTTTTTATGTACTTAATTTAAAAAGAAAATAATACAATGTTCACAACTTAATATAAAAAAAGGCATAAGGTGAAACTAATATAATTAGTGTGCTTCATTATGTAAATGCTGTGGTATGACAAGTTTAGAACACAAGTAGCCTTTATATGAGTTGGTGACTTTGAGAGCAATAAATGAGGATTTATACAGGTGTCTTATATTGGTGACTCAAATACCATGAACAGTGGTGCTAATGGTGATGGGATTTTATGAAATCCCAGGTGACTAGCAGGTGAATAATTCTTGATAGAATTATTCAAGTTATGCAAAGTGCATCCTTTCCTTAATTCACATGGAGGATGCATTGTAGTCCACTGAAAGGACAAAATGCACCTAAGTCACTAACACGAATGTTCCATGGGATATTTGAAACTGGTGATACCTACTAAACTCTAACACTTCTCTCTAATCATTGTGATAATCAGCAACATTCCCACTAAGAATCTCTAAGAACTTTAACTCTGAGTGAGATGGGAAGTCAGAAAATTCTAACAAAGGAGTAGCATAAATCACTTATGTCTTAATGAGATCATTCAGCCTGCTGTATAGAGAATAAATGGTGGGTGGGTAAGTGCAGAAGGAAAACCAGTTAAGAGTCTAATGCTACAATTCAGGTGGACAGATGATAGTGGTTTAGACCACAGTCGAAATGGTAGATCCTGAAATGTGGTTGGATTCTGGATATACTTAGAAAGTAGTTTATGCATGTTAATACCGTGTCTCCCCGAAAATAAGACCGGGTCTTATATTAATTTTTGCTCCAAAAGACGCATTAGGGCTTATGTTCTGGGGAAGTCATCCTGAAAACTCATGCTAGCACTTATTTTCCGGTTAGGTCTTACTTTCAGGGAAACACGGTGCCAAGGTACATTGTTGTTGTCATGATTATTATCACCGTCATCGTCACCATCATCTCCACTCCTGGCCTATGTTTTCCCGGAAGTAGTTATGTTGGCCATTTCCCCTCTGTTAGAGACCTTTGAACTTTTAATATGGTGGTGATTATTTTTTTTCTGCAAATGTTTGTGTCCATTGCTAATTAAAGCAGAAAGTGGATTTCCTTTCTTTTATTTAACATGAACTTTCATGTTGCTAGTTCAGACATTAGAATTCAGGTGAGTACTCATTAATGACAAATGTCAGCTTCAGAAACGCTAGACAGCCTTTTGAACTTATACTGTTTAGGGCCAATGCCATTTAATTGTTTGGGGAAATTATTTTTGTTGGAAATTGGACATTTATGGATGCCCTCCTTGGTGAAAGCAGCAAGAATAGGCTAGAAGAGGACGTGGTAGGAGACCAGGAGGTAGTAGGCCATTGGCATAAAATCTAGATGTCAGTGATATGCACGAGGTCTTGGCAGCAATGGTAAAAACAGAAAGGAGATAACAAAATAAAAGTTTTTAGGTGTTAAAGATGAGTACAAGGTTTATCAGTGCTTCATGATCAAAAAGGGCTAAAAGGGGAGGTTTGGGGCTACGCAGTATTCCCAGTTTGCTTTGACTACTTCAATATTTCGGCCACCTCCTCCTCCCAAGATTCTCACTTTTTTCTTTATCTCAGTAAGTGGGACATATACAAGTGATGTAGGGACTGTCACCTTTAAAAATTAAACAACAAAGGTGATCGAGCAGCAGATGTGTTTATTTGGGAATTGCAATTAGGGACATGCAGACTATGGCGAACCATAGGCAAGTCAGGAGAGACAAAAGGGAGGTTAGCTTTTGTTGAGTTCCAGGAGGAAATTGGGGAGGGTTGTTTTGAACAGGAGTCCATTGGTAAGGAATGAGAGTTCAAGGTCAGGGCGGTTTCTTATTGGCGGTGAGCAGAGGGCAGTTGCTGTTGCTGAGGCAAGCAGGGAAGAAATCTTCCTTCTTTTTGCTGGTTATGCAAGCTGCAATGTAGTGCATGAGAGTCTCCCTTCATGGCTTCCCGACTCCATTCTAAATGAGATTTCCTCTATTCATTTTCACAATACTTAACCCTGGACAGAAGATTTCCCTTCTCACAGAAGGGTTTAGAAAATGGGAGGAGAGGATAAGTTAATGGTCTGGGACCATATCATCTCCATCTTTATAACCCCAGTCTGCACACTAATAAGCCAAAATTAATATTTTGTGAATGACACTGAAGAAAATGTTTGGTACATTTTCCCTGAACCCTTCACATTTGGCAGCAAATCTGACTTTTGGCAATTTGCACCATTTCTCTCCTGAAAGAAAGAGGGGGGAAAAAACGGCAGCATTATTTATTCACCTTTTGTTTCGGCCCAGCCTCACTCTGATCTTACAGACTCCAGACCCCTTTTCTTGGTTCTTGCCTTGTTCATTCTCTTTCTCAGACTGCTCAGCAGGAAAGCAGACTGTTTACAAACAATCTGAGCTAACAACTTCCTTTTCTGCTGATCAAATAGTTGCCCAAATGAAACCTTTCTCAGGGCTGAGAGTGGGTGTTCTAGTTAGTGGGTGTTCTGGAATGTAAATGGATCCTTATTTTAAGAAAGATTATTTTTATACTAGAAAGTCATTGTACATACACCAAGATACACACACATGTGCAGCAACTGGAAAGTATGGAAACATAAACTGTACTTAATTAGAAATTATTAGATCAGTGAAAGGCCTACTTATATGGCTTGTTAATAATAGGAGAATCTCAAAACTCATGTAAACAGCAAAGTAGAATACTGTTTATTGAGCCTGTTTCCCTTGGCTTTCATTTTTATATATGAGATACAGTCTGATGTCATACCAGGGAAATTTCTATGACATGATAGTAGTCTCCTTTGAGACATAGTTTGATGGAGAACTTAAAGCTACCCAACCACAAATCTTTGGGGACTGTATGACAGATTTAGTTCCTATATGTTGTTTTATATGATCAGAATTCCATACTTAGGAGAGCAAAAATACACTTTTAGGGGAAAAAAAGCATTTTGAATCCTATATCATTATTTCTACTGCACAGGAAAAAAAATAGGGGAGCAACCTATTATATTAGGAAGATGATTGTACTAGAAGCTGAAAAATTTGGATTCTACAACTGGTCTTGGCCAAAAACTGGTTTCGTATGGCATTTGACTTAATGTTTAACACAACATTTTTAACCTATAGGAGATATATATGTATGTGTGTGTGTGTGTGTGTGTGTGTGTGTGTGTGTGTATGAAGTTGTTGTATTAAGATCTCATCTAACTGAAAGTTTCTTTGGTTCTTCTTTATCATCTGTATCACAAAAGGCATAGCCTCTCTGTAAACCCTTTGGAATAAAAAAAGAATATCCACTAGTTATGTGAAGCTTTCAGATGGTGAGTACTCTCCCTTTCCTTCATGCTCTTTAAAGGAAATTGCAGATTAGGGTAAACAGGGCAATGGCATGCTGTTTTGATTTTAGACCTTTTACAGGTTTCTGTGCCATCCTTCATCTTTATGTGTTCTGTTCTCAACTTTTCCTCTCTGGAATTATGAGTAAATAGAAGAGGGAAAAATGTGGGGGTGGAGGGACAAAGTAGAAGATGGAAAAAGAGTAAAAGGAGATACAATAGGATGTGGGTGCTTCAGTAACTATGGAAGTCAAATGAATTTTCCATTGTTAATTATATTCCTTTCCACTCTTCAGTTAACTGCTGTTTATCCTCTCCCTGCTATGCATTTTACATAGAGGCAGAGGCAGACTTGTGTGGGTTTTTCTATTTCATTCCCTTGAGATTTTGAAAATACTCAGCTATATTTGTTCTGTTCTGAGAACAAATAACTGGAGGGCAATTCAAAATATTTATTTAATATTTTCTTGGAAATCCTCAAACAAACAGGGAGGCATTGAGAATTCCATGTTAATGAAACTAACTGGAATACACACATTTTTTAATTTTTGGTAATTCTTGGTTTCCCTTTTCTTGGCTCTGCATTTTCTGTCTTCCAATGGCAGAATAACCTAGCAAAGAAAAATAAATTTTGTTGTACAGGGTGGAGAAAGACTCTGTTAAATTGTGTTACACTAATAAACTGTATGATCTGGGAAAGTTTAGTTGAATCAGAATGTTAGAGCGGGAGGGACTTTAAAATCATCCATTGTGATTTTGAAATGTTTTTGCTCAGAAGTTTTTTTCAAACAAAATCTTTTACCAAGACCCAAAATATAAAGTAGATGAAGCAGTGACTGTTTATCAGGCAGCTCAGATTTGCATTGTTTGGTTGATAATTTTATTCCAATCGCTTATATGAATGTCCAGCAGAACATTAGCAAGTTGGGAAATCACAGGAAAAGTCTTAGTTGTGTAAGACTGTACATATTGCAGGACATCTTTCACTCCTGCCCACTAAATGCCCTTCCCTACACATTTCCAATGTGTTTGCTAGGGAATATTATCACAGTGAAAAGCATTCATCTACTCATAACCTTTCCCCCAGGTAATCTTACCCAGTTCCAAGGCTGTGTGTACCATCTACATACAGGTAACTACAAACTTTTATCTGCAGCTCCAGCTTCTCTTTCTGAGCTGCAGATTTGTAGAAGCAACTCACATTTTTCCTGTGATATCAATATACATTCAAACATATGTCTTAAATACGTATAACTCTTGATTTCCTCCCTCTGAAGCCTCTTCCTCTTCTAGTCTTTCCCATCTCAGTAAAAGTCACTGCTATCCATTCAGTTGCGTAAGTAAAAAACCTAGAAGTGAAACTTAATTCGTATTTCCCCTGTCTGTCTTCTCTAATCCCACATCTAATTTATCAGTAAATTCTGTTGACTTATGGCAACATAGATCCTTCATCTCTCCATTTCTACTTCCAATGTTACCTATTCAAATCATTGTCTTTTTCCTCCTAATATCTATTCTCCACTCAGACATTAGTGTAATCTTAATATATATCATGCCACAACCCTGTTTAAAACATTTCAGTGGTTACTCTATGTTCTTAAAATAAAATCGAAACTTCTTATCTTGATTTATAAAAGGCACTGCAGTGATCTCACTCCTGCCTCACTCTCCAACCAATTCTTTTAACACCCTCTCTAATGCTTGGTCTTCTCAAGCTATAGTAATCTACCTTCTCCTCGAATATGTGAAGCCCTCTTCCCACCTCCTCATCTCCACTGGCTGTTCTTTGTACCTGGGATCGTCCTTCCCAGTACAGGGTATAGCAAATGCCTTCTCGTCCATCCGGTCTCTGCTTGCATGTTGCTGCTTCAGAGCGCTGCCCTTCCCCACATCGCACCCCTGACTCACTTATCCCAACTTGTAATTATAGTGGTACCTCGGTTTTTGAACGTAATCCACAAGTTCTGAAACATTCGAAAACAGCCGACAGCTAGACCTCAGGATCTTGTGCTCAGTGGAAGCTGTATGACATGTTCGACTTCTGAGTCGTGTTAGAAAACCAAAGCATTTACTTCAGGCTTTACGTCATTCATAAACCAAAATGTTCGTCAATGGAGACGTTCGAAAACCGAGGTACCACTGTACCTTGTTTCAGTATTAGTGTGCATGTTCAGTTTCTTTGTTCCCCATTAGACAATGTGAACTCTCAAAGGAAGCTGCCTTTTTCATTGCTCTGTCTCCACAGTCTAGTACAGTGCCTGGATGAATGAATGGCATGTATGTAGGGGGTATTATGGAAGCCCAGAGGAAGGGCATCTTTTCTAGGCACAGAGTGGGTGGACCTCTGGGTAGAGGGAGCAGTGTATTGGGTATGAAGATCCAGAGGTTAGTGAGAACATTTTACTGTTAAACGTGACTAGATGCACCATGTGAGTATGAATTAGAGCGAGAAGGCCTTAGAAAGGTAAATGCCAGACAGTGAAGTTTCTTTGATGCTAGTTCAAGGGAGGCTATGGGATACCATCAAAGAATTTTTGTACTGTTTTCAGAGTAATCAAAAGTTTAGTTTTATAAACATTACTCTGACAGGAGGCTTGAGTTTTGAGTGGAGTTTTTTACTATTGGAGACCCTGAGATTTCTGCCTGTAATTTTTTTCCGTTTGGACACCTATTTATTAAGGCTTTGTTTAGTCTTTGATTGTGTTAAGGAACTCATTTTGTTTCCTGTTGGGGGAGACAGATTGTTTTGGTACAGCAGTTCCCTAGACCCCTTCACACTAAAAAGTTATGGAGGACCCTGAAGAGCTTTTGTTTATGTGAGTTATATTCTATTGATGTTTGCTGTATTTGAAATCAAAGCTGAGAAAATTTTTTAAATATTTAATACTTTATTGAAAGTTAATTATAATAAACTCATATATTAGCATAAATAAACATTTTTTATGAAAGAAAGATATTTTCTAACACAAAAAGAATTAGTGAGAAGAGTGGTATTATTTTATACATTTGCATGTCTCATTAATGTCTGACTAATATAAGACATCTTGATTCGTTTACTTCTGTCTGCATTAGTCTATTGCAACCTATTGTTGTGGTTGAAGTATATTAAGAAAATCTAGCCTCATATGGATATGTAGTGGGAAAAAGGAGGAGTATTCTAATAGCCTTTTCAGATTATTGTGGCTATTCTTCTTTGATACTATACCACAACTCAGCAAGTGGTAGTTTCTTAACGATTAGTTACGTTATAGTCATATCATAATACACTGATCTCTCTGCTGGCTGTTTCTTGTGCCAGGGCCACTCTTCCCAGTTCATACTATAATAGACATATTTTCATCCTTTCGTATTCTGTTACATTAAAATCCTTTGGTTTCACTTATAATTTGAGTGCATCTTTTATCCATGCATAATTTTGTAGCATCATACATTTATTTGGATAATATTATAGTCCGAGTTATACAGACTTAAATGTTGACACATTTCATTATACAATATCAAAAAATCACATTGATTAATTTCACTCTCAGTCTCTTAAAAAAAGTCTTTCAAGGCTGGGAAGCTATCAAACTCACAGTGATAGATTCACATTTTCTAAAATCCCAAGTTTTTCTTGAAAACTTGAATTTTATCATTGGTTAAAAATGCTGTCCGTTGTTTTCCTTGCAGCAGTAGGCTCCCTTCATTCAATTTTGAGAAAACGTCAACCAAATATGAATAATCATGTCGGTCACTCTTTCAAGTAAAATTGGTATTCCATGAAGTAAAGCATCTTGTTCAACTCACTACTCAAATAATCACACAAGTGCTTTTGCTCGAGACAATTCAATGTGTAGCACAAGTATTTTACGTGTACTTCCTGTTTTGTCACACCAAATATTAAAAAGACATTGTTTTCTTTATTTCTCTTTCTGATAGTTTGTTGTCAGTATATAGAAACACAACAGATTTTTATATATTGATTTTGTATCCTGCAACTTTATTGAATTCGTTTATTAGTTCTAACAGATTTTTGGTGTAGTCGTTAAGGTTTCCTATACATAATTTCATGTCATCTGCAAATAGTGACAGTTTTACTTCTTCCTTTCTGATTTGGATGCCTTTTATTTCTTTTTCTTGCCTAGTTGCTCAGGCTGGAACTTCCAGATCACATAATTTTCATCTTTCATTTTGTTAATGTGGTATATCACATTGATTGATTTGCAGATGTTGAACCATCTTTGTATTCGCTGGAATGAATCCCACTTGATCATGGTGTATGATCCTTTTATTATATTGTTTAATTTGGTCTGCTAATACTTGTTAAGGATTGTTATATCTATGTTCATCAGGGATATTGGTCTGTAATTTTTTTGTTTTGTAGTGTCCTTCTCTGGCTATGGTATTATCTGGCTTAAAAGGAGTTTGGAAGTGTTCCCTCCTCTTTTTTTTTTTTTAAGAGTTTCTGAAGGATTGGTGTTACCGTGTTTCCCCGAAAATAACATCTAGCCGGACCATTAGTTCTAATGCATCTTTTGGAGCAAAAAGATGCATTTTAATATAATATAAGACTGGGTATAATATTATATAATAAATATAATATAACATAATACTGGGTCTTATATAAGACCGGGTCTTATATTAATTTTTGCTCCAAAAGACGTATTAGAGCTGATGGTCTGGCTAGGTCTTATTTTTGGGGAAACACGGTAGTTCTTTAAATGTTTGGTAGAATTCACCAGCGAAGCTGTCTTGTCCTGGACTTTTCTTTGTTGGGAGGTTTTTGATGACTCATTCAGTTTCCTTACCAGTAATTAATTGATTTGTTCAGATTTTCTGTTCCTTCTTGATTCAGTTTTGGTGGGTTGTATGTTTCTAGGAATTCATCCATTTCTTCTAGGTTGTGCAGTTTTTTGGCATGTACTTGTTCATGCTAGTATCTTATGATCCTTTGTATTTATGTGGTATCTGTTGTAATGTCTCCTCTTTCATTTATAATTTTATTTTTTGAGTCCTCTCTTTTTTTTTTTTGGTGAGTCTAGCTAATAGTTTGTGTGTTTTGTGTATCTTTTCAAAAAACAGCTCTTAGTTTTATTGATCTTTTTTGTTGTCTTTTTTAGTTTCTATTTCATTTGTTGAGTGTAGTTTGTTCTTCTTCGTTAAGTAATATAATGTTTTGATCGTCAGGTTAACGGTTACCTTGGGGAGAAAAGAGGAATTACTGAGAAGAGGGACACTAGAGCCTTCTCAGATGTTGTTACCATTCTCTCCTGTGATCTGAGTAGTAGTCACATAGGCGTGTATTTTGTGATAAATCATCAAGCTGTATGTTTTCTGTACTTTTCTTTATGTGTGTTATATATTGCAATAGAAAAGTTAGAGGAAAAAAGATAACGTTAGTGTTTAGTAGTATTTTAGTACACACTTTTAGTAGAAATATACTATTTGTGTTTCATAAGTAAATTATCAATTTTTAAAATGCCTTACCTTGCTAACCCCGGCATCAAAAATTACCTTTTCTAGCATTTTAATATTTTTAGAAATTTATTTTTTTATTTACATCCAGTACGGTTATACTCCTTATTGCTAGCATAGTATGCTTTAAAGTTCCTAACAAGGAATGTTTTAGATAATGTGATGATAATTAAGTGGCACATAGTAGTCACTAAATATTTGTTCAATTGGAAAATGAATTGAAGTAGGGCCTGGAAATATGAGAGATATCTATATTTGAGATGAGACACAAATTTATTTCTCAATGGAGAGACCTTGGGAAAATCTCTATTCATGTTAATTAATGCTAAGGAATACAGTAATCAAAAATGTGTGAATAACCAGAAATTAAAATATACTATAAAGCCTCTAAATTAAAATAGTGTGGTACTGGTACACAAATAAACCAGTGGGACAGAACTGAAGGCTCAGAAATAGATCCAAGTTTCTATGGAAAGGTATAAAGATAGTATCTCAAATCACTGAAGTAAGTGATGCTAGATCAGCTTGTGGCCATATAATTGTATCAACCAAGAATAAGTTGCAGAATTTGTATTTACACTGTGGCAGATAGAGTGATATGAATTTATGTTTTTTTCCAAGGAACTTCGGGCTAATAATGCTGTGATAATTTCTGGTATTTCTAGCACATCAGTAGTAATTTCTGTGATTCTTACAATTATGGTACATGATTCATCTACTTTTATCCCATCTTCACCATGTCTTTCAACCCCTGAGTATTTTTCTCTCATTTGGAAGAAATACTGGAATATAAAAAAGACATTTCTTAAATTATTGTACACTGAAATTTTTGGAATCAGAGCTTTTGTTCATTGTAAAAAGTATTTCTGAACATAAACCAGCAAGAATGCTTGTTACCTTGTTACTTGCCTCATATTTATTGATTTTTGTCATTATGGTGTCTTGATAGTGCATAAAATACTTTCATTTTTATTTTCTTTAATTATGTTGAATCTAGTTATCTTGTTTGTTTGTTTTTAAGATACAGCAGAAATATATTTATTTGGAAAGTTCATTTTTAAGTGGGTTATTTTGGATCATAGAACTCATTTTCCCTTACAGAAATATGTAGTAATTATATTCACAAGGCATCCATAAGACTATTTAATGCATCATATAGATAAAATGTTATAACTATTAATAAAAACTTACAGAACACTAGCAATTAAATGGAATAAAAACAGCGAAACTGAATAAGAAACAGTTTATTTTATGCTTGAAGAAAATAGGAGAATGAAAGGTATTGACACTTGCGGGGATCATACAATACAATGTACATTTTTAAAGAGCTATAAATGTTGATTTGTAGTTTTTTGTAATTTTAAACATACAGAAAAGTACAGAGAATAAAACAATAAACAACCAAATGCCATCACCCAGCTCAATATTTTGTTTCAGAAACTTTTTAAAATAAATAAAACATGGCATTTTTAGTATCATGTTTGATTTTTACTTTAAAACTTACAACTCTCATAGTGCTTGATATAGGTTTGGGTCATTTATAGACTTGCAAGTATAAAGATAGAGGGAAATAAAGAGGCTGTCCCAGAGGTCCCTGGGGGTGATTTGTTAGCGAGCAGAAGGGTATATAAGAGAGTGTATGGATGTCTGCCTCCTTGGAACTGAGTGAGCCACATCCTTAAGAAAGCAGAAAAAGTTGAGATTGAAGTTTGTTTGTTTTTTAGTGATCAGCAGATTATATTGATGATATTACCTCATCATCTTTTCGAAATCTTCCTGTTTGATGGATATCAGAATTAGGGAGATGGTGTTGGGAAGGTGGACAGTGGAGAGGAGATGGCTTTTATATTTAGCTGAAAATGGTATTTTATTGTATAGGATGTCTACAAATTATGTGTTTATGATTGGGATGGATGGGGAAAGATAGAATCATAGTAGTCACACAATTTACTTCTCTGAAGAAAATGAAAATTTTCCTCTAAGCTACTTGAAATTTACAACCACATATTCAAAATACATTCTCTACCTTTTGCATTTTTTAAAATTCTTGTAGGTGTCAAGATGATGGTGATATTAAAGAAAAACAACAGTAAACACCTATTTACAGCTCTACTAAGTAATGGAGAATTAATTATAAGCAGTGTGGTTATGAAAGTTAATATAAGAAATAATTTCTTTCTGTTGTACTACCTGCTTATCAGTACCTATGTTTGAAAACAAACGTAACGCTGAAGGTACACTTCAAGGTACACTTTTAGACCAGCAAAGCCATGACTCTGCTGGAAGTTTTTATGGCTAAATGTACTACGTATGCTTTTTGTGCTTTCCATCGTTGTTCATCAGACTTTGTCTCCCCTGATCTCTGATCGCTGGCCCTCTCTGCTCACATTTCACATCACTCTTTCGGTCAAAAAGAATTTATAGAACAGTTGCTTGTTTCCAGCCCTGGGCTAGGTGCTTAGCATACCAAGATGTATGAACTTGATCTCTATTCAAAGAACTCAGTATCGCTTGGCCTTCTCTTCTCTTGGCCTGCCTGCCCCAACTATTTTCATTATAAGCAGTGCCGTGTTAGACCTTTCTAACCACCTATGTTCTTCCTGGTATTTGACTTTGTTCCATGCTTTGTTCTTGGCTTTTTGATGTTCCTGTTGGTACTGATCAAAAGAATCCACAGCACTACGGGACAAAAGGTAAAATCATTCGTGTGTATGTGATTAAAGAATACACAGGGAGTAAAACCAGTACACGAGTACTGTTTATTTTGAGTACTTGCTGACAATTCCTCAGAATCCAGCTTTTTAAAAATATTATTTTAAATTTATTTTTTGAATAGGTAATGTAGTTCATAGTTCAAAAGACACCAGTTTAACAGTATAGAAGGATTCCCTTCCACTTTGTTCCCCAGTGATCTAGTTTCCTTCCCCAGAATCAACTGTTGTTAACTTTCTTGTGAATCCTAAAAATATTGCGTGGCAGTATCACGTTGTGGTTGAGGATAGAAATTCTGGGGCTAGACTACCTTGTTCGTGTTCTGTGTCACATTAGGCATGTTAAATTATTAACTTCTGTGTTTTAGTTTCCTCCTCAGTAAGTGGGGATACTAGTGCATACCTCGTTGGATTGCTTGCAAACTCCTTAGCACACTGCATAACACATAGTAAGTGCTTAGTGTGTGTTGGCTGTGGTTTTTGTAGAAGTGCATGTATCTGAATGTGTATTTTTTTTAATCTCAGGAATACAGAGTTGAGTTAACCATAATTTTCATTCACGGCCCATTGTTATTATTGGTCTTTGCAGGGGGCCTTTTTTTTTTTCATCATATCACTGTATAACAAAACCATTTATTCTTTCCCATGAGTCTACAGCTCATTTGGGTGGTTCTAATCTGGGTTGGGCATAGTCAGATGACAGGTTGGTTGGGACCTGGCTGGTCTAGGATAGCCAGCCTCATGTGAGATGACCCACCTTTTCTCCACGTGTCTCTCAAATTCCTCCATCATGCTATCAATACTCACTTTGGTCGCATAAGTCCAAGGAAGAATGGAAATGCACAAGCGCTTTTCAAGCCACTATCTTTGGCAGTTTTGTTACTGTACCATTGGCCAAAACAAGTCACATGGCCAGGCTCAGAGTTAGTGTGTGATATGCCAAGGGGTGCTGATGTAGAGTTGTGGAAATTGGAGCTATTGATGCAATTAGTCTAACACAGTCCACTCTCTAGTAAGTGCAGTCTAGCACTTGGTGGTTGCCTTTGAGCTACTGTTGGTCAGTAATAAGGAAGACAAGATAGAAACTTGAGGCCACCAGGTACCTTTGTGTCTGTATGTCACTGTGGCAGACTGCCACAATCTTCTGAGAGTGATGACTTCATTTTCTCTCAAATTTTGTGCATGTTCCTTTCCAACAATAGATGGCCAACTGTAACCTGGAACTGTGCAGGAAAAGGGATGCTAGGAAACACAGTCCTCAGTTTAGATGGGAGCAGTAATGCCAGCTAACAAAATGCAATCCAACACAGCCCCATTCTTGCTTTATTTTCCCTCTTCATTCCAATCCCCACTCCTGTACCTTATTCTTTTTTTTTTTTTTTAATTAAATTTATTGGGGTGACAATTGTTAGTAAAATTACATAGATTTCAGGTGTACAATTCTGTATTACATCATCTATAAATCCCATTGTATACCTTATTCTTTGCCCACTTGGAGGTACCCACTTTAATATCTTTGATATATCTTTTATTATTTATGTAGCCTCATAAAATATGAGTGATCTTTTGTGTGTTTTTTAATTTACATTGATGATAATGTATTATGTATCTTATTGTTTCCTTCTTTCTTCCATTTAACTCTGTTTTGAAATTCTATCTATGTTGCTGAAAGTGCATCTATTTGTTGCTTCTCATTGCTATGAAATATTCAGTGGTATTTGCTACATTTTACTTACTCATTCTTCTAGTAATGAACCCTTAGGACCTTTCCAATTCTAAGTTACATCCAGAAAAAAATACTGCAATAAATAGTCTTATACATATTCCCTAATGGACTTGTATGGAAGTTTCTCTAGAACGTATATCCAAGAGTGGAATTCCTAGGTCATAGTGTAGATACATTCTAATTTCACTGAATTCTCCAGAATAGCAGTACCTAGTCAAACTATAGTGGCATTTCCTGAGAGTTCTGTTTCCCTATGAATTAGTTTTGTATTACTTTGTAACAAATTACCACAAATTTAGTGACTTAAAGCAACTAGAACTTTATTAGCTCACAGTTCTATTGGTCAGTAGTCCAGGCTGGTGTAGCTGGGTTCTACTCAGGGTCTCACAAGCCTGAGAACCAACCGCATGTCAGCGTTCTCATCTGGGGCTTGAGGTTCTCTTACAAACTCATTCCTGCTCTCAGCAGAATTCAGTTCTTTGCAGGTGTAGGACTGAGTTCCTGTTTTGCTGCTGCCTGCTGGCTAGGTTGGTCTCAATTTCTAGAGACTTCTCTAAGCACTTTTCCATGTGTCCTTCTCCATCTTCAAGCCAGCCACAGCATGTCAAATACTTCTCGTTGTTCCGAATCTCTTACTTCCTCTTCTGCAACCAGCTGTAGAAAACTCTTCTTTTAAAGGGCTCATGTCAGGGGTACCCAGAAAATCTCTGAATCTTGGGGCCATCTGATTTGGAACTAATTAGATTTACTAACTTTGCTTCACATCAGGACCTGGCTTAGTGGTTGATTGAGTAAACCAGGAGCTGAGAATCTTGGGGCACATCTTGGCATCTGCCTACCACACCCTTAATCTACACCTGTACTTGATATTATACAACTTTCTAATCTTTGTCAATTTTATGTATGCAATGAATTCTTAAAATGCCTTGTTTTAATTTACAGTTCTCTAATTCATAGTGAATTTGAGTGTTTCTTCATACGTCTTAGACATTTAAATTTT
Source organism: Rhinolophus sinicus (assembly GCF_036562045.2). Taxonomy (NCBI): domain Eukaryota; kingdom Metazoa; phylum Chordata; class Mammalia; order Chiroptera; family Rhinolophidae; genus Rhinolophus; species Rhinolophus sinicus. The sequence goes on from NC_133756.1 coordinate 115,877,021, forward strand.
CTTTCCTGTAAATCTACTTTTCCTATTCCTTGCCCAATTGCGGAGCAGCTTATTTTCTTTTCTGTTTCCTTGACAGGAGGTCTTTACATATTCTATCCATTAATCACTTGTCAATTTTAGATACTGAAAATATTTTATTCTAAATCTGTCATTCTTCTGCTAAGTTTGCCTATATCTCCTTTTATTAAATAGCAATCCTTAATTTTGATGTAGTAAAATTTGTCAATTTTGTAATTTATCTTTTGCAGTTTGGGGATCTTCTTAAAGAAATCCTAAACATTGGCAAAATCACAAAGTTGGATACTTCATTTATGTATTTTGTTCTTCCTTCATTACTAACAGAAGCACTGAGTATTACAAATCTTAAATTTGCAATCTTGTATTAGTAGTTTTTAACCCTGTCAGATCCCATAATTACTTGTTTATGTATGCTTTTTTTAAAAATTGAGGTGAAATTCACATAACAAAATTAACCATTTTATAAAGGGTACATTTCACTGGCATTTAGTACATTTATAATATTATATGACTACTACCTCTGTCAAGTTCCAAAACATTTTCATTACCCCAAAGGAAACCCCATGCCCTTTAAGTAATCACTTCCCGTTTTCCCTTCCCCCAAGACCATGGCTCTCACTAATCAGTTGCTATGGATTTATCTATTCTAGTTATTTCATATAAATAGAATCATACAATATGTGGCCTTTTGTGTCTTTCTGTTACTTAGCATAATGTTTTCAAGATGTATATATGTTTTAGCATATATAAGTACTTCATTTCACCTTATGACTAAATATTATCCGATTGTTTGGAATGTGACATTTTGTTTATCCATTTTTCCATTGATGGACATGTGAGTTGTTTCCACCACTGGCTATTGTGAATAGTGCTGTTACGAACAGTAATGTGCAAGTATTTACATGAGTACTTAGGTTTAATTCTTTTAGGTATTTACCTAGGAGTAGAATTGATAGGCTGTATAGTTGTACTTTATTTTTTTAAGGAACCACCAAAATTAAGTTACTCCAAGTAGCTGTACCATTTTACATTTCTAGTTTCATACCATTATGGTCAAAGAATATAATTTGTGTGATTTCGGTCTTCTTTAATTTATTGAGACTTGTGTTATGTCCTAGCATGTGGTCTTTCCTGGAAAATGTTCCATGTGTGTTTGAGAACACTGTGCAGTTGCTATTGTTGGGTGACATCTACCATTTTATTTTATTTTATTTTATTTTATTTTATTTTATTTTATTTTATTTTATTTTATTTTATTTATTTATTTATTTTAATTTATTATTATTATTATTGGGGAATAGTGTGTTTCTCCAGGGCCCATCCAAGTTGTCCTTCAATCTTGTTGTGGAGGGCGCAGTTCAGCTCCAAGTTGAGTCACCGTTTTCATTCTTAGTTGCAGGGGGCACAGCCCACCATCCCATGTGGGAATTGGACCGGCCACCCTGTTGGTCAGAGCTCGCGCTCTAAACAACAGAGCCATCTGGCTGCTCTTGAAATCTACCATTTAAAAGTTTCCTCTTAATTCAGCATTTGTTTGGTAGCTATAAACTTTTGACTACTTTCCACAGTTCCCACTTTTGATTCTGACAGTTTTTACTCATTATTTTCAGTTTTGCTACGGAGGGACAGGCCTTCAGAACTACCTATCCCACCAATTTTGCTGACGTGACTCTCAGCAAGTACTTTTTAAAACAAATATTTTATATGGTCCTTTAATATCCTGGAGTAAAATTTAAAGGTAATATAACTAATACAGAAGTTTTCAAAAATTAATGTAATATATTAATTGTAATATAAAGGAGAAATGAAAGAAATAATTCATAAAAAAGTAGGGTGAATTTCAGTATGTAAATGCTTACTATGCCATTGCAAGACATAATGAAGTAGTGACATGTTTGTGCTTATTTAAATAAGTTGGATTTAAGAGCTATAAGAAGGTCAGATTCTAATTTGTACAAACACTAATAAATGAAAGACTAAAATCTAGTCACAATGACTAGACTTTTTTATATGTACAGGAAATGAGAGAAATAACTTTGAAGAGAAGTTGGGATAAAGCACCAATACAAATTATAGACTAAAGAGGTGAAAGAAAGGAGAAAGTATAATATTCTTATAAATGTGTGGGACCTTATTTCAAAAATAATTATTTAGTAACTATTTAGTAAATTAATAATAATTTAGTAAATTATTTAATAAATATCAGAGTACATAAGTCTTTTATTTTGAAATTCTAATTCACGTCAGGTCAAATTTTCTTTTTAATTAAACTTTATTGGGATGACAATTCTTAATAAAGTTACACAGATTTCAGGTGTACAATTCTGTATTACAACATCTATAAATCACATTGTGTGTTCACCACCCAGAGTCAGTTCTCCTTCTATCACCATTTATTTGATCCCCTTTACCCTCATCTACCACCCCTCTCCCCCCTTACCCTCTGGTAACCACTAACTATTGTCTGTGTCTATGAGTTTTTGTTTCTCATTTGTTTGTCTTGTTCTTTTGTTGTTTTCAGTTTATATACTACACATTAGTGAAATCATATGGTTCTCTGCTTTTTCAGTCTGACTTATTTTGCTTAGCATTGTAATCTCAAGATCCATCCAAGTTGTCACAAATGGTCCTATTTCATCTTTTCTTACCACCCAATAGCATTCCATTATTTATATGTACCACAACTTCTTTATCCATTCATCTATCGAAGGACATTTTGGTTGTTTCCATGTCTTGGCCACCATAAGTAAAGCTGCAATGAACATTGGAGCACACTTGTCTTTATGGATAAATGCTTGCAGATTTTTGGCGTAGATACCCAGGAGAGGGATTGCTGGGCCATATGGTAATTCTATTCGTAACTTTTTGGGGAACCTCCACACTGCCTTCCATAGCGGCTGCACCAGTCTGCGTTCCCACCAACAGTGTATTAGAGTTCCTTTTTCTCCACAGCCTCTCCAACACTTGTTACTATTTGTCTTGTTGATGATAGCCATTCTAACTGGGGTGAGGTGGTATCTCATTGTGGTTTTTAGTTGTATTTCTCTGATGTTTAGTGATGTTGAGCATTTTTTCATATGTTTATTTGCCATTTGTATGTCCTCTTTGGAGAAATGTCTCTTCAGGTCCTCTGCCCATTTTTTAATTGGGTTGTTTGTTTTTTTGTTATTGAGTTGTATGAGTTCCTTGTATATTCTGGATATTAGCCCCTTATCGGAGGCACTGTTTGCAAAAATCTTCTCCCATTCAGTTGGTTGCCTCTTTATTTTGTCGATTGTTTCTTTTGCTGTGCAGAAGATTTTAAGTTTGATATAGTCCCATTCGTTTACTTTAGCTTTTACTTCCCTTGCCTTTGGAGTCAAATTCATAAAATGTTCTTTGAACCCAAGATCCGTAAGTTTAGTACCTATGTTTTCTTCTATGCAGTTTATTGTTTCAGGTCTTATGCTTAAGTCTTTGATCCATTTTGAATTAATTTTGGTACATGGTGAGAAATAGCAGTCCAGTTTCATTCTTTTGCACATGGCTTTCCAATTCTTCAAGCACCATTTATTGAAGAGGCTGTCTTTTCTCCATTGTATGTTTTTGGCTTCTTTGTAGAAAATTATCTGTCTATATTTATGTGATTTTATTTCTGGGTTCTCAATTCTATGCCATTGTGTCTGTTTTTCTGCCAATACCATGCTGTTTTGATTATTGTTGCCCTGTAGTACAAGCTAAAGTCAGGAGTGTGATACCTCCAGCATTGCTCTTTTCTCTTAAGATTGGCTATTCGGGGTCTTCTGTGGTTCCAAACAAATCTGGTGATTTTTTTGTTCTATTTCTTTAAAAAACGCCATTCGGATTTTGATGGGGATTGCATTAAATCTGTATATTGCTTTGGGTAATATGGCCATTTTAACTATGTTGATTCTTCCAATCCGTGAGCATGGAATGTCTTTCCATTTCTTTGTGTCTTCTTCAATTTCTTTCAAAAATGTCTTATAGTTTTCAGCATATAGGTCTTTCACATCCTTGCTTAAGTTTATTCCTAGGTATTTTATTCTTTTTACTGCAATTGCAAAAGCAATTGTTGTTATTATTTCTTTTTCTGTGATTTCATTGTTAGTATATAGGAATGCAATGGACTTTTGTACGTTGCTTTTGTAGCGGGCAACTTTACTGTATTCGTTGATTGTTTCTAATAGCTATTTGGTGGAGTCTTTAGGGTTTTCTATGTATAGCATCATGTCATCTGCAAAGAGTGACAATTCAACTGCTTCATTCGTAATTTGGATGCTTTTTATTTCTTTCTCTTGCCTGATTGCTCTGGTGAGGACTTCCAACACTATGTTGAAAATCAGAGGTGATAGGGGATAGCCCTGTCGTGTTCCTGAACGTAGAGCAAAGGGCTTCGGTTTTTCACTGTTAATTATGAGATTAGCTGAGGTTTTGTCATAGATGACCTTTATTATGTGAAGGTATTTTCCTTTTATACCTATTTTATTAAGTGTATTAATCATATATGAATGTTGTATCTTGTCAAACGCTTTTTCTGCATCAATTGATATAATTATATGACTTTTGTCCTTTGTTTTGTGGTGTGTCACATTGATGGATTTGTGCATGTTGAAGCATCCTTGAGCCCCTGGGATGAACCCCATTTGGTCGTGATGAATAATCTTTTTAATGTATTGCTGCATTCGATTTGCTAGAATTTTGTTTAGGATTTTTGCATCTGTATTCATCAGAGATATTGGTCTGTAGTTTGTGTGTGTGTGTGTTATCCTTACCAGATTTTGGTATCAGGGTAATGTTGGCCTCATAAAATGAGTTAGGGAGTACTGTCTCTTCTTCAATTTTTTGGAAGAGTTTGAGCAGGACTTCAAAGAGTTAGATCCTCTTTGAAGATTTGGTAGAATTCACTAGTGAAGCCATCTGGTCCCGGGCTTTTGCTTTTGGGAAGGTTTTGGATGACTGATTCAATTTCTTTACTGGTGATCGGTCTGTTTAGATTTTCCAGTTCTTCATGGTTCAGCATAGGAAGGCTATATGTTTCTAAGAACTTGTCCATTTCTTCTAGGTTATTGAATCTGGTGGTATATAGTCCTTCATAGTATTCTTGGATGATCCTTTGTATTTCTGTGGCATCCGTGATAATTTCCCCATTTTCATTTCTGATTTTATTAGTGTCTTTTCTCTTTTTATCTTAGTGAGTCTAGCCAAGGGTTTGTCAATTTTGTTAATCTTTTCAAAGAACCAGCTCTTTGTCACATTCATTTTTCTATTGTCTTTTTGTTCTCTATTTCATTTAGTTCTGCTCTGATTTTTATTATTTCCTTTCTTCTGCTGACCTTGGGTTTCATTTGTTCTTCTTTTTCTAGTTCTTTAAGGTGTAACGTGAGGTTATTTATTTGGGATTTTTCTTGTTTCTTGAGATAGGCCTGTAATGATATAAATTTCCCTCTTAAAACTGCCTTTGCTGCAACCCCAAAATTTTGGTAGGATGTATTTTCATTCTCATTTGTTCCTATGTATCTTTTCATCTCTCTTCTAATTTCTTCTTTGACCTGGTCGTTCTTTAAAAGTATGTTGTTTAATCTCCATGTATTTGTGGTTTTTCCTGCTTTCTTTTTGCAGTTGATATCCAATTTCAAAGCCTTGTGATCAGAGAATATGCTTGGTATGATTTCAATCTTCTTAAATTTGCTGAGGCTAGTTTTTGTATCCCAATATATGGTCTATCCTTGAGAATGTTCCATGTACACTAGAAAAAAATGTATAGTCTGATGTTTTAGGATGAAGTGCTCTATAAATGTCAGTTATGTCCATTTCATCTAATGTGTCATTTAGGGCTGCTATTTCATTATTTATTTTCTGTTTGGATGAACTATCCATAGCTGTCAATGATGTGTTTAGGTCCCCTAGTATAATTGTGTTTTTGTCAATTTCTCCCTTTAGTTCTGTTAGTTGTTGCCTGGTATATTTCGGTGCTCCCTGATTGGGGGCATAAATATTGATAACTGTTATGTCTTCTTGTTGTACAGTCCCCTTTATCATTATAAGATGTCCATCTTTGTCTCTTGTTACCTTTTTCACCCTGAAGTCTATTTCATCTGGTATCAATATAGCTGCACCTGATTTTCTCCGGATACCATTTGCTTGGAGTGTCAATTTCCACCCTTTCACTTTGAGGCTATGCCTGTCCTTGTAGCTGGGATGTGTCTCTTGGAGGCAGCATATGTTTGGGTTTAGTTTTTTGATCCAATCTGCTACTCTGTGCCTTTTTATTGGTGAGTTCAGTCCATTTACATGTAGGGTGATTATTGATACGTGAGGATTTCCTATCATTCTATCTGATAAGACTGTGTTTCCATTGTTTCCTTGCCTTTTTGTTGTTGTCTGTTAGTTCTGTGTGGTGGTATTCTATGATTTTTCCCTCTGTTTCTTTTTTTTATTACAGTATATATTTCAGTTCTGGATTTTTTTTGTGTGGTTACCCTTAAGTTTATGTAAAAGAAAGTTTGATAATTTAGAGTATTCCATTTTCTTCAGCATGCTTACTTTCTCCATTCCCATATTCCGGTTCAGGACTTTACTCTCCCCCTTTTTATGTTTCGGTTGCCACAAATTGTCCCTGTAGATGATGGTCGAATAGCCTCCTTTAGTATTTCTTGTAGTGCAGGTCATGTATTAGAAAATTCCCTCAGCTTCTGTATGTCTGGAAAGGTCTTTATTCCTCCTTAGTATGTAAAGGATATCTTTGATGGATATATTATTCTTGGCTCATAATTTCTCTCTTTCAATAGTTTGAATATTTTGTTCCACTCCTTCCTGGCTTGTAGAGTTTCTGCTGAAAAATCTGATGATAATCTAATGGGCTTTCCTTTGTAGGTTACCGTCTTCTTTTCCCTGGCTGCCTTGAGGATTCTTTCTTTGTCGTTGATTTTTGATAGCTTCAATACAATGTGCCTTGGAGAAGGCCTGTTGGGGGTTGAGGTAATTAAGTGTTCTATTTGCTTCTTGGATTTGAAGATCCAGTTCTGTCCACAAGTTTGGGAAATAGTCATCGACTATTTGTTTGAATATATTCTCTGTTCCCTTCTCTCTTTCTTCTCCATCTGGTATGCCCATTATTCTTATATTGTTCTTTCTGATGGAGTCAGAAAGTTCTTATAGAGTTCTTTCATTTCTTGTAAGTCTCAAGTCTCTTTCTTCTTCCATCCTTGTCATTTCCAGGTTTCTATGTTCATTGTCACTGATTCTTTCCTCCATCTGGTCAACTCTACTACCTAAGCTGGCTATTTCATTCTTCATTTCTTCTATTGAGTTTTTAATCTCCAGAAATTCTCTTTGGTTCTTTTTAAAAATTTCAGTCTCTTTGGTAAAATGTTCATGTTGTTCTTTGATTGTGTTTCTGAGTTCATTAAACTGCCTGTCTGTGTTTTCTTGCATCTCGTTGAGTTTTTTCAGAACTGCAATCTTGAATTCTCTGTCATTTAAGTCACATATTTCCATATCTTTAAGTTCATTTACTGGAGATTTTTCACTTTCTTTCTTTGTTGCCTTGGTTATGCATGGCAATTAATGATTTATTATTTCTCTTCCTAGACATCTACTGGAGTGGGTTCTGCAACACGTTAATAGGAAGAGGTCTTTCTTTTGTTTTCCAGTACATGTTGGTAGAATGTTTTATTTTCTCTCTGACTGCAGCCTTTTTTCTCTCTCACACTGTAGTGTTATGTTTTCTCTGTACTATTCCAGCTTCTCACACAATAGGGGGATACCCTGGAAGTCGGGCTTCTCCTCTGTTAACAGTTCGCCTGGGTCATAGGGCACCGTGTCCACATGGGGATGCGGAGAGCTTTTGAAGTTCCAAAGCTCTTCCTACACCTGATTCAGAGTCTATGTGTTTCAGCAGTTCTGTTTACTCCTGCAGATATCTGCCCAGATAGGTGGGGACAGGGGCGGGGTGGGTTGTGAGAGGTTGCCCAGAGCAATGGTGGTGACCACCACCACAGCCTGTCCTCCTTCCACAGCTCACTCCCCTTTGCCGGAACTAGTTGGGCTGCGAATCTATGTCTGCGGACCACAGTTGTCAGAACTGCAAATATTCTGTTCTTTTGATCTGACACTGCTACCGTTCCGCTTCTAGCACTGGGCAGGTGGGCGCAGGGTGAGCTCTGGGAGGGTAGGGAGGGGGCAGCTAGTCTCAGTGTGTAAGGCTTCCATTCTCTGCGGCAGTGAGTGCTTAAACCACTCTTTTCAGCTGTCTTCCCTTAGTCTTTGCTCCAAGGTCTCTGCCGTGTGCGTTGGGTTCAGCTGTGTTATATGCTGTCCCCTCAGCCCTGTGGGCCATAAATGGAGCCCTAGCAGTCCGAGTTCTTCTCTCTCCTGCAGCTGTGGTACTTCCAGGATGCAGCGAGCTTGGAGCACTGAGCTACGTCTGCATCCTGCCCCCACGTGGCCCCGTCTCCACACTTCTCCCTTCCCTCCTCCCCCGTTCGTGCAACTTGCCCACCTTTAGGTTATTTCTGTTGTGTGCCTCTTAGTCTTGCCTGTCTGCTGCACTGGGAGTCCTTTGTGGAATTATAATTGTTCAATTTGTTGTAAATTCCAGGGGATATTTCAAGAGGCTCCCCTTAGGCTACCATATTTATGACGTCACTCTAGGTCAAATATTGTAGTCTTGAGTCTTTACGTCTTTGGAAACCATGCCCTTTCAGTGATAATGGAATTCTAAGATGGATTTTTAAAAAGCAATGATAAGACATTTGGAATCAATATCAAAGTAAACTTGAACAACTAATGGAATTAAATAAGGTATCTTCTTTTCATGTGTTTCTATAATTCTGTATTTGATACTAAGTCTCTTAAAAGGAGTGTTATATCTTGTATTGCATATTTAAAATTGGCTTTGTTGCTTTTACAGTAATTGCACCATTATATTAAAACATTTCAAATACATGCACAATTTAAAATACAAGAACAGGTAAACTGGCTAGCCTCCTTTCAATAAATAGGTGTGAATGTCACAACTTGATCCCAAAGCTTTCTTAATTATACTATTTAAATTATGTTTAAATAAATTTTTAACTTTCTGTTATAAGTGCTGGCTGGCTTGTTTCCTACCCATTTCAAATGAAATAATCACTATCTATATTGCAAGTTCACAAAAATTTTTAAATCTAATTACTCATATATCTCTTAAACATAGGTTCCTATTCTTACCTCTGAGTGGTGGTGAGAATTAAATGAAATAATGTGTTTAAAAGTTTATAATGTGTTTATAAAACTCTGTGTTAAAAGCATTATTACTGACAATTTAATAATAGTAGGTCAACACTATTGACCTGAGAAAATTAAATCTTAATCATGGATCAAAATTTTAAAGAGATTCTATAATTATTCAACATGTAAAAATTTTAATTTGGTCACTTGCCTTGGTTTTCCCCTCAATGAAAATCACTTTTAAGGGAGAAGTGTATTTTGTAACTAAAGTGCTTTGTCCTTTGGTTGTTGTATTCTGCAAATACGAAGCAAACTTCCTTGACTTGAGCACTTTCCAATCGGCATTTTCTCTTTTAGGTGCTAAAGAGAGCTGTCTTTATTTTCATGAGAATGATCTGTCCTCACATATGTTTAATTGCATTATGATTTTTAGTTGTGGCACATATGTGAATGTAAAAAGCAGAGCAAAACGTAATAGCTTTTTTGTGGTTTATGTTTTTCATGTGCAGCCTTCAAGCAAAATGAAGTTACCTGAGGAGAATTTCTTCGATGTTCCTGCTTTCTTAACTGTCTCAGGACAACTTCACCTAGAAGTGATGTCAGGGTACAGAATTTTCTTTTCTCTTTCACTTTAATGGACTAGTGATTATGGGGTGGGTGAGAGTGCAATAATGCTTCCTTTCCCAATGTTAAAAGCAAAATATTGAAGTTAGTGTTTATGGTTAGTCCACTTGAATTCACCAAAAGTACATTTATTGACAATATTCAAGTTTCTTAAAAAAAAAAAAAATCACATTAGTTTAGACTTTTGTTTTTATAGTGAAAAATGTAACACTGGAAATATGAAGTTGTGATTTTTTTTTCATTTTACTAATCTTTTTTTGCTTAAATCTCAATATATAATCAAAATTTTAGTATAATCATGTTTATGAAAACAAAGACAGTTCACACAAGAACCAGGTATTAGCCCAGTTCATTAAACAAAAGAAAGGTACCTGAAACAGATGGAAAAAAAAATACTTTTAAATAATTGGTTTACATAAAGAAAATTAACCTGCAGGGCCGTAATTAGAGACATGTGGCAAATTAGAAAGTCTTAGAAGTCAGATTGCATTGATTTTAGCCATTCTCAACCTTTGGAAAGTCACTATACTACTTTCAGCCTGACTTTTCTTTTCTTTAAAACAGGGAATTGGACAGGAAGGTCTTTAAAGTCCTGTCTAAATCTTATATTCTGTAATTCTGTGGGTAATATCTTAATACTGACTCAAGTACTGAGCCTCCTTTACATATCTTTGTTTTCTTATATAGAGACTGGGACTTAAAAATCTCTTCAAGAAATGGCTCCAATGAAAAAAAGGGAATCTTTATGTGTTTCCCATTATTTTTGAAATGCACAGGTGGGAAAACTCAGGGGAAATAGAATAGTGTTCATGTTTATTTTTTTATGTACTTTCCTGGCAGTATGGAAAGTCAGTGGTGGAGTTCAGGTAAAAATGGCAGAGTAGGCATTTATAATTGGCTATATAGCATATTAAGTTTATTTTTAAAAAACTGAATAATGGATATATGGATATTTTTTGTGACTTTTTGTACATCTGAATTTATTTCAAAATGAAAACATAAAAGATAATCATTGATGACAAAAAAAAATGGTCTTGAAAATAACATATACTTAGATTCTTTACTGATTTACCTTTGAGAGAGAAAGTTCTTTGATAATTCTAATAACCACATAATTTGACAATATTATCAGAATACTGTGCTGAAAAACTATTATATCATCCTAATAGCCCTGTGAGGTTGTAGGATTTGAAGAGCTGTTTGTGGGAAAGGCCATGGCAGACATGTCATGGAAAGTTTGTTATGCCTGTCAAAGTGTAATTTATTTTTTAATTTTAATAATTGTATTCCCATCCTTCCATCCCTCTTCCTTTTGTCAACCATCAGTTTGTTCTTTATATCTATGAGCCTGTTTCTGTTTCGTTTTGTTTATTCATTTGTTTCGATTTTTTAGATTCCACATAAAAGTGAAACCATACGATATTTGCCTTTCTCTGACTTCTTTCACCTAGCATAATACCCTCTAGGTCCATCCATTATGTCACATGTGGCAAGATTTCATTTTTTATTTTATTGCTGAATAATATTCGTGTGTATGTGTGTGTGTGTGTGTGTGTGTGTGTGTGTACACATACACCACCTCTTCTTTATCCATTCATCTATCAACAGGCACTTAGGTTACTTCTATATCTTGGCTATTACTAGTAACGCTGCAGTGAATATAGGGATGCAAATATCTTTTCAAATCAGTGTTTTTGTTTTCTTTGAATAAATATTTAAAAGTGGAATTTCTGCATCACATGGCAGCTCTATTTTTAATTTTTGAATAATCTCCATACTGTTTTCCATAGTGTTAGTGGCTGCACTAATTTATAATCCCACCAACAGTGTACAAAGTTTCCCTTTTCTCCACATCCTCACCAGTAACTTGTTATTTGTTGATTTATTGATAACAGCCATTCTGACAGGTGTGAAATTATATCTTATTGTGGTTTTGATTTGCAATGCCCTGATGACTAGTGATATTGAGCATCTTTTCATATATATGTTGTCTATGTGTATGTCCTCTTTAGAGAAATGTCCGTTCAGGTCCTCTGTCCATTTTTTAATTGGATTGTTTGCGGGTTTATTTTTGTTTTGTTTGTTTTTTTGGTATTAAGTTGTATGAGTTCCTTATCCAGAGGGTGCTAGAAAAGTGTATACACATTTTTTGTTTGTTTGTTTGTTTTCAAAGATTTTGTTCCTCTTTATTTTTTAATTTTTTTTAATTTTATTTTATTAAATTTATTGGGGTGACAATTGTTAGTAAAATTACATAGATTTCAGGTGTACAATTCTGTATTACATCATCTATAAATCCCATTGTGTGTTCATCACCCAGAGTCAGTTCTCCTTCCATCACCATATATTCGATCCCCCTTACCCTCATCTCCCACCCCCCACCCCCCGCCCCCGTTATCCTCTGGTATACACATTTTAAAAAAGGAAAAAACTATTAAAATTGTAATACTCAATATATACTGATAACAAAAGATGAATACAAGTCATCTTGTAGTTACAATTACAAGAGGTGCTCAAAGTGGTTACCATTAGCATCCAGACACCTGATTACCGCGAACTACTGCTTGAGCAATGTTGACCAAAGTATCCACTTATATACATTTTTTTGGCATCCACAGTATATTTTAGATATTAACCCCTTGCCAGATATATCATTTGCAAATATCTTCTCCTTTTTAGTAGGTTGTCTTTTTGTTTTGTTGATAGTTTACTTCGTTGTGCAAAAATTTTTTAGTTTGGTGTAGTCCCATTTGTTTGTTTTTTCTTTTGTTGCCCTTGGCCGAGGAAATATATCAAAAAAGAACAATGTCAAAGAGTTTACTGCCTATCTTTTCTTTTACAGGTTTTGTGATTTCAGGTCTTATATTTAAGTCTTGAATCATTTCTGAGTTTATTTTTGTATATGGTATAAGAAAGGGTTCCAGTTTCATATTTTTTCATGTGTCCGCTTTTCTCAACATCACTTTTTGAAGAGACTGTCTTTACCCATTGTATATCCTTGCCTTCTTTGTCATAGATTAACTGATCATTAATTGATCTGTTCTTATGCCTGTCAAAGTGTAATTTAAAAAAATAAAACATGACTTACTCAAATATAAAGTGAACATGTATCAAATATGTTACTCAATTCATTAATTAATGAGGCCAAGTAAAATAGTACAGCTACTTCAAAGAGCATTTGAGGAGCTGTGTATTCATAGACAATTTAATAAAGGAATTTTAGAATAAGATTGCCAGGTTAGTTACAAACTAGTTAATATCCTACAGACCAATAAACACTAACCTTTGGAATTTTGTCTTCTACCTGACAGAAATGATTTACAACCTTACTGGACAAAATCTACAAGTTAACATATACCTTTACTTAATCTGGGATGTTTAATTCAATAGTAAATAGAATAATGGAGCAAAGTACATTCACCTAAGTAATTAAATAACTTCTGAGAGGGTCTGTGTCTCCATATTACATTGAAAGGACAGGCTATCTATCTTTTGGCCTTATATCCAAGTTTTGGATAACCTTTCTTAACAACCTTTCAATATTCATTGTTTTATCTATAAAATTAGAGGCAAGGTATCTTCCCTTCAGCAGTGTCATAATATGTGAAAGGTGTAAATTTACCAAACATTTGTTTCCCTATTATAGTACTCTTAATGGATTAACTATGTCCCTTCTTTCCCAGTAAATTGCAGTGAACCACAGAACACAGTGTACAGAGAAACTGACAGAAGATTAAATTGGCAGAATATGAGGTTTTGTATTTTTAATGTGTTATGAAGTATTTCTAATAATGTCAGTCAAATGTTCCTAGTTTAATATGCATAGTTCTAGGACTGTTAATATGCAGTACATCATATTTCAGATTAATGCATGATTTAATCTCCAATAAGGAATTGTTAGTCTTCTTTCCCTTAGCTTTGTTTTTCTGTAATTTTATTTAACAGACTTTTTTTTTAACAGACTTTCAAAATTGATTAAGTGATAGTTAAATTTAGAAGGTTAACATTTTCCGAAAAGATATATATATTGATTTGTTGGGTTTATAGTTGCATTTTGAAGTTAATTTTGTTGTTTTTAAATAAACTTTCTATTTTTGAATAATTTTTAAATCCAGAAAAGTTGTGAAGATAGTGCAGACGTTTTTCATACCCCTTACCCAGTTTTTCCCATTGGTGACATTACCATGGTACATTTGTCCAAACTAAGAACCCAGTGTTAGTATATTACTATTAACTAATTTACAGACTTTATTTAGATTTCCCCAGTTTTCCATCAATACCTGTTTCCTTTTTCCAGGATCCAATTAAAGGTATCACATTATGTTTGGTTGACATGCTTCCCCAGTCTCTTCTAGTCTGTAACAGTTTCTCAGTCTTTCCTTTATTTTCATGACTTGTAAAATGTATCCCAATCTGGCGTTGTCTGATGTTTGTCTCATAATTAGACTGGAGTTATATGGGTTTTTGGAAAGAATACCCCAGAGACGAAGTGTACTCATCATGTCATATGTGTATCCAGGGGGTATGTGATATCCACATGGTGATTACCCTTCATTACTTGGATAAGGTAGTGTTTTCCAAGTTTCTCCACTGAAAATGTGCTATTTTTTCCTTTCTCTATTCTTTGGAAGTAAGTCACTAAGTCTAGCCCACCCTCACTGGAGGTGTGAGTGAGGGGTTGGGAAGTGGGAGATGGAATTAAACACCACCTCCTAGGAGGTGGGAGTATTCAGAATTCTTCTGTATGGAAGATTTGTTATCTTTTACCCTTGTATGTTTATTTATGTAATCATTTATATCAGGATGGATTTGTTTAATTTTAATTTTTTACAGTTGAACCTATACTGACATGGTCATCAGTCAAAGCCCATAGTTTGCATATTAGGGTTCACTCTTTTTTTTTTTTAAAGATTTTATTGGGGAGGGGGAACAGGACTTTATTGGGGAACAGTGTGTACTTCCAGGACTTTTTTCCAAGTCAAGTTGTTGTCCTTTCAATCTTAGTTGTGGAGGGTGCTGTTCAGCTTCAAGTTGTTGTCCTTTCAGTCTTAGTTGTGGAGGGCACAGCTCAGCTCCAGGTCCAGTTGCCGTTTTCTAGTTGCAGGGGGCACAGCCCACCATCCCTTGCGGGAGTCGAACTGGCAACCTTGTGGTTGAGAGGACGCACTCCAACCAACTGAACCATCCGGGAGCTCAGTGGCAGCTCAGCTCAAGGTGCCGTGTTCAATCTTAGTTGCAGGGGGCGGAGCCCACCATCCCTTGCGGGACTCGAGGAGTTGAACTGGCAGCCTTGTGGTTGAGAGCCCACTCGCCCATGTGGGAATCGAACCGGCAGCCTTCGGAGTTAGGAGCACGGAGCTCTAACCGCCTGAGCCACTGGGCTGGCCCAGGGTTCACTCTTGGTATTGTATATTCTATAGGTTTAGACAAATGTATAATGACACATCTACCATTATAGTATCATACAGAATAGTTTCACTGCTCTGAAAATCCTCTGTGCTCCTCTTATTCACCCGTCCCTTCCCCACAACCCCTGGCAACCGCTGGTCTTTTTACTGTTTCCATAGTTTTGTCTTTTCCAGAATGTCATATAGTTGGAATCATACAGTATGTAGCCTTTTCAGATTGGCTTCTTTCACTTAGTAATATACATTTAAGTTTCCTGCATGTCTTTTCATGGCTTGGTAGCTCATTTTTCTTTTTTGCACTGAATAATATTCCATTATCTGGATGTACCACAGTTTATTTATCCATTCACTTACTCTCAAAGACATCTTTGGTTGCTTCCAAGTTATGGCAATATCCCAGGCTTATTTTTCAATTTTCCCTACTCTAGCCCTAGAATTAGTCTTTTCTCCAAAGAGCCCTGGTTCCTCTTGTGAGAAAATGGTATTTAGAAATCAAGATTTAATCACTGGGTACCTTGCTGCTACTAGGGGATTATTGCTTCCAAGCCCTCTCAGTGGACAGAGCTATTGTATATTTTTAGAAATAAGAGAAAGCAAAGTGTTTTCATTACCTTCTGCCTATAAATATAATTTATAAGTGGAATGTTCATTCTGAGAGAAGTAGAAATGTTCTAAATTGGAAAACCTACAATTAAGAAATGTCATGTAATAAAATTTTCCATTTCTTGTCAGTTAAAGCCAGAACTGGAGGAAGGCTCAGCCTAATGTATTTGAAAGAGTTTTTGATTACTATTGTTTATATATAACTAACTAACTAACTAGTTAGTTAGTTAGTTAGTTAGTTAGTTAGATTCGTTTCTTTTGGTGTTTTATTACAGGTCTTTTTTCCTAATGGACTTTGAAGTCAAGGATAAAACTGATGATTTCCTCTTGAGCATTGCTGTTGGAAATAGAAATTGGTATGGCCTCTCTAGAGGAATAATCTTTTACCAAGAATTTCATTTCTAGGAATTTTTCTTAAGGAAATGATCTGACAACTCTGTAAAGACATGTAAACAAAAGTGTTGAAAGCAACTTTACTTATACTACTAAAAAATTACTAACAACCTAAATGTCCCTTTAAGAAGATTGATTAACCCTCAGTATACCTAGAAAATAGGCATCACCATTTACCGTCAGGTATTACACATAATTTGCAGAATTGAAAATAAAGAGATTGTGAAAATCAACTTTATTAGAATTTTAATAAGAATTTAAGTGGAACAAACCCAAAACTTTAAAACTGCTTTATTGAAAGATAATTTACGTACCATAAAATTCACCATTTTAAAGTGTACAATTCAAGGGGTTTTAGTATATTTTCACAGTTATTCACAAATATCACCATAATCTAATCTAAGAATATCTTTATCATTTAAAAAGAAACTTTTTCCCACTAGCAATCACTCCCCATCATCCTTTCCACCCTAAGCAAACTACTTTATGATCAATCTATTCTATGTCTCCATGGATTTGCCCATTCCAGATATTTCATATAAATGAAATCACACAATATATCGTATTTTGTGGCTGGTTTATTTCACTTTGCATAATATTTTCAATATCTGTCTATATTGTAGCATGTGCCAATACTTCATTCCTTTCTATTGCCAAATAGCATTCCATTATACAAGTATACCACATTTTTGTATCCATTCAGCAGGTAATGGACGTTGGGTTGTTTCTACTTTTTGGCTATTGTAAGTAAAGTTACTATGAACATTTGAGTACACGTATTTGTGGGAACGTGTTTTCATTTCTCTTGGGTGGGTGCTTAGGAGCGGAATCGAGGAGTTGCATGGGAAATTTATCTATGTGAGGAACTGCTGGGCTATTTTCCACAGTGGCTGCACCATTTTACAATCCCACCAGCAATGTGTAAAGGTTCCAGTTTTTTCACATCCTTGCCAACCGTTTTTGTTACATATCTTTTTTATTGTGCCACTTTAGTGAGTATAAAATGGCATCTCATTATGGTTTTGATTTGCATTTCCCTAGTGACTAATGATGTTGAGCATCTTTTCATGTGCCTGTTGGCCACTTGGGTATCTTCTTTGGAGAAATGTCTGTTTATATCCTTGGTTCATATTTTCAGTTGGGCTCTTTGTCTCATTATTTTGTTGTAAGAGTTCTTCAGTATTCTGGATACAAGTCCTTTACCAGATACATGATTTGCAAATTTCTTTTTTTCTATTCAGTGGGTTGTCTTTTCATTTTTTTGATGATGGTGGCAAACCCAAAGTTTTATTTTTCTGAAATTTGAGATTATCCCCCCTCCCCCAATAAACACAGGCCTTTGAATGTAGCTGTTTATCAACTGCCATGCATGAACCTGGAACACATGCAGATTCTGGATTTCAAATACACCTTTAATAGTTTCTAGCTTATTATTACCTCTGGTTCTTGTACTCACATCATCAAAAAGTAATACTTTTGATAACTTTGACAGCTCATAATTGTGTTGAGGAGAGTGTGGCCATATTTTTGCTCTATAATTACAAAACATTTTTAGTTTTAGATTCATAAACACTCACTCGAATGATCAACTCAGTGAATTTTTTTCATTTCTCCATGATATCTTTGCTTCCAAACACCTTTGTATATGTACTTGTCTACAGCATTTGTCTACTTATTAACCATATCAAGTAAATTTTGGTGCAAAAACATAAATATTGTCCATGTTCGTATTGCAAATTGTTGCACGATGAAGTCTTTACTATGGAATGACTAATTGGAAAAAAATACCATAAATACATTTTTTGCCCTTAGAAATGTATTATTCACTTACCAGTTCTTGAGTTTGAGAAAATTCATTTAGAAAATTGTTATCTGAACTCTCATAGTCTAAAATTTCACTTATATAACCTATTTTACCATCATCATTAGAAATTAGATTGTTACTTCCTCTTTGCATTCATTTCCTCGTTTGTCTAATATTTATAAAGCACCTTTATCATTTTCCTTCTCTTTGTCACTATGAATCAAAAATAAAAGTTCTCAATTCTCAACTATGTTCTCTAAAAACTACAAAACAAAACAAACCCAAAAACCTACAACAGTGGTGTCTCCAGGCTTTTATCATACTTTCTTGAAAGATGACACAATACTTTATGTACTGCAATAAAAAAACTGAAGATGATACATGGTGATTTATCTCACTATGAATCTTCCTCTTAGCCATTATCTTAGGCATCCATCATTCCAATGCTTTCATAATATTTTACTCTTTTTTTGACCAATTAGCAATTGATGAGTAATGATAAAAAAGAATGTCTAAGATGATAAAATAGCAAAATGTTGCAGTATACAAGAAAAATAAGATCACTAAAATCCCATATGTATCTTGGATTCACGAGGGGATTCAATGGGTTTTATTCTATTAGGAAAAAAAATACTGCCCTTGCCTTTGAGTCAAATTCATAAAATACTCTTTGAACCCAAAGTCCATAAGTTTAGTACTTGTGTTTTCTTCTATGCAGTTTACTGTTTCAGGTCTTAGTTTAGGTCTTTGATCCATTTTGAATTAATTTTGGTACATGGTGACAGATAGCAGTCTAGTTTCATTCTTTTGCACGTGGCTTTCCAAATCTCCCAGCACCATTTATTGAAGAGGCTGTCTTTTCTCCATTGTATATTTTTGGCTTCTTTGTAGAAAATTATCTGTCCATATTTATGTGGTTTTCTTTCTGGGTTCTCAATTCTATTCCATTGATCTGTGTGTCTGTTTTTCTGCCAATACCATGCTGTTTTGATCATTGTTGCCCTGTAGTACAAGCTGAAGTCAGGGAGTGTGATACCTCCAGCATTGTTCTATTTTCTTAAGATTGCTTTGGCTGTTTGGGGTCTTTTGTGGTTCCGTAAAGATCTGATGATTTTTTGTTCTATTTCTTTAAAAAATGCCATTGGGATTTTGATGGAGATTGCATTAAATCTGTATATTGCTTTGGGTAATATGGCCATTTTAACTATGTTGATTCTTCCAATCCATGAACATGGACAGTGTTACATTTCTTTGTGTCTTCTTCAATTTCTTTTTAAAATGTCTTATAGTTTTCAGTATATAGATCTTTCACATCCTTGGTTAAGTTTATTCCTCAGTGTTTTATTCTTTTTGTTGCAATTGCAAAATGAATTTTTTTTTTAATTCTTTTTCTGTGATTTCATTGTTAGTATATAGGAATGCAATGGACTTTTGTACGTTGCTTTTGTAGCCAGCAACTTTACTATATTCGTTGATTGCATCTAATAGCTTTTTGGTGGAGTCTTTAGAGTATTCTGTATATAGGATCATGTCATCTGCAAAGAGTGACAATTTAACTTCTTCATTCCCAATTTGGATGCCCTTTATTTCTTTCTCTTGCCTGATTGCTCTGGCAAGGACTTCCAATACTATGTTGAAAAACAGAGGTGATAGGGGACAGCCCTCTCGTGTTCCTGAACATAGAGCAAAGGGATTTAGTTTTTCACCATTATTTATGATATTAGCTGAGGGTTTGTCATATAAGGCCCTTATTATGTTAAGGTATTTTCCTTTTATACCTATTTTAGTAAGTGTTTTAATCATAAATTGATATTGTCTCTTGTCAAATGCTTTTTCTGCATCTATTGATATAATCATATGACCTGTCCTCTATTTTGTTAATGTGTGTATCTCATTGATTGATTTGCATATGTTGAACCATCCTTGTGTCCCTGGGATGAACCCTACTTGGTTGTGATGCACAATCTCTTTAATGCATTGTTGCATTGGATTTGCTAGAATTTTGTTTAGGATTTTATGAATTTGACTCCAAAGGTAAGGGAAATAAAACCTGAAATGAATGAATGGTACTATATCAAACTAAAAGCTTCTGCACAGCAAAAGAAACCATCAACAAAATAAAGAGGCAACCAACCGAGTGGGAGATGATTTTTGCAGACAATGCTTCCAATAGGGGCTAATATACAAAATATATAAGGAACTCATACAACTCAAAAAACAAACAAAAACAATCCAATTAAAAAATGGGCAGAAGACCTGAACAGACATTTCTCCAAAGAGGACATACAAATGGCCAACAGACATATGAAAAAATGCTCAACATCACTAATCATCAGAGAAATGCAAATAAAAACCACAATGAGATATCACCTCACCCCAGTTAGAATGGCTATCATCAACAAGACAAATAGTTACAAGTGTTGGAGAGGCTGTGGAGAAAATGGAACCCTCATACACTGTTGGTGGGAATGCAGATTGGTGCAGCCGCTATTGAAGGCAGTGTGGAGGTTCCTCAAAAAATTAAGAATAGAGTTACCATATGACCCAGCAATCCCTCTCCTGGGTATATACCCAAAAAATATGAAAACATTTATCCATAAAGACATATGTGCTCTAGTGTTCATTGCAGCTTTATTTATGGTGGCCAAGACATGGAAACAGCCAAAGAGTCCTTCGATGAATGGATATAGACGTTGTGGTATATGTACATAATGGAATACTATTCTGCCATAAGAAAATATGAAATAGTGCCATTTGCAGCAACATGGATGGATCTTGAGATTATAATGCTAAGCAACGTAAGTCAGACAGAAAAAGCAGAGAATTATATGATTTCCCTGATATGTGGTATATAAAACTGAAAACGACAAAAGAACAAGACAAACAAATCAAGAAACAAAAACTCATAGACAATAGTTTAGGGTTATCAGTGAGAGGGTAAGTGGGGAGAGTAGTTCTAGAAGAGGGTATTTGGGGTCAAATATATGGTGATGGAAGGAGTACTGACACTGGGTAGTGAACACATAATGTGAGATATAGATGATGTCATACAGAATTGTACACCTGAAATTATGTAACTTTACTAACAATTGTCACTCCAGTAAACTTTAATTAAAAAAAAAAATAGAAATTTTTATGTCTTTTGGAAAACCTCTCTAATGACTTGAGAATTTGTCCCCCAAAGAGACAAGTCCTTTGAATGCACCCTTATTTGGAAATAAGGTTTTTTCGCAAATGCAATCAAATGAAAATACTGGATTAGGATTGGCCCTAAATCCAATGACTAGTATCTTTATATGAGAAAGGAGAGGGACCTTTGGATACAAAGACACCGTAGAGATAGAGAGAGAAGAAGGCCATGTGAAGACAGAGCCAGAGATTGACGCAGAGGAATGCTGAGGATTGCTGGGAGCTGCCAAAAACTAGGAAGAGGCAAGGAAGAAGTCTTCCCCAAACCTTCTGAGGGAGCATGGCTTTGCCGACACCTCGATTTCAGACTTCTAGCTTCCACAGCTGTGAGAGAATAAATTTCTGTTGTTTTTAAACTGTCTAGTTTGTGATAATTTGTTATGGCCACCTGAGGAAACAAACACCATCTCTAAGAAAGTATAAAAGTCATGAAATAGTTTAAACTTCTTAACAAAGAAACTCAAAAATTAAAAAAATTAAAACTGGACATAATGGACCCTGGCAATAAACTGAGGGTTAATTCTGATTCGACCAAACAATGGATTACTGTACAGCCATTAAAAGTGACGATAAAGTTTTACATGTTTTTTATAGGTAAAAAAAAGTGTTGATGAAACACAAAGTAGAATGTAATTTCAGTTTTCTACAATATGTGCATATCTATGCATAGGGAAAAGTGTGGAAAACTATACCTTCAAATTCAATTATCTCTACTAATTTTTATTTATTCTTTCTTAAACTTGTCTTTTTTTCGGATTTGAAAAATCAGTGTTTATTACTTTTATAATGAGAAAAAATTATCTATTTCCATTTTGGGAGGGAAAATCAATTTGGGCTTTGAGTTGATATCATCCCAGTTTGATTAATTGGTTGCTTTGTGATTGTTGTGAGCAATCTGAAACTCATTCCCTTGGGTTATCTCATCAATTCAGATGCTAAGCTCCGAAGCCACGAACTATTCATACTCAGGATGTGCTCATCTTGTTAAGTGACAGTAGTAAGGATGTCACCATGTAAACCTGAGTTAAACTGAGATACGCTTTGTAATTGGGTGTGAAACTGTTTTCCCATCCCATATGACTTTTTCATTCTTCATCCACTTGATAATTAGATGCTTATCTGAATGTTCATTTATACTCATTTGATTTTCAAGATCTTTTCTGAGTGTGGCTATTTTATTCATGCCGTGCATTTTCATGTACATCTGTGTTTCTAATGCTCCTCTATAGAATTAGACTCTTTTTTTCTGTAACTTATTCCTCAGTTGGAATAATCACTTGTTCCTTGACTCCTTCACTGTTTTTCTCTCTATAGAAATTATTTTTCTCTTTTTCCGTTTCTTTTGTGATACTCACCTATTTCATGTCTTAAAGGGAAAAAGTTCCTTTTATTTTTAACAGCCAGTTTGTAGCTCTTTTCATATGTCTGTCTCATAGATTATAAATATTCTAAATACCTGCATCTACTAAAAATAGTATTCAGTAAGTACAGTTGCATTTGTAAAGCACAAATTTTCTTCTAAAAGTTGTCTCTACTGTTTCTACTATAAAGTTGGGCCCACAACAGGAGTTATGTATATATGAACCACTCCTTTTACTCTATTTCATGGAAATGCTATCACCATGAAATTTTGAGATCTTTAATTATCTCATTGTTTCCTGAACATGTGTGAATGGTGATGGTTCTTTATGCTGTTCTCTTTTCAAGAAGGTATGACCTTAAAACACAGAGGTTTCTTCTTTTAGTGTATTATTTATATTACAAGTTAACCCTATTTATATATTATATAATATATAATATATATAATATATAAATATATTTATATATAAATATATATGTAAAAAATATATATACATATACTTATATATATAAATATATAATATATAAATATAAAATATATAAATATAAAATATATAAATATATAATATATAAATATATTTAAATATATTTATATAATATATAAATATATTATATATTATTATTATATTTATATATAGATATAAATATGAATTAACAGACTACTGGTGTAAATGACTCATAGCTTCATTCGTTATCACCTTATCAGTTTCATTATTTGTAAGATACAGCCAGGACATGAGCATTTCAGGCAAATTGAGCAGCAAGTGCAGAGGCTTTTTAGAAGAATATTTAGCTTGCTTGGGTACAGTACAGAGAATGTGAGTATTTGGAGTAACCAAATGTTAGGTATGGCCAAGTGAATTTGATGGAAGTGGTTAGGTATGGAGGTTATAATGATAGATCAAGGAATCTGTGCTTCGGAAAGGAAAGAAGTGAGGAAGTAAGGAAATAGGAGTAAAGTGTGCTGATGGAAAAAAGT
This sequence comes from Rhinolophus sinicus, assembly GCF_036562045.2. Classification (NCBI taxonomy): domain Eukaryota; kingdom Metazoa; phylum Chordata; class Mammalia; order Chiroptera; family Rhinolophidae; genus Rhinolophus; species Rhinolophus sinicus. Next base: position 115,900,608 of record NC_133756.1, read on the forward strand.
GGTGGATTTAAAGAATATAAGGTCTTAATGAAGAACCTTGGTGTGGAAGTACTAGAGTAAAAAACCTGGATGAATATGAGGTGATGGTTAAAGAATGCTGTTGTGAAATCCATACCACTAACATGGAATCTCTGCTCAGCTCCACCTGTACCCTGAAATGCTAATTGTCTTCTTCAGTTGGCTGTTGTATAACCATCTCAACACATTCAAACCTAAATTTATACTCTCATTCCCTGAATCTGTTTTTGTGTTTTTTTTCCCTTCTAAATTCCCTTTCAGAACGTGCACTACCATCCGTTTGTCAAAGCAGCTATATGGATATTGTTCCAAATTCTTCTTTTTCCACACCCTTTGCATTCTGTCAGGCATTTCCTTCCATTTCCTTTGCTTCAGCTATCCTAAACTGCTTATGATATTCTAATCACATCATATAATTTCACATATTTGCCTTGCTTTGCATATGTCGTTTTTCTACTTAGAATGTCCTTGCCCCATGCCTTTATCTAGCTAATCCCTGGCCATCAGGCTAAACTCAGCTTAAAAATGATCTCACCCAAAGTCCCCACCACCATCACATCTTTCTTGTTAAATACCCTTCTGTATGTCCAGGTTGCTTTATTCTAACCTACTCTGTGCCTCTGGAATCACTGATTTTTTCCTTTATAGTTTAGACTCTGAGCTTTTGAATTTGGGGATTGTGTTTTATTTAATTTTGTAACTCTATTACTTAATACAGAATAAAGACTTAAATACCTCTTAGGAAAGGAGAAAAGGTTTTGTATCAATTCTATTTATTTAAAAACTTGAAATTGTATATGTTTATTTGCTTATCTTCCTGTTAGCCTGTAAATTCCTCAAACTATATCTGTTCTTCTTTATCTCCTTAGTTTCAATTACTACCACTTGCCTGATCCAGGACTCAAAAATCAATCTCAATTCAATTGAATATTTGTAGAGAGCCAACTGTGTACCAAACACTAGGTTAGATGCTGGAATACAGAAATGAATAAGACAAATAAGATCCCAACCTCCATGACTCTACACAGTCTAATGACTATGATAGGCATTAAATAAGAAATTAGAAATGTGGTAGCTGTTATAAAAAAGATTGTCCTTAGGGCAAGAAGAACATATGGCAGGGAATTTCACCTTGTCTTAGTTGAATTGGATTTAGAGGTAACCTTATCAGTAGAATGATTAGATGAGAGTGCATTTTAAATTGTCATTTATATTTAATGACCACTGTTATATTTAGTTTGGATTCTGTTTCTTTTCTATTCTTAGAACAACAGAAATCAGTTAATATTTTTCCCCATTATTATACAGCATTTTATGATATATAATCTTTTAGTTATATCCCAGTATGTTATCTATATTTGGCCGTGGAATGTCTTTTGGTACTTTAATGTCATGTTTGTTGCTATGTTGTCTTTGTATGAATTATATTTAGCCAAATGATGAGAAGCTAGAAAACTATCCAGCTTCTCTGTCCTATTTCTTTATTCACTTCCAAATACTTAGAATATTATTAAACTTTATGTGAAGAGCATGTTTGTGTCCTATCTGACTTTAGGACACTAAAGGTACCTGGACATCATGACCTAAAGAACTGGGTGAAGAAACTGAATATGTTTAGCATAGGAAAGACAAAGGGGAGACATGATTTGGTCATTGTTCACATCTATTTCGTGGGCTTCTCTGAGAGCCCTGTATGAGGATGAGTAAATGATATTTTTAAAACAACTTTATTGAGATATAATTCATGTACCGTAAAGTTAACCCTTTAAAAATGCATGATTCAGGAGAATTATGTCATAAAAATGGTCGTGTGAGGTGAGCCTCTTGAAATCACCCCTGAAGTTTATAACAAATTGAACAACTATAATTCCACAAAGGACTCCCTGCACAGCAGACAGGCAAGACTAAGAGACACACTACTGAAGTCATCTAAAGGTGGGCAAATTGGGCAAGTGGGGGAGAAGGGAAGCGGGAAGTGCGGAGATGTAGCCACACAAGCACAGGATGCAGACTCAAGATGCAAGTAGCTGTGGGAGAGGGAAGAACTGGGACTGCTAGCGCTCCCCTTATAGCCCACAGTCCCACCAGAGGGATCAGTATATAACACGGCTGAACCCAACATACACAGCAGAGACCTCAGAGCAAAAACTGAGAGAAGAAGGGTGAAAACAGCAGATTAAGTCCTCACTACCAAGCAGAGGATGGAAGACTTAAGTGTGGAGCCTAGCCGATCCTTCCCTACCCTCCTAGAGCTCGCCCCACCACTACCCTCCCAGTGCTAGAAGCAGAACGGTAGCAGTGTCAGATCAAAAGAAGAGAATATTTGCAGTTCTGAGAAACGTGACCCGCAGCCACCGACTCATAGCCCAACTAGTTCTGGCGAAGGGGACAGAGCCCTGGGGACTGTGCTGGAGGTCACCGCCATTGCTCTGGGCGACCTCTCACAGCCCACCCTGCCCCTACCCCCACCTATCTAGGCGGACCCTTGCAGGAGTAAACAGAGCTGCTGAAACACACAGGCTCTGAAACTGGTGCAGGAAGAGCTTTGGAACTTCAGAAGCTTTCCACACACCCTTTCCCCACCCCCCATGCACTGTGACCCAGGTGAACTGTTCACAGAGCAGAAGCCTGCCTTCCAGGGAATCCCCTCATTGTGTGAGAAGCCGGAACAGTGCAGAGAAAATACACGACTACAGTGTGAGAGAGTATAAAAGGCTGCAGTCAGAGAGAAAATAAAACATTCTACCAACACCTACTGGAAAACAAAAGAAAGACCTCTTTCTGTCACTCTGTTGCAGAACCCCCTCCTGTAGATGCCTACGAAGAGAAATAATAATTCACTAATTGCCATGAATAATCAAGGTAACAAGACAGCTCAGAAAGAAAATGAAAAGCCTCCAGAAAATGAACTTGAAAGACATGGAAATATGTGACTTAAATGACAGAGAATTCAAGATTGTGGTTCTTAAAAAACTTGACGAGATGCAGGAAAACACAGTTTAATGAACTGTGTTTAAAGGCAGTTTAATGAACTCAGAAACACAATCAAAGAACAACATGAACATTTTACCAAAGAGATTGAAATTTTTAAAAAGAACCAAATAGAATTTCTGGAGATTAAGATCTCAGTAAAAGAAAAGAAGAATGAAATAGCCAGCTTAGGTAGTAGAGTTGACCAGATGGAGGAAAGAATCAGAAACATTGAAGATGGAAATCTGGAAATGACACAGATGGAAGAAAAGAGAGACTTAATACTTAAAACAAATGAAAGAACTCTACAAGGACTTTCTGACTCCATCAGAAAGAGCAATATAAGAATAATGGGCATATCAGAAGGAGAAGAAAGTGAGAAGGGAACAGAGAGTAACTAAGTTCAAACAAATAGTTGATGAGAACTTCCCAAACTTGTGGAAAGAACTGGATCCTCAAATCCAAGAAACAAATAGAACACCTAATTACCTCAATCCCAACAGGCGTTCTTCAAGGCACATTGTATTGAAGCTGTCAAAAATTAAGGACAAAGAAAGAATCCTCAAGGCAGCCAGGGAAAAGAAGATGGTAAGCTACAAAGGAAAGCCCATTAGATTATCATCAGATTTTTTAGCAGAAAGTCTACAAGCCAGAAGGGAGTGGAATCAAATATTCAAACTATTGAAAGAAAGAAATTATGAGCCAAGAATAATATATCCAGAAAAGATATCCTTTAAATATGAAGGAGAAATAAAAACCTTTCCAGACATACAGAAGCTGAGGGAATTTTTAACACACTACCAGCACTACAAGAAATACTGAGGGAGTCTATTTGACCAGCATAAATAGGGCTAATGTATGACAACAAAAACATAAAAGTGGGTGAGAGTAAAGGTCTGAACCGGAATAAGGGAATGGAGAAAGTAGGCATGCTGAAGAAAATGGAATACTCTAAATATGAAACTTTCTTTTACATAAACATAATGGTAACCACTCAAAATAAATCCAGAACTGAAATATATAACATAATAAAAGAAGAAACAGAGGGGAAAAAATCATAGAATACCACCACACTAAAATAATAGACAACAACAAAAAGGCAAAGAAACAATGGAGACACAGTCTTACCAGAAAACCAACAATAGAATGATAGGGAATCCTTATATATCAATATCACCCTACATGTAAATGGAGTGAACTCACCAATAAAAAGACACAGAGTAGCAGATTGGATCAAAAAACTAAACCCAACCATATGCTGTCTCCAAGAGACACATCTCAGCTACAAGGACAAATATAGACTCAAAGTGAAAGGGTGGAAATTGACACTCCAAGCAAATGGTATCCAGAGAAAATAAGGTGTAGCCATACTGATATCAGATGAAACAGACTTCAGGATAAAAAAGGTAACAAGAGACAAAAATGGACATTTCATAATGATAAAGGGGACTATAAAACAAGAAAACATAACAGTCATGAATATTTATGCCCCCAATTAGGGAGCACCGAAATATACTAAGAACTAAAGGGAGAAATTGGTCAAAAAACAATTATAGTAGGGGACCTAAATACATCATTGACAGCTATGGCTAGATCATCCAAACAGAAAATAAATAAATAGCAGCCCTAAATGACACATTAGATGAAATGGACATAATTGACATTTATGGAGCACTTCATCCTAGAACATCAGACTATACATTTTTTCTAGTGTACATGGAAATTTCTCAAAGATAGACTCTATATTGGAACATAAAACTGGCCTCAGCAAATTTAAGAAGATTGAAATCATACCAAGCATATTCTCTGATCACAAGGTTTTGAAATTGGATATCAACTGCAAAAAGAAAGGACGAAAAATCACCAATATGTGGAGATTAAGCAACATACTTTTAAAGAACAACCGGGTCAAAGAATAAATAAGAGGAGAGATCAAAAGATAATGTAGAAACAATTGAGAATGAAAATATATCCTACCAAAATTTTTGGGATGCAGCAAAAGCAGTTTTAAGAGGGAAATTTATATCATTACAGGCCTAGCTCAAGAAACAAGAAAAATTCCAGATAAATAACCTCACATTACCTTAAAGAACTAGAAAAAGAAGAACAAATGAAACCTAAGGTCAGCAGAAGAAAGGAAATAATAAAAAATCAGAACAGAACTAAATGAAATAGAGAACAAAAAGACAATAGAAAAAATTAATGTGACAAAGAGCTGGTTCTTTGAAAAGATTAACAAAATTGACAAACCCTTGGCTAGACTCACTAAGATAAAAAGAGAAAAGACACAAAATCAGAAATGAAAAAGGGGAAGTTATCACAGATGCCACAGAAATACAAAGGATCATCCAAGAATACTATGAAGGACTATATGCCACCAAATTCAGTAACCTAGAAGAAATGGACAAGTTCTTAGAAACATAAAGCATTCCTAGGCTGAATCACGAAGAATTAGAAAATCTAAATAGACCGATCACCAATAAGGAAATTGAATCAGTCATCTGAAAACTTCCCAAAAGCAAAATTCTTGGACCAGATGGCTTCACTAGATAATTCTACCAAACATTCAAAGAGGATCTAATACCTGTCCTACTCAAAACTCTTTCAAAAAATTGAAAAAGAGACAATATTCCCTAACTCATTTTATGAGGCCAACATGATCCTAATACCAAAACCTGGTAAGGATAACACAAAAAAAGAAAACTACAGACCAATATCTCCAATGAACACAGAAGCAAAAATCCAAAACAAAATTCTAGCACATCCAAAGCAGCAATGCATTAAAAAGATTATACATCACGACCAAGTAGGGTTCATCCCAGGGGCACAAGGATAGTTCAGCATATGCAAATCCATCAATGTGATACAGCACAAAACAAAATAAAGGACAAAAGTCATATGATTGTATCAATACATGCAGAAAAAGCATTTGACAAGAGACAACATCCATTTATGATTAAAACACTTAATAAAATAGGTATAGAAGGAAAATATCTTAACATAATAAAGGCCATACAAGACAAACCCTCAGCTAATCTCATAATTAATGGTGAAAAACTGACGCCCTTTGCTCTATATTCAGGAACACGACAGGGCTGTCCCCTATCAACTCTGCTTTTCAACATAGTATTGGAAGTCCTGGCCAGAGCAATCAGGCAAGAGAAAGAAATGAAAGCCTTCATAATTGGGAATGAAGAAGTTAAATTGCCACTCTTTGCAGATGACATGATGCTATATATAAATACTCTAAAGACTCTGCCAAAAAACTATTAGAAACAATCAACGAATACAGTAAAGTTGCTGGCTACAAAAGCAACCTGCAAAAGTCCGTTGCATTCCTATATACTAACAATGAAATCACAGAAAAAGAAATGAAAAAAAACACCACAAAAACAATTCCTTTTGCAATTGCAACAAAAAGAATAAAATACTGAGGAATAAACTTAACCAAGGATGTGAAAGATCTATATACTGAAAACTGAGACATTTTAAAAAGAAATTGAATAAGACACAAAGAAATGGAAAGACAGTCCATGTTCATGGATTGGAAGAATCAACATAGTTAAAATGGCCATATTACCCAAAGCAATATACAGATTCAATGCAATCCCTATCAAAATCCCAATGGCATTTTTTAAAGAAATAGAACAAAAAATCGTCTGATTTGATTAGAACCACAAAAGACCCCAAGTAGCCAAAGCAATCTTAAGAAAAAAGAACAATGCTGGAGGTATCACACTCCCTGACTGCAGCTTGTACTACAGGGCAACAATAATCAAAACAGTATTATATTGGCACAAAAACAGACACACAGACCAATGGAATAGAATTGAGAACCCAGAAATAAACCCATCTAAAGATAGACAGACAATTTTTTACCAAGAAGCAAAAACCGTACAATGGAAAAAAGACAGCCTCTTCAATAAATGGTGCTGGCAGAATTGGAAAGACACATGCAAAAGAATGAAACTGGACTGCTATCTGTCACCATGTACCAAAATTAATTCAAAATGGATCAAAGAGCTAAACATAAGACCTGAAACAATAAATTGCATAAAAGAAAACATAGGTACTAAACTTATGGACCTTGGGTTCAAAGAGCATTTTATGAATTTGACTCCAAAGGCAAGGGAAGTAAAAGCTAAAATAAATGAATAGGACCATGTCAAACTTAAAAGCTTCTGCACAGCAAAAGAAACCATCGACAAAATAAAGAGGCAGCCAACCTAATGGGAGAAGATTTTTGCTAACAACACCACTGATAGGGGGCTAATATCCAAAATATATGAGGAATGCATACAACTCAATAACAAAAAAACAAACAATCCAATTAAAAAATGGGCAGAGGACCTCAAGAGTCATTTCTCCAAAGAGGACATACAAATGGTCAATAGACATATGAGAAAATGCTCAACATGACTAATCATCAGAGAAATGCAAATAAAAACACAGAGATATCACCTCACCCCAGTTAGAATGGCTATCATCAACAAGACAAATAGTTACAAGTGTTGGAGAGGCTATGGAGAAAAAGGAACCCTCATACACTGTTGGTGGGAACGCAGACTGGTGCAACCACTATGGAAGGCAGTGTGGAGGTTCCTCAAAAAATTAAGAATAGAATTACCATATGACCCAGCAATCCCTCTCCTGGGTATCTACCCAAAAAATCTGAAAATATTTATTCATAAAGACATATGTGCTCCAATGTTCATTGCAGCTTTATTTATGGTGGTCAAGAGATGGAAACAACCAAAGTGTCCTTCGATAGATGAATGGATAAAGAAGTTGTAGTATACGTACACAATGGAATACTATTCTGCCATAAGAAAAGATGAAATAGTGTCATTTGCAACAACGTGAATGGATCTTGAGATTATAATGCTAAGCAAAATAAGTCAGACAGAAAAAGTAGAGAGCCACATGATTTCCCTGATATGTGGTATATAAAACTGAAAACAACAAAAGAACAAGACAAACAAATGAAACAAAAACTAATAGACACAGACAATAGTTTAGCAGTTACCAGAGGATAAGAGAGGAAGGGGTTTGTAGATTAGGGTATTCAGGGTCAAATATATGGTGATGGAAGGAGAACTGACTCTGGGTGGTGAACAATGTGATGTATAGATGATGTATTACAGAATTGTACACCCACCTGAAATCTATGTAACTTTACTAACAATTGTCACCCCAATAAACTTTTAAAAAATATGCACAGTTCAGTAGTTTTTACTATTTTCACCAAGTTTTGCAACCATCACCACTAATTTTATAATTTTCACTTCAAAAAGAAATCCCTTACCCATTAGAAGTCACTTCCCATTCCCCTCTCCTCACCGTCAGCCCCTGGCAAACACCAGTGAAATCAGAAACAGTGAGAGTAGGGCCCAGCAATCTGTGTCATAACAAACTTACTAGGTGATGATGAGCTGTGGACCACTGCTTTAAAGAAAGACCCTCTGTTCCCTGGTTGATGGGGACATCTGGCTTTCAGCCACTCTGGTGGGGAGCCAGGAGAGGGTTAACAGTTCCAGGTGCAAATTCTCCAAGTATCTCCATTTCCCCCATCTCTCACCTCACCAAAGTTCTGTGTGCAGGTCACCTCCTCTGCTGCAGCATACTCACTCTGTATTCCAAATAATGGCTTCCATGCTTTGACACATTGGTCATCACTTAGCCATCTGTTTTCTGTCCTCCAAAGATTTGTTGAGATATCCTGTCCGCTGAAGGCCGCTTTCCTGTTTCTTTTAATTTTTTTATTATTTTAAGATTGTCTCAGGAAGGAATTAATATAAACATTTGTACTTAATTCACTATTTGAACTTCATTTTTACTAGCTTGAGTGATATTAATTTGCTTTCCTTTAATTGCCTTTTAGGTTATGCATTATTTGCATGATGATTTAGTGTCTCAGTCTAATGTAATGTCTGACGTCTCTAATTAACTCTGCAGTATCTGCATACCACCTTGGAAGTATAAAAGTTGGGTTCTCTACCAATTTCTAGTATTGCATTCCTTTGTGAGGGAGATTTCTAACCCCCTTCTTTTTTACTTTAAGTGTATGGAAGAATAGCCCCACTCTTCTTAGCTACCTTGCTGCAGTCTGGCTAATTAAAGTATCTGAAGGATTGAATGCCTTTGAAATAAATAAGTTTGATGTGAGTTTTAAAAAACTCCCAGTCAAGCCTTTGAGTAGTGATACAAGTAGAACTCATTTTGCATGAAATGCAATGCCTGGTGGCATCGTCTAAAAGCAAATACAGGTTATTAGTATAGTGAGACATCAAATTAATCCTTAGTAACTTGACCAATATGGACAGTATTTGGAGCTACAGAAAGCAAAACTGATGTTGTTACTTCTTTCAATTACTGTATAATTCCATTTTGCTTTGGTGGCTTTAATTATTTTTAGAAGACGGGAGGAAAAAAATCTGTTACATGTTTGCAGAATTTTGGTTGAGTTGGGAACAGAGAATTTATGTCATCTTGACTGTTTTTCCCCCCTAGCTTGTTTTCTTCTCCCAAAAATAACTATGGGTACTTATTTATTCAGCAGTAATTTTAGTGTTCACCCAAGTGGTATGTAACTGTGTTGGACACCAGGAGAGTGTTAAAACTATGGAAAGCCCCACTGAATGCCCAATAGCGGGTCACCAGTGCTGTTAGAGTTAAGTAGCTCCTAAAATAATGTTATCCCTTCCCAAAAGTACTGAATTTGTCCAAGTGAGTGGTTCTGTTCATTGAAGGAAATACAGTCAGAGAGACTTAAATTGGAATTCCAGCTTCTTTAGTTACTAGTTTTATAAGCTTAATGTCTGAGCCGCCCCTCCCTAGCTGTAAAGATAAATTATAATGGCCACCTTGCAGAGCTGTTGTGAGAATTAGATACTGCAAAGCCTAGTGTTTATCACAGTTTGACACTGACATGGTAAGTGCTATTGATGATGGTCGTGATGAAGACTGGGACCTGGAGGGCCCAAGGTGCTGATGAAGCACTAGCTAAAGAAAGTCGCCAAAGTGGCGTACCCAGGAGAATACCTTACAGCTACCGTGTCTCCCCGAAAAGAAGACTGGGTCTTATATTAATTCTTGCTTCAAAAGACGCATTAGGGCTTATGTTCAGGGGATGTCATCCTGAAAACTCATGCTAGGGCTTATTTTCCGGTTAGGTCTTATTTTTGGGGAAAAACGAGAGTAACAAAGTCGTTTTACAACAGTAACAATTGCAGAATTGCACAAAGCAGAGGATTGGGACAAATAGTCCGCCAGGGTTCAGTATTCACAAGACAGGTGAGAAGGTTAAACTAAACCAGTCTGGAACAAAGGCAGGGATTGGGACACAGAAATAAGATACCTGTCAGAATTTGAAGACTAAATCAGAAATAAACTATAAGAGCAGATTAGGTCATAATCTGCCCTCAAACAGTAGTCAATTATGTTGACAGTGAAGTTTCACTGTGTTCTGGATTCTTTTGTCCTTTGAAGTAGATCATTGCTGTGCCTCTTTTGTGGTTCCAAGAACCTGACACTTCATCCTTTATACTATAGTTGGGGCAAGATTGTAATTTAAGTAATTAAATAATAGGATAAACCAATGTATGAATAAGCTCTTTTTATTATTATAGCCTCTCTGTCAACTTTATTGAGTATATTTTAGATACAATAAAAATTCACCCATTTAAAATACACAGTTCAATAAATTTTGACAACTTTATAAACCTTTATAGCCTCTACTGTGATAAAAAATATAGACTATTTGCCCACCCCCTCCAACCCCCAATCCCCTCTTCCCTTTGCAGTCAGTCTCCCTCCTTAGGCAGCCATGGATCTGCTTTCCGTCGTCATATATTAGATTTTTCTTTTCTAGAATTCGACATAAATGGTGTCTGTACACTATTCAATTTATATTTGTATATTTATGTAAGTGGTACCATACAGTATTTACTCTTTTGTATCTGACTTCTATTACTCAATATAATGCTTTTGAGATTCATCCAGTTGTTGGTTCCTTTTTATTGCTGAATATTAGTCCATTGCATGAATATACAATTTGCTGATTCATTCATCTTTTGATAGACATTTGGGTTGTTTCCAGTTTGGGACGATTATGAATGAAGCTCTATGGAAATTCATGCACAAGTCTTTGTGTGCACATATGTTTTCATTTCCCTTGGATCAATACCTAGGAATTGCTGGGCTGTATGGTAAATGCATGATTATAAGAAACTGACGAACAGTTTTCTAAAGTATTGTGCTATTTTATATGCCCACCAACAGTGGATGAGAGTTCTATTTGCTCCATGTCTTTGACAAAAATTGGTGTTGTCAAGTATTTTTTAGTCATTTTAATAAGTATACAGTAGCTCATTATGGTTTTAATTGCATTTCTCGGATGACTAACATTGTTGAACTTATTTTTTCTCCTGTGTTTATTGGCCATTCTTATATCTTTTATGAATTATTTTTTTCAGTTCTTTTACCTATCTTTATTAGGTTGTTTGTCTTATTATTATTCAGTTATAAGAGTTCTTTATATGTTCTGGATACTAACCCTTTAGGAGTTATATGTATTATAAATATTTTCTCCCAGTCTGCCTTTTCTTTCCAACTTTTTAGTGGTCTTCTAAAGACCCAAGTTTTTTATTTTGTTAGTGTATAGTTTATCCATTTTTCTTATGTGATTTATGATTCATGTATCCTATTCAAAATGTTGCAAAAATTCACTCCTAATTTTTTTCCTAGGAATTTTATACTCGTAGCTTGTACATTTAGGTCTATTATCTCTCCTACTAATCTACAAGCTCCTTAAAGGTAAAAGCCCTGCCTGATTCATGTCTGTATTTTCCATAGTGGTTAGTAGTCTAATAAATATTTGTTGAATGAAGAAATAAATGAATGACTTCATGGTAATTAATGATGATTGTAACACAAGGGCAGATAGCGAGGTTGTAGGATGCAGTCTCTATTTCTTCTTGGCTGCTATATCTATGGGCTTGAATTCTGTGCTTTTGACTTATTTCATCAATTTATTCTAGTTGGGGAAAAAAGGTGTCCATCAGAATATGCATTCACAAACTGAGAATAATATTATATTGGATCTATTTAGGTACTTTAAGGTACTCTTATTATACAAAAGTAAAATTTTATTTTACATTCCCATGTTGTTGGCATGAATTCCCCTCTGTATGAATTCATAAAATTTAGTGTCTTTAAAAAAAAATCAAAACTTTAAAAATTCACCAGTAAACACCAGTAAACTGTGTATGTGAATTATGGAAACCACTGAAGCTCTGTTGTATATTTTATTTACTAAAATAGATTTGTTTCCTTTTATACAAAATAAAAGGAAATTTTACCTTTGCTCCTCTAGAAGAAATTGCTAATAAAGAAACTCAGCCATGGTTTTTCTTTCTCACCAGTAGAAATAGGTAACAAATAAGTTTAGTCACATATATTGGCTGATATTCACATTATTTTTATTTCTCTTGATGTGAACTCCCACTTTATCTCCCATCATATACTCCTATGTGGGAAAAAAAAAAAGCCCTGTGTTTTGCTGCTTGAAATGGGTGCATAGGACAGATAAATAGACATTTGTCACATAAACTCTAGAGTTTGGGGAATACGCAAAACCTGAGCCAGCCTTATTTCACATTTAAGAGGCAGATTTAGTGTGTGCATTATGATAGACATTGGAAGATAAGGATGAAAACCTAAAGGATTTTGTTCTAGGAACATCATTTAGTGATTTTTACTTAGTTTCTTCAACTGGGCTTTCCTCCTGATTCTACTTCAGGACAGTATAGTGTGAAGTTCAATGAGAAGATTTGAACTCTGAGCAGACAGTACTTTAGGGACTACTATACAAAGAATTATCTCAGACTTACTCAGGCATGCCCCTTATAGCCAAAATAAGTGTCTGATTTGATAATACTAGTATTTCATATATAGATAGCTGTTGAGGGTTTGGTGTGACTTGGGGATTTGAAAATAACTGCTCAAATAATTCAATCCACACTCTCTCTACCTTTGTGTAAGTCATACCATGATCCATATCATTAAGAATGCTTGTTTTTAGTATCTGTACAGCACTCACTCTTTCTTTGTGGCATTTAGAGACATACGAGCATATTTATAAGTGAAGGCAAAAGATGGAAGCACTATCCATTTCATCATGTATATGTTTTGAATGTCCCAGGATCATTTGAGAGGAGTTGGTTCATCCTTATCTTTAGAACATAATGAATACAATGGTTTATAGTTTGCCCAGGGGTGAGCTAAGAGCCTAAAAAAGCCTGATTCTTTGAGTTATGTATGCATATTGATGGGAAGTTAAAGAAAGCTAGAAACATGGTTTACTGAAAAATTCTTAGGTTGTGTGTCAGTGCCTTTCAGGAAGAGAGCTATTTTTATTAGAAGAGGGGAGCTATGCCTGCAAATGTGAACAAGTAGGGCATTAGTTTGGTAAAGCAGCAAATAAATATGAGAGAAGGAAGGAGAGCCACAGAGGCTTGGCATGGCAGAGCAGTAGCTGTAGGGAAAATGGAATATGTATGACTAGGCACTGGAACAAATTCAGAAACTGTACCCATCAACTCTGTCCTCCATTGATCTCTTTCCTCCTGTCCTGTTGTCTGAACACGCATTTTTATTCAGTTGATTGTCCTCTGCTTTCATTGAGCTTTCCCAGTCTGCTTCAGTGCTGTACAACAGAACTTCCTTCAGTAGTGGCAGTGTGCTGTATCCACACTGTCCCGTGTGGTAGCTACCAGCTGCAAGTGGCTGTTAAGCACTTGGAATGTGGCTGGAGTGACTGCGGAACTGAATTTTTATTAATTTTATTCAATTTTAATTAGAGTAAATTTAAATAGCCACAGGTGGCTCAGAACAGGGCAGATTTAGTTGGCCTCTGTCCAGACTAAAGCATTGAAGTCACCATGTCAAATGTTGTTTGGACATTTCTGTTGCTTTTCACATAGTAATAATGCTGGGCAAATGTAGGTACTTGGTTATGTGTTAATATTTGTTGAATTAAATTGAATGAACAGTAAGAGAGAGGGGAAAGGTAGGAAGCTTGAAGAACTGAGTGGTGCCCTGGTAGGTATTTTGGGCTCTGATGCCCTTTAGTTTTAGTATAATTCTGTCATTTTACTTTTTTATTGTGTTCCATTAGTTTGCCCATCCTGACTTGTTTTTGGTGTCTAAATATTGCATAGGCACAAAATTAAACTTTTCAAATATGTGTATACGTAAAGTATAAAGAATAAACCTGGGTCTCCCCAAAGTGTTTCATTTTTTTAATCTCCTGTATATACTTTTCTAGTCACATCCCCTTCCCAACCCATGAGAACTAGCCACTAACCTCAATTTTGTGTTTATCATTCCTTTCTTTATAATTTCATCATATATGTGCATATTTATAAACAATACATTTGTTGACAAGTTTTTGAACTTTATATAAATGGAATCATCTGTATTCTTCTATGACTTACTTTATTCATTTAACATTGTATTTCTAAATTATATCCATGTTGTATAATCTGTTCATTTTCACTACTGTAGGGTATTCCTTTGTGTGACTATGCCACAAATTATCTCTTTTATTACTGATGGATATTTTTTTCCTGATGTTTTGCTAGTGTATATGGTGCAGCTGTGAAATCCCTGTATATATCACTTAGTACACATGTACGCAGAAAGGTTTATTACTGAGTCCAAACAGACATTTTTGGTGTGTGCATGCATGCGTGTGTGTGTGTGTGTGTGTGTGTGTGTGTGTGTGTTTCTTTGTCTTCTTCTCCCTCTTCCCTCTTCCCTGTTTTCCCTTCCCCCCTTCCCCTTCTTCCTCTCCTCTTCCTCCTCTTCTAGAATTCAGGGAGAATCAATGCAGAGAAATAGAGATTTTTTCTTGTCTTATTTCTATAGGCTAAGTGCTCCTTTAAAAGCATCTTGCCTCTGTTTCTAGGCCGTCACGGTCCCTTTGTGATTTCTGTTCATGGATCAAGCTCTGATTTGGAATCTGTCAAGAATATTAGAAATGTTTTATTTCATTCATAGTTTATAGCTCTTATGCAAATGGTACGCTTTTATGAAATATAATAATACCTTTTGTATCAACTATTTGTGCCTCTTACTTTTATTCATAATTGGTGATTAGTTGGTCTAGATCAGTGGCTCAAATCCCCAGGAAAACAGATTTAATTGGTCTGGGGATGGGACTGAGCATCAAGATTGTTTTTTGAAGTACCATAGGTTATGCTGTTGTGCAGCCAAGATGGAGAACCCCTCTAGATCAGTTGTTCTCAAAGTGTTGCCCTTGCACCACCAGCAGCAGCATTACCTAGGAACTTGTAGAAATGTAAACTCTCAAGTCTACCCTAAAACCTACTGATGCAGACACTCTGAGGGTGGAGTCCAGCAAGCTGTGTTTTAACGACCCCCGGTGATTCTAATGCCTGCTGAAGTTTTAGAACCACTGCTCTAGATCATCTAAGCATTTGTAACAAAGCCTCCTTTTTACAAATGTCCAACCTTTAGGATCTTTTACTTATGTCCAACCTTTAGGATCCACAATGTTCCACAATGGCTCGGGACCTAAAAGTAGGTAAAGCAACAGGGGAGGGGAGTGGGTGAGGAGGGCACAGAAGCATACAACAAAAGAAGTCTTTGTTGCAAAATCCCTGAGCCTGAACAGAAGTGGCAGTAGCAAAAAGGGCTATAGAGGATATTGGATATGTTATCATTTTTTGTACCCTGAAATGGAATGAAAATGTATCCTGATGGACTGTCAATACTTATTAATGACTATCCCCTCTCCACAGAGGAGCTATAGATAGATAAAAGCATTGAGACAGAGAAGAGAAGCTGTAAGTGGTAGGGAGTGGCAATCACAGAGATAGGAAGTGAGGGAGGAAAGGGAGTCAGAACAGCCACCAAGAATTGAATGACCGTGCTGTATAGAGGAGCAAAACCTTCCCAGATAACACTGACATTAAGGGCACAAAACTTCTCTTTGGACCACATGGTAGTGTTTTGTGGGGTTGTGGGCCCATTACTCGTCTGTGTTGCACTTCGTTAGCTTTGAAGAGCACACGCACAGCACAACAGAAAGTGGGCCATGGAGTCAGACTGCTTTGGTTAAAGCCAACTTTGCGATGTTACTCTGGGCTCGTCACTTAACCTGTTTACGCCTCAGTTTCTTCAGTTGTGAAATGAACTCACCTGCCTCATAGGGTAGCAAGGATGAAATAAAACATGTATAAAGTGCCTGATGGACGATTATTTCCAATAAACCTAAAAATTTTTTGTTTTGATAAAATCCGCATAACGTGAAATTTACTATTAATGACACTGTGCAATCAACACCACTCTCTAGTTCCAGAACATTTTTATCAGCCCCAAAGGAAAGCCCAGACCCATGAAGTAGTCACTCTCCACTCCTCCTTCTCCCAGCCCGTGGCAGTTATCCTCCTGCTTTCTGTCTCTATAAAATTACGTGTTCTGGATATTTCATAGAAATGAAATCATACAATACATGGCCTTTTGTGTCTGCCTTCTTTCATTTAGCATAATGTTTCCAAACTTCATCCGTATTGTAGATAGAATGTATTACTACTTCATCCCTCTTTATGCTGAATAATATACCATTGTATGGATACCACATTTTGTTTATCTGTTAATCCATTGGCGAACATTTGGTTGTTTCTACTCTTTGATTACTAAGAATAATATGAATATGTTCACTATGCTGTGAACATTTACATACAAAGTTTTGTTTGAACACCTGTTTTCATTTTTGGGGGTGTATACTCAGGAGTGGACTAGCTGGATCATATGATAATTCTATGTTTAAGTTTTTGAGAGATTACCAAACTTTTCCACGGGGGCAGCGCAATTTTACGTTCCCACCAGCAGTGTACAGGGAGTTTCTTCACATCCTCACCAATACACGTTATTGCCCATTTTTTAAAAATTGTAGCCTTCAAGAAACTTTTTAAAAGTGTATTAATTAGGGATCTAAACTTTTTTAAAGGTAGTGGTTCTTAATCAGGGGTTCACCTAATAATTACTTGGGGACCTTCTAAATATACTCATGGCCAGGAGGACCCTCCCTAGATTTTCTGAATGGAAATATCCAAACGTAAAGCCCAGAGTTAATATTCTTAATTAAGAACCATCGCCCAAGTTACTGGTTCTCAAAGTTTGGTCAGGTACCTTTTCAGGGGAGTCCTTTGAGATTAAAACTATTTTGATAATAATACAAAGACAATATTTGCCTTTTTCATTTTCATTCTCTCATGAATGTACAGTAAACTTTTCCAAAGTCTTCATGACATATAGTATAACTGATTGAATGCATAAGCAGATAGGAGGATCCAGCTGTTTTTTGTGAAGCCAGATATGAAAGAAATGTACAAAAATGTGAAACAGTGCCACTCCTCTTGTGAATTTTTTATTTTTAAAATGTTCTTTATGACATATGAGTTTATCATTGTTTTTAAATGAATTAATAAACAATATTTTAATTTCTTGATTTTAATGGTAAATATTGGTCAATATAACCTACATAAACAAAATCTTTGAGATTTGCAATAATTGAAAGTATAAAGAGATCTTGAGACCATCCAAATGAGCACTATAGACCTTTGGAAAGGAAGGAAACAAAATGAGCTATCCCCCATTTGTTTAACACTTACCTTACAGTTAATATTAAGTTCAACTTTTTACATATATTGTTCCATTTCATCTTTATAATAACCCCAGTACCTATGTATACTTAACCTCATTTTCACAAGGAAATTTAGTCTCAAAGAAGGCAACTTGGCCATTTCATAAGTGGAGGAGCCCAGATCTCAATGTAGTCTAGACTACATGCTCTTAATCACTATCATAACCTTAAAAAAGTGAGGCTCACCTGTACAGGACTTGAGCCCAGGAGATGGTTGATAGTTCAGTGCCTTAATGACGCATCTACCTCTGTAGTATCAGTCCTCAGAAAAGGTGACCTTTGAAATCCTGGTAGACTTAGATAACATGTAAGTACCATGTGGCGCACTTACCTAAAATACTCACCTGTTGTTCTCTTTAGTGGTCCCAGCACAAGGACTGCTAAATATGAGAAATGTAAGAAGGATAATCTAGGCATGAATAGTTACAGCCGACACATGTATACCTTTTTTGGAAAGGTGATTTTCATGTCTTACTTGAAACATGAGGATAAATAGTCAGTTAGAAAAAACAATCAGCAAATTGTGACCCTTTAGAAAAATGTTATTTTCTTAGACCTCAGATCAAGTCACGTCAGCCCTCTGAAGAGCTCATCATTGCAGGTATGATGAAGTGGCAATAATTGTTTTAACTATGGAGAAGCCAAGGGATCGGGTGCTGCTCTGTTTGCATAGAATAAGACTTAGGGTAATGTTTTTCACGTGGCAATATTTTCGTTTCCCAAAAAATAAATCTATGCTAATTAGAGAAGTTCACCTGATGTAGTCCTTTTCAAAGATTTACTTGTTACTTACACATTAAAAACTAATGTGTGGGCGGTCACTTTTCAAAAAACTGATTCTGTTATCTTCTAGTGCCTTCTGTGAAAAAGTATTTCAGAGACTAGCAGAATTTTTTGCTTAGTAATTGACATTCGGTTTACCGTCTTCCTCTTCTTAACTCCTCTGCCCTCACCCCCATCCCATTGCTGTTTCAAAAATTCAGTTTGGGGATCAGCATATTTTATAGAAAATGAGTTATTTGCTTATTTGACAAATATTAATTGTCTATCATGTGTTGGGCACTGGGTTAAGACAGAGGACACTATAATGAACCAAAAACTAGATAAGGTCGCTCATTAAATTTACACTCTAATGAAGGATGTAGGTATTAAACAAATAATCACATCCATATGTGTTAATTTTTTTATTGTGAAAGATGCTGTGAACGGTAGTACATGGTTTTATTAAAGAGCCTAGTGGGAGGATTGATCTAGGAAGGCTGGAAGAAGACTGAAGCCAAGCTGAGGGGTAAGGAGAGGCATGCGTTCTGCTTGGGACAAGTGAAAAGATCGACTTAGTAGATGGGCATATGCTTCTGGAGCTTAGAGAAGAAGTCTGGGCAGGAGATAAATATTTGTGAATTATGTGCCAATGGGAGTTAATTGAAATTACTGGCTGAGGTGAGATGATTTAGGCAGAGTGTATTCAGTGAGAAAAGAAGAGGGTCTGGGACTAAGTTTTGAGAAATGCTAGTGGTTAATGAACAGCTAGAGTAGAATAGAAGAAGGTAGAGATGGAGGTCAAATAAATAGGAGGAAAACTAGTCGATACCAGTGTTAAATATTTCAAGAGGAGGAAGTATTTTAAGAAGTATCAAATGAAATCCAGACTGTCCTTCTCATAGCTTGTAAGGAAGGCCCTGTGTTCTCATCCCTTCCCGCCTCTTTGACCTCATCTCTTACCATCTTGAGGCTCGCCTACTTCTTTAAACATGTCAGGCTCTTTCCTACCTCAGGACCTATGTGTTTGGTGCTCCCTTTGCTGGGCTGCTCATCCCCCAGTTCAGATGTCATCTGGGAGAAGAGTAGCCAACCCTCCACTCCCTGTAGCAGGATTGTTGTCAGACTCTCGCATGACCTTTGAATTTCATCATACAACTAAGATTACATTTTGCTTAGGCCTGAAATTCAGTTCCAAATCAAATATTTAGGACATGTTCAAGAAAATTAATTTTGTAGAAATCTTTAGCGGTAATGGTAAAGAAGAATTTTTAGAGTTTAGAGTCATACTCCCTAAGGATTCTTGACATGAATTGATGAAATGGTGAGGGTCACATCTCTTTTATCCCCTTCCACCAAGGGTATTGCATGATCGAGGAATAGAGGAAAGCTGAAAAGGAGGTAGGTGTCTGGTCCACTCTGTTAGGCATGTAGAAACAATGAGTGACAAGTAAGTCACAGTATTGATAATCCAATGGGTACAAAGCTGTAGTCGATTATATTTTTATTTTGTGAATGATAGGAATACCACTCGACAAAGACTGTTTTAAAAACTAAAGCTGTGAGTTCACTTCAGTTCAGTGAACACTTAACTGAACTGACAGTAGAGAAGTGATCGGAGGTTGGGAGTGGGGGGCCTTAGGGAAAGTCGCTGAATAAGTTCTTCTCCAGCTAAAAAAAAACAATTTCTCTATTCTTTCAAAATATAAAGCTCAGCTCTTGAATTTCAGACCAGAAAGAATAAATGGCCAGGCAATCAGTGATCATTTTATAGTATTCCACTTGCCCACTGAGGTCTTCATAAACTCCACACAAGGAGGAAAATGACCTTTGAAGAACCTTTTTTTGGTAACTTTCTGTTTTTAAAAAGCCTTCTTTTTTTTTTTTTTTTTTTTGTAGCTAACTTGGTTGATGTGTATTGAATGTACTTTTGTTATCTTAAACATCAACTCCAAGCTCATGGATTTTCCTTATATAGCTTTTCTCTCTCCATAATTTGGCACAGGAATGCTTTTTAGTGCTGAATGTTTTCTTTTTCTGCTGGTCTCTTCTCACAGCAGTACTGGCCTTTCACCTGGTTTTGTATCTTATTTTAGAAATGGCCTTGTTCTCAGATCTTATTTTAAATGTTGGTTGGTTCAAGCCTTGCTGCAAATGGCTTTCATATCTGTGAAAGACAGAGAAAAATAAAAAAATCAACAAAAATTAAAATAAGAGTGATTTTACACGGACCTAGGAAGAAAATCCTTACAAAGATACTAGAAATTAATGTGAATCTGCCCTCATCTTTTACTCATGGAAGAATTTGAAGACCAAAAAGGCTCTGTGACTTACTAAAGGTTACAAAACATTGATGAAAATTTATCATTCTCATAATTTACATGAAGAGAATTTATAGAGAGCTGCAACTTTAGCATATAAAACAAATAAGCTATTTGTAAGGAAGAGAAATATGCCAAACTACTCACCCTGGTTATCTCTGAGGGGTGTGCGGTGGGGTGGGTGTATTACAAATTTTTCTTTCTAATTTTCTGGGTTTGTCAATGTTCAGTTCTGAGCGTCATTATTTTAATATAATTAAGGCTGTGACCATTAGAGTGAGATCTGGATTTGAAGCTGGCCTTCCCACTTACCAGGTAGAGATTCAATGAATTTTGGGAAAGCTTCTTAACCTCTCTGAACTTAACAATAGTTTACTGAGTTAACTCTAAGGTTCCTACATCTGATGTCTGGCCTGCGAGGAGCCCTTACATGGCAGCTGCTGTCACTGTTGCTACTGCTATCACTGCTTTTATAACAGAACACAGGGCCCTAACATAGGTCATCGTTATTGAATGATTTAAACATTCATCTCCTGGAAGACTAGATGCTGAGTGAGGCAATTTTTCAACATAGCTTCCACCTCATTTTATCTTTGTTAATTCAGAGGCAGGAAGCCCATGGCCATCAGTGTTTGCATACCCTAGTAGAGTAATACTTAACTCTTGGGTACCTCAGTCAGAGCCTGGTCCTTACCATAATTAAAATAAAAATCCCTGATCCTCTTCTGTATTTTCTACTAGAAAGCTTAGCCTGCATTGCTAGGGAAAATCATTAACCCTTGTTAAATAAAACATCGCTGTTGTCTTGGAGTGGCCAACATAGAATCATTATGTGAGAAGCAGATGCCCTTGTGACTTGAATTTGTAGTTCTTTCAGACACCACTGTTTTCTCTGTACCTGGTACCGTAATAAGAATGACATATCTCTTTTGAGCAGCAATACCATTGGCTTTCCCTGTATTTCAGGAAGATAACTGCTCATTTCTTGTAAATCTCCCTCAGAGCCCCCAAAGTAAATTTCAGCTAGGCCATCTCATTTCTATTTACGCCCTGGAAAATCCCAATAAAATATCCTTTATTGTTAGTGAACATCTGTATATACAATTTCTTGTGATGCAGTACCAGAAAGAAAAGTCATTTTATGTATTTCGATATACTATTGCCAACCTCCGTAGAATTTGCATAGTCACAGATTGGAAATTCAAGGCCTTGTCATTTTTGAATTTATTGTTTGGGACAGGCCTAGATGGTTTGACCCATTTTAGATACTGAGTAACTGCCACAGGAAACAGTGTGCGAGTATTTTTATGTGCATTATTTTTACTGTTACTGTTTGTGAGGATGTTGTGCTTTTTCAGTTTACGACTGAGGAAGCCTGTCATCGTCATTAGCACTCATTCATTCCACAGGAGCACCTGCTTTATCTTAGGCGCTGGAGATGTAAATATGAATAAAACATGATTCCTGCTCTGGAAAATTTCATCGTCTATTGTAGAAGAAAGATACTGAGATACATCATTACATTTCAAAGTGATACATTCTGTATAAGAAATATATGAACAAAGGATTATAGTCACATAAAGGAGGGAACAAGAAATTGGGAGATGTATGCTAAGCTTACAAAGAGAAAGTGACATTTCAGCCAAGTCTTGAAGGATAGATGGGAATTCGCCATTTAGAGAGAGAGGAGCAAGGGATGGGCATTACAGAGTAGGGAACGGCCTATGCAAAGGCCCAACAGCAGGCGGGCATGTGTGAGGAGAATGTCTTCGGTGCAGCTGGAGGAGACGCTTTGTGAAGGAAACTCCAGTCAAAGTTTGGCGTTTGAATTTTATCCTTTGAACAATGGGGAATCATTAAAGATTTTAAAATTACCGACTGATATAATCAGATTTGAGTTTGAAAATATGTAGTATTTTGGGTCTGGTGGTGGACACCAGTTGAAAAGCTGTTGTAGTTTTCCAAGCTAGACACAGGAGTTAGGCTTAGTACCTGTGGAGATAAGAAAAGTCTCTAGCTTTGAGAGAACTTTCCTAGGTGTAAACAGTATAGTTTTGTGCTCAATATGATACAGGAAATGTGGTCAGTGGGGGAGAGGGGAGGGAATCTGGTTTGGGTGACTAGGTGGATTAACTGAGGAGAACAGAGCTGGGGAAAATGTAGAGGAAAAGCAAGATTGTTATTTTTGGTTTTTGTTTTGGGGAATGGGGCAAGAATTTTCATTTTCTACAAGGTAGGTTCTTGGTTTTCAGGAACGTTCTAGTAAGCAAGTCTGCATCTGAATCTTGGGAGTGAGGTTACCATAGTAATATTTGAGTTCTTACTGTTTATTTTTCCATGAGAAACTAAGGTTCTCAGAGGTTAACTGATTGTGGTCTCAGGAAAGTGGCTGTAGAACGAAAACATTTATTCCTAAGCTACTTACCAAGTAGGCCTTAACTGAAACAGCCTTTGGAAAGAAAAAACAAATCTTTTGATTTCCACTATAATCATTTTACTGTTTCATTTCCCAGAATATCTTTACTTAAAAAGAATCTTTTTTAAAAAGGCAACTGGTATGTATATCCACAATCCGTCTATTTTCTGCACATGTGTTCTGATATTAATGTTGTCTGACTGATGACAGACAGATGAAGAGTGTTAAGGACGATGGCTAAGGAATGCCTAACCTCCTCTTTTGTTCTAGTACAACCTTAAAATTCAAAGATTAGATAGTCCTCAAGAAATAGGTTTGCTCTAACTTCAGTTGTTGCCCTGTTTCCATATGAGAGAAGATGTAGTGTCCACTTCTGCAGGAATTTAAAAGTAAATTGTTTTCCCATTTGGATTGCTGAGCTATAGTCTTTTCTGAAAACAGGGAATAAAGTTGACAATTTTTCAAAATCCATCCTAACTCCCAAATTTCAGGGGTCTTTCAGCATTAATTTGAACACTTGGGTGGTTGTGAGGGACTTGGGTAGGCTTTGAACAAGACAAATCACCATACATGTCTGATATTCTTTTCTCACATATTTAAAAAATACTTAGCACACCTTATCCACATGAAATTCTGGTTTTAACTGTTACTATCTCAGTTCTCTGTGTGGCTTTTTGGGCTGTGGCAATTTTTTCCTTTACTTTGTTCTGGATTGCTGTGAAATGTAGTTGCCTGCTGTTTGCGGCAGCTGCAGCAGAGTTCACCCAGAAGTGGTTATAATTCTATATTTAGTAAGCCATAGGGTTTGTAAAGCATTTGCACATTCCTTCAAGATGAAACAGTTTCTATAAATGTAACATTTTTAATGAAACTAGTATTATCACCCATTAGAGAAATACAGCAGCTAATATGTGTGGATTTGTGGACAAGACAGAGGCACAAAACTTTTTTTTTTCTTTAAGAGCTCACTGAATATTTTAAAACTTAATATTAATCATGTGAATCCTATATTTATACTCTTAATTTCCAATTGCAGAGCTTTTACTCGAGTGTTTACCTTTGGTCCAACATTTCGAGCAGAGAATTCTCAGAGCCGGAGACACCTGGCAGAGTTTTATATGGTAGAAGCAGAGATGTCCTTTATTGAAAGCCTTCAAGATCTCATGCAGGTAGGTATGCAAGTTTTAAAATAATTTCTAAACGTCAGGCATCTGTAACATTAAAATGCTTCTGTATATGTTTTTACCTGAGACATCTGTACATTATAGGTGTTCACAGAATGAAGGACATAGAGAATTACTTAATTTAATAAACATCTACTGAATGCCTTTAGTATCATAGTTTACTTAGAGGCAGACAGATTTCAGTTCATATCCCAGGTCTGCCATTAACTTTGTCGTGGAGCTACCTTGGTGATCTTTGGCTTCCTCACCTGTAAAATGAGGACAATAGCACCTATTTTATAAGGTTGTTGTGAGGAGTAAATGAAAAAATATATGTAATGTAAAGCACCTAGGATGGGGTCTACACATAGGAGGCTCAGTAAATAGCAGCTCCTGTGATTTGCTAGGTAAATAAATAAAATGTCTCCATGGTTAGAGAAACAGCTACATAGTTGTATTAGAAAGCATGCACAGGAGCTGTCAGAGCTTTGTTTGGGGGTCAAGGGATATGGCTGGAGAGGCAGTCCAGAGTCAGATCATGAAAGAAAGACTTTGTATTTAAATGCTGCCATACTAAGGAGTTTGAATGTAATTCAAAGGGTAAAGGAGAAAGCATTATCAGTGGGAAAGGCCATGGTCAGAGTTATATTTTAGAAAAGTCTCTCTAGCAGCAATATGAAGAATGATTTAGAGGGAGATAAAAAAATAGGGCTGGGACCCCTTGTAGGAGGCTGTGGACGTATTCCAGATGGAGCACAAAGGCTCCAGAGTTATATGCAATGGGATTTGATTCTTAGCTCTAACATTTACTTGCTGTGTGACCTTAGACAATGGACTTAATTTTTCTGAGCCTCAGTTTCCCCATCTGTAAAATGAGAATAAGTCCTGCATCATAGAGTAGACAGGTAATATACATGTACATAAGGTACTTAGCACATAATTCATGGCACTTAGTAAGTAACCTGAAATCATTAACTATTATTATTATGAATTATGGATGTTATGGATAGAGATCCAGTGACATTTTGGTTAATATCTTAGTTTGGATTTGTAATTACAAAATGGTTATTTTAGCAATTTTCATCAATTCTCACTTCTATTCATTTATATGTCTTTCTATTCTTATTTCCCCAGTAAATGTCCCAATTCCACTTAAAACATAAATACCACGTATACCACCAAAAAGAATGGGCTATTTTATTATCCTGTCTTAGGTTGGATTTAGAGTTTGTTTAGAAACAACAACTCTAAAGCAGAGATTTGCATGCATGGGCTAATTGGGGAATGTTTGAGAACAACACATGTAAGGAAAGGAAGGAAGCAGCAGTGGGCAGAGGGAAACGTCGAACTGTGATGCATTTACTAATGGAGGCCTTCTCCAATCCCATGAGAAACTTTGGAGCTAGAGCGGTCCATAGTTGTCCCATGTGAAGGTGAAGGAGTGGGCTTCTGTGCCTCACCGCCCCCATCAGCCAGTCATTACATGTGGGCCAGCCTTGGGAAAAGGCGTAACCTTGAGTCAGACAGCACTGTTGGTCTGGACGGTTCAAGAGAGACTCGGCTGTGGACCATCAGTGGTTACATTCCCAGCGGGTAAAACTCTTGGTCCTGACGGGGTGTTCTGGCCACACACCACAGCTCCACTTCCATCCCCTTTAACATCTCCCACTGATTGTTCCAGATCAGTGTCCCCTAGGGGACATTTTTGGTTGTCCCTAATAAGGAGTGAGTGGTTGCTAATGGCATCCAGTGGGTAAAGGCTAGGGGTGCTTTTCAACATCCGATAATGCACAGCACCTTCCCCCCAACCAAGAATTATCTGCCAAAAATGTCAATAGTAACACTGTGGAATAACCCTTTTCTAGATTGTAGGGATTCAGGATCTGAGCCTTACAAGGAGTCAGTAAAATTCCTTAAGGAGCTTTCACTTTGAGTCTACCACCCGATTCTGTATTATTCTTTCAGGCCAAGAGAGTGTTGTAAGGAACAGCACCACACTTTTTACCCCCATTTATGCCTTGACCCTGTCTCACCTGACCCAACATAGATACCAGAGAGAAGTTACAAAGACAATACATAAATTGTTAGAATTTACTAAATATTATCATCTTTGCTCTATAATTATATATTCTATAATTAAATAATTCTTATGTAGTTGGTACTCTACTGAGTGGTACTCAGGGCATACACTGTTGACTGATTTAATTAATTGAAATACAAGCTTTTCTCCTAAAGATAAAAAGAAAAAGCCTGCTCCCCCAAAGGTAATCTCCTGCTTCTCTTAAATTTTCTCCTTTTATAAATTACATTCTATGGAAAGTATTATCTTGATGAAGAGATGTCTGTTAAATATTAAATCAAAATATTATAACAAGGAGTCCAGCTCTTGAATCCGTGGGGGGAGGTAAGATGTACTTGGGAGTGGGTCGGCAAGGCCATCGGACCAGGAGAGCTGGGACTCCTGCGCACCCCCAGGGGGCTGCGATCATGTTTACTAATAAGAACAACAAAGAAGCACACGCAATAATATTATAACAAAGTATTTTTCCCCTCATGAGGTATAGTAATTAAATATTACTATTTTAGTGCCATTGAGTAATATATTTTTTAAAATATCTGAGGGTTATACTAACCTTTCAGTTAAGTCTCTTTTTTTTCTTCAACAGTATAGATAGAGCATAGTCTGAAAGTCAAGGTTAGGGAAGCCAATGATTTACTTCTTCAAATGAAAATTTACTGCTCATGAAAGACACCGATTTAACAGCTCCAGTGAACAAAGTCTTCATTTTACAAATAGGTGTATTGTGTTCCTCAAAAGTGCAGGCGTATTATCTAATCTACCTGTTCTTTTTCTTCCCAATATGCACAGGCTTGTTTTTCAATGATTGAGGATATGGCCCTTTATAAATCATTCAGTTACTTAGTGATTTCTTTATCTCACTGCTAAATTGAAGGTGATATAGTCTCAAGGTAAAAGATACTTAGCCTCCTTTTGCTTTTCTATCAAGTTATTCCTTACTTCTGTTTTATACACACACACTCACACAATATACATACATACACACACACACACACACACACACACACACACATATGTGTGTGTGTAAAATATGTAAATATAAATATATCTGTTTGTCACTTGGTAATTAACTACTTTCTTATATCTGATCATATTAAATTATTTTAGTAGACGCTTATTCCCCCCACTGTGTTTGCAGCCTTAATAGGGTATACCAGTGATGCAAGTGAAGAAAGGAAAATGCCTTCCTCTGAGGCAGCTTGTACTTAATAAGTGTATCTTTATGAGTACAACATTTGGGGGGCCTAATATGGTCTCATTGACTTCAAACCAAAAATTTTAGTTTTTATTAAAAATATTTTAGAAATATTTTTCATTCCAATCACCTTTTTCTTTTACGAACAAGTTTTTCCCATGAAACTTCTATGGACGCTCCTGGTAGAATGAATTCTTACATCCTGATTTGTGTTGTACAATGATTTGTTATTTTTGCTTTATGCTTTAACAATGCAAAAACGTATATATTTAGATGTAGTCTATATCTCATTACTTATCTAATTTTAAAGTTTGCTTTCATTTACCAATGACTGAATGAAGCACTTTCCTCAGTGTCTCACTCTTCACAACTAATATTTGTTGTGTGCGTCTGTGAGCCGGGTTCTAAGCTATGTCTTCTACATGGATTATCTCATTTAATTCTCACAACAATCCTGTAAACTAGGTACTTGTATTGTTGTGATTCTGTGAGTATATTGAAATTGAGAGGCATAAATCAATTTTAGCTGTTTATTTGATATCTCACTTCAATACCAGTATTGAAACTGTTAACAAAAATTCAAGCATTTTGCTTTCTCTTTTTACCTGTCTGAGAAGAAGTTGCAGTGCTTCCTCTAATCAATCGGGAAAACTGAACTAACTTGCTATAGGATATTCAGAAATTAAGAGGCCTGTGGATTTATGGTTGCTAAAACCTGGAGAGCAGTTCTTACAAGACCCTAAACAAGTTTTTCATATAAAGTAGCTTATTTGTCAGGCGATTCTGTGTCATTTCTCACAGGTAATGGAGGAGCTCTTCAAGTCTGCAACAATGATGGTTCTCTCAAGTTGTCCTGAAGATGTTGAACTTTGTCACAAATTTATAGCTCCTGGCCAAAAGGTAATTAGTTTGTGGATAAAGCCTAGTACACTACTCTTTAAATATGTTAATTGCATATAATGAATATAATTACATTTAATAATAAATTTTCTTTTTTTCTTACCAAGGACAGATTAGAACATATGCTAAAAAACAACTTTTTAATGTAAGTAGATATTATATTTTCTCTGAACTTTATTCATACTTTATCATCTTATTTATCACACTGTATTAAATTTTTTTTGTTATATATCTGCTTATTATACTCCCTAGACTCAAGGAATGGCCATGATTTAATTATTTTTATAGCTCTTCTGTCTGGTTCATAGTTGATAATCAATGTTTCATGAATAAATAAAAATGAGTAAATTATAACAAGATAAATGAACATTGTAGTTATTAACTGTATTAATTCAATTCAAGCTAATACTAACTTTAGCAATCAAAACTTAGGTTGATCAAAAAACAAAACTTAAAATTCATACATATAATATCTGCCTCTCAGTTTTTCTGTTTCAGTCTTCTTCTTCTTTACCTTCACTTGCTAAAACCTGATAGTATATTCTAAACTGGGTTATTTTATTTTTTGGCCACTTTTGTTAAACCTAAAAATCTGTGTTTTAGGTATAGCCTATACATTATTGCTTCATTTCCACTATAATTCTGTTCAGGTAGTACTTGATATTGGACTGGTTGTTTATTCCACCAACAAATTAATCAGATAGGCATATAAGACAATGTTCAGTGTATTTACAGCGTGTGTAGGAAGTAAGTTTGATACTCAGAAGAGTAGAAAATTGTTTCTAAAAATAAGTTATCATTCTTCACTTACAGTCTTTAGGTTTAGGAAGGTTTTGTTCTAATAAAGAATTCAACCTGTCCTTGAGGTATGGAATACGGAAAACTTGGCAGATTGACTGAGCTAGGAATTTTGGGTGTCAGCCCAGACCTTCAGGCTGCAAGTTAAAAGTGATGTGTCGTTGAGCCTGAATGAATAGCAAGGCAGCAGAGGTGGGATCAGAAAAGAAGGAAATAGTCAAGAGCCCTGTGATAGAGAAGACTCAAAAGGCAGTGAAGTACAAGTGAAGGCTTTTGAGGTATTTTTCTTTCACTTAAATGTGTATTGAATACTTACTATGTGCCAGATGTTTTTCTAGACTCTAAATACTTAAGGCAGTGAATAAAGCAGATAAAATGCCCTGCCTTCATTGAGCTTACATTTCTGGTGAAGGTAACAGTAATAGCCAAGAAACAAAGTAAGTAAGTAAAACATGTAGTCCATGAGAATAAATAATACTAAGGGGTAAAAAAATCCCAGAGAAGAGAAAGTAGATAAGAAAAGACAAAAGAAGAGTGAGGAGGTAGAAATTTTAGCTAGTATAGCAGGGAAGATCGCACTGAGATGAATTTTGAGTGAAGCTCTAAAGGCAGTAAAAGAACTAGTTATATGGATATGTGAGAAAAGACACTCCAGGAAGAGGGAATAGCAAGTACGAAGGCCCTCGGCTAGATCAGACCTTATGTGTGCAAGTAACAGTGAGGAGTGGATAAGGGGAGAAGATAATAGAAGATAAAGTAAGAAAGAAGGATGGAAGTGAGAAGATCATTTGGGGCCCTGTATGTCACCATGAAGAGTTTGGGTTTTCACTTGGATGTGGTGGGGAAGCCATTGAAGGGTTCTCAGCAGAGGGCTGGCAAGATCTGAACTGGACTTAACAGGATCACTCTTGCCGCTTGTTGAGAATAAGCTGTTGTAGGACAAGAGTGAGAGCAGAAAACCAGTCATCTGGGTGAGAGGAAGTGGTGGTTTGGACCGTGTTTTAATCAGGGTTCTCCAGAGAAACAAGACCAACAAGGTGTATGTATAGAAAGATTTATTTTAAGGAATTAGCTCACCCAATTATGGAGGCTTGGCGAGTTCCAGATCTGATGGTCCAGCAGGCTGGAGATGCAGGGAGAAGCTGCAGTTCAAGTTGAAAGGCACTCTGGAGGCAGAATTCCTTCTTGGGGGAGGCCAGTATTTGTTCTGTTAAGGCCTCCAACTGATTAGATGTGGCCCACCCACATTATGGAGAATAATCTGCTTCACTGTTAAGCTCATTCAAAAAACACCTTTACAGAAATATCTTGACTAATGTCTGATTCAGTATCTAGGTAGCCCAGCCAAGTTGACACATAAAAACTAGGATAGTGGCAATGGAAAGAGAGAGAAGTTGTCCTATTCTGGATATACCAGAGGTGCCCAAAAACTGTATACACATTTTAAGAGATGTTATCTATGTACTACTTTTCAAAGTTGAATTGAATTACGTAGCAGTATGTAGTATGATGTTCACTTAAAAGATGGCGTTAACCAAGTGAATGCTAGCGTCATTCATTGTATTACAATTTTAATAGTTTTTTCCTTTCTTAAAATGTGTATACATATTTTTGGCACCTTTATTTTGAAGAAACAACAAACAGGATTTGCTGAGAGTGAAAAAGAGCGAGAAGAAGAATCAAGGGTCAGTGCTTTAGTTTTATACAACTATAAAAATTGATTTGCCGTATATATACACAATGGAATACTATTCGGCGGTAAGAAAAGGTGAAATAGGATCATTTGTGATAACATGGATGGATCTTGAAATTATAATGCTAAGCAAAATAAGTCAGACAGAAAAAGTAGAGAACCATATGATTTCACTGATTTGTGGTATATAAACCAAAAACAACAAAAGAACAAGACAAACAAATGAGAAACAGAAACTCATAGACACAGACAATAGTTTAGGGGTTACCAGAGGGTAAGGGGGGAGAGGGGTGGTAGATGAGGGTAAAGGGGATCAAATATATGGTGATGGAAGGAGAACTGACTCTAGGTGGTGAACACACAATGGGATTTATAGATGATGTAATACAGAATTGTATACCTGAAATTTATGCAACTTTACTAACAATTGTCACCCCAATAAACTGAAAAAAAATTTAAAAAATAAAAGAATTGAGTTGCCACTAGCTGAAATTGGGAGAGTCATAAGAGTAGCAGGGGGCTGGGAGGAGAGGGGCATGTTATCAAGGTCATCATCATCAGGTATCATGTTACGATCGAGAAGCTTTTCAGACGTCTAGTTGTAGATGTTGGGTAGGCAGTTTGAGTGTACAGATCAGGAATTCACAGGAGAGTTCTGGACACAAGCATATTGATAAAAGTAGTCATTAGGTAGATAAGGAAAGAAGTAATTTGGGCATCCCAAGGAATCTGTGCTGGTGACAGAAAACCAGGGAGAAGATCTTAAGAGAATTTATGTAGCTCCTATCTTATGAATTAGATCTTAGATGGTTGAAAAAATAGCTACCATTTATTGAATGTTTCCTATGTGCCAGACAGTGATAAACTTTATATACATTAGTGATTCATTTTGTCTTCACAACTCTGTAAGTAGTTATTGTTGCCATTTTATAGACGAAGAATCAACTCAAAGAGATTAGCTGAGCAAAAGATAAAATGGGGATTCCGACTCATATTCATCTGATTTCAAAGCTGAGACTTTCAACCACTATACTTTAGGTATTTGAAAGGGCACTGGAATTAATGCGAGAGTAGTTGTAGCTCCCCCACTGTCCTTAAGACTCTTACATATCGCTTAACTGTTGTGCTTTGGAGTCCATGTCTGTAAAATACTGAGGTTGGGAAATGGCCTCGTGGGCTGTGCCATGTCAGTCATTGCCATCACCATCTTCCATGCCACACAGCACAAATCATAGTTGAGGTTTAAATTTATATGTGTGGTTATTTGTTTAGTGTCTGTCACCTCCATGTGGTTAGAGACTTGTTTCTTTTGCTTACTATTATACTCCTGTTGCTTACCACAGTGCCTCTAACAGGAACTCAGTAAATATTTATTGAATAACTGAGTGATTGAATAAATGACATTTGAGTAACCATGAGAGTAAGGGTCTCCTTTACACTAGGTCCTCCCCCTGAGGTTTCCTATTAACTCATATCACCATTTACATTAGACACTGAGTGTAATGATCTGTGATTCAGAGGACCTGGATTCTCATCCTGGCTCTACCACTTATTAGCTATTAATGAATTAATTAATATTTTTCAACAAGTATTTATTGACTACCTACTGTGAGTTAGGCACTGTGCTAGTCATTGAGGATTTGGAAGTGAAAATAAGCATGCATTGGTCCTGTTACGGAATTTAAAATCTAGAGAAAAAGGTGAATCATTCAGTATTTGCATGAATAATTACAACAGTGAACATGATTAATAGTAAATCTTTAACCTTTCTGAACTTCAGTTTTCTCATCTATAAAATGGTAACTTGTCTGTCTTATATTGTTGAAAGGATCAAATTATCATACTGCTTAAGCAGTACGTCAGATGAGATAACTTGGAAACACTGCTGCTACAAAACATATGAAAAAGCTAGTTAAAATATTATGAAATCCTTTTAAATGCATTGTTGAGTTCACTAGAAAGTAAGAGAAGTTCTAGGAGTTAGAAATGAAAAGGGAACTGAACACCAGAGAGGCATACATAAATGACATGATGCTGAGTGTTTTCAAGGAGGAGGTACAGGAGATGGAGAGGGGTTTGCCAGGCTTTGAAACCAGAGTTTTTTGACAGTCATGAGAGGACATGAGAGTCGACCTAAGCAGGATTAGAATCGAGCTATTCCCCCAAATACACACTCGTGCGTGCGCACACACTGTACCATATGACTTGTAGTGTTTTGAATAAATAGACTTCAGTGTATTCTTGACTAGTGACAATTGTTTTATATACAATATTATTTAAAGGATTTGTGTAGTCATTGAATTTAGCCTTTATCAAGCAGAAATAGAATTCAATTATTTTACATTTCCTGTATAGTATTAAAGTTTTTAAAATACAGAGTACTTACCTTTTTATTTGCTCTTCATTTATCTGTGTGAATTTGAGGCAAAGAATGCTAATAATGATCTCTGGCATAGCAGTTTTACTCTTAACAGCTTTAGAATAATCTTCTTTCATCAACAGTAAAAAATTTGAAATATGAATGTATTCAGTTTAATACTGTATCATGCAATTTTACAGTGTCTTCTTTCCTCAAAGCACTTTGGAAATAGTTTCTAGTAAAGAGAAGAAATATTATTCTCTATACATATCAAGAAAAATTAGCAGAGTTGATGAAGGCCATTAAGGATATCCAGTGTCAGGACTGTAATTTGAACTGGAAAGCTGTGCCTTAACTTAAAGTGCAAGCGGTGTAGGGAAAAAGATCCAGAATAACAAGAGATGTTTAGACGTGGGAGCCGTTTTTTCTTAATATACCAGTAACATAATCAATGGCACAAAATCCTTGTGCTTTCCATTTTGATTGCTCTTATATTTCTCAGTGTAATGAGTAGATCATATCAAGTAATGGTGGAATAGAACAATAGACTGTTTAAGCAGAAAAGAACGTTAGGCAATATAGTCCAATCACCTTATTTTTCAAGTGCAAACACTTAATTTTTTAATGTTTATGTAGCACATTACAAAAATTTATAAAATGCTTCCATTAAGGTGAAGTGATTTACGTAGCTAGTAAGTGGTAGTAGAGTCAGATGGAGAACCACGAGCCCATTATCTTTTGTTTTGATTGAACATACGAAACTCCAGGCAGTTTAGGCATTATGTCAGCAGTTAAAAACTTAGACCCTGGAGTCAGCACATCAGCATTCACTACTTACATGAGAGATTTTGGCAAGGTAACTGGTCCTCTTCCAGCTTCAGTTTCCCTTCTGTAAAATGCTCATTTAAAAGGTATTTCTACTACCAACACTGCCACCATTCTTGCCTTAGAAATTACCTGTTATTTAATACTGAATTTTAATTTGAATAGAATTTTCGGGGGCTTTATTTTGTACCATAAGACACAATTCTTCCCAGTTAGTTATTACAAGACCAGTGCTGTAGCGCCTGAGCTATGGAGCCTACCATCCAGTTAGTTATTACAGATGTAAACTTCATTGTTGCCTCAGAGAATAAGTTTGTTAGGTAAATTAGTTTTTAAGCTCAAAGTTCTTCAGAAAGTTTGTAGATTTTTGTTTTTAATCATCAAAAATACTGTTGCAGAAGACCTAGGGAAACTGACATTTTCATGTGTTATTGGTGGACATAAATTGGTGTAATGCTATAAAAGAGGAACAATATCTTTCAAAATATATAAAAACTGCAAATGTAATACCCTTTCGTCCAACAATTCTATTTTTTCATGTGCAAAATTAGTTTATAAGAATCATTTATAACAGCATAAAATAGGTGTATATAGTAATGATTTATAATAGCAAAAGATTGGAAGCAGCTGAAATATCTATCCATCAATAAATGACTGGTTAAACTAATTAGGATATATCCAGAAAAAGCAACATTATGTAATAATTCAAAAAACTGAAGCTTTTCATATACTGATAAGGAAAGATCTGCAATGTATATTATTGAATAAAAAATGATGTGAAAGAGTGTGTATCGTATGCTATGGCCGCCATCTATTAAAAAGGGGAAGATTGCATATTAACATTAGCTTATGGATGAATAAAAACCCTCTGGAAGGATATACAAGAAACCACTAACTGTGATTGTGTGTGAGGGGAGAAACTAGGTAGCTATGGGACAGGGATGTAAGACAGATGTATGCTCTTTTATACATCTTGATTTTTAAAAACTGTATATTTACGTACTCAAACAGTTAAAATAAATCCTTGAGTTGGCTTGCTTTAGGCATGAGCGTTTCTTACTGAGGTAACCAATGACATTTTTCCTAAATAGTCTTAAACAATGCTTAGATATATTAAAAAGCCCTTACCATGGCCTAAAAGAGTTCATAGGATCTGACCTGTGACTACCTTTCCTAGCTAATTTCCTGGCATTCTTCCCCTTGTCAGTATAGTATGGTCACGTTGACCTTTTTGTTCCTTGAATGATCCAAACTCAGGCCTCACTTCAGTCCTTTGTACTCGCTGTTCCTTTTGCCTGGAATATTTCCCACAGATATTTATGTGGCTCAGTTCCTTACTTCATGCAGGTTTCTGTTCAGATGTCACCAATTCAGTTAGGCTTTTCTTGACCTGACCATCTTACCTAAAATAGCACTTCAAATACTCTGTCTTCTTACCTTGCTTTGTTTTTCTTCAGAGCACTGTTAGCTCCCTGCATTATATTATTGCTGTTTGTTTCTCCTTCTCTCTTTATTATATTTAAAACCAATTTCTTTGTGTAATTTTGTATTTAATATTTGTCTCCTACTCTGGGAACTTCATGAAGTCAGGGATTCTATTTTTCTTACCACTATCTCTCTCTCTCTCTCTCTTTCTCTCTCTCTCTCTCTCTCTCTCTCACACACACACACACACACACACACACACACACACACACACACACAGAGGAATATCGGCTCCATGAAGGCAGGAGCTTTGTTTTTATTCACTGTCTCTCCAGTGCCTGGAATAATGCCTAGCACCTAGTAGGTGCTCAGTATGTGTTTGTTGGATGAATGAACGAATGATGACTTTAGGGTCCTGAGAGGCCACATGACTCATCGGTGGGCACGCACATAACGCCCGATGCAAGTCTCCTTCACGTCGCTCTCCCAGCCTCAACATCTTGCACCTTTTGTTACAGCAGAGGCATATAATGAATTCAGAGAAAATCTTTACTTAAGTGACTAGCTCCTCTGTGTACACTGCAGGTAGGTCAGGAGTGCAGTTATTAAATGGCCACTTCTCTTCATGCTGATAGGACTCTCACAGGATTAGATCAACCTTAATTCCTGATTACTCAATCATTTCATACTCATTTATGATCTTGAAGACTGTATAGGAACAGGCCTTTTCTAGTTTTCAAATGAACTTGGTAACAACAGCCCATGTATTGACCTTTCTCTGCTTTTATCCTCTTTCTCCCCAGCATTTCTTACACTGAAGCAATGGAGATCCTCAAGCAGGCATCCCAGAACTTCACCTTCACCCCAGAGGTAATATTTATGTGTGTGTGTGTGTTTGTGTAAAAGTGTTCCCCTCTTGTCCGTATCTTATTATTTAAAGCAATCTTATTTCTCTTACTAGCAGTGTGCAGGACTTGCTCCTCTGCACATTTCCTTTTTTTGATGTTTGCTTAACCTTGTTAAAATATTTAGAATAAAAATGATCTTGAAGAAGAATTATATCATTTGGAATAGCACTGACTAAAGCATTATAAAGAAGTTTCCAAAATTTAAGATGAAAATCCTTAAAAAGAATAGTAACCATAGTCTATTAGTGTAGAAATCAACTAGCTCAGCGTTTCCCAAAGTGTATTCTGAGTGATGTTAGCAGGTGACAGACAAAAGAGGTTCTGGGATCAAGTCCGTTTAAGCAACACGTTAAACAGGTTTCTTTTTCTGTTGAACTTCATACAGCCTTCTAATTTGTGATCTACTATGGAAAACACTGAATTGTTTGTTTTGTTTTTGTAAGAACTCCTTTATTTATTTGGCAAGGAGATAGGTCCTGAGAGGCCACATGATTCATCAGTGGGCATGTACATAATGTCAGAAGCAAGTCTCCTTATTCCTATGCCAGCGCTTTCCTGTAATTAAAGACATTGCCAGACAAGTGGGCATAATAAGATAATGCTCAGAATATAATACCTTTGTCTTCAAACTATTCCTTGCACCAGTCCCATCCCCAGTGAAGTCTGATCGTCTTATAATTGTTCCCTGTGCTTGTTATATTTAAAATCAATTTCTTTGTGTAATTTTGTATTTAATATTTGTCTCCTACTCTGGGAACTTCATGAAGTCAGGGATTCTATTTTTCTTACCACTATATCCAATAGTGAACTATATCCAATACCTGGCACAATACCTGAGATTTAATAGGTGCATTAGTATTTGCTGAATAAATAGATGAACTGTGTTATTAAATATTCATCAAAGAGCGTCTGATATATCAGTTAACTCTTTTATTTAAAAAAAAAATTCACTGAGAACCTCCATCTAGCCAAAGATAGACTCAATATTGGAAATATTATCTTTCATCATTTAATTTCCTGAGACTTAGGAACAGTAACTGTGGAAGAAGCTCTAGGCAATATTAATAAAATCTATGATCTCGAAGTCAGTTTTTATCCACTGTGGAAAGTACGTTTTGTTTTCCTGCAGGTGCTGTTCATCTGCTGAGTGCTGCTCCCTGCGACGGGGGCAGAAAGCACAGTGTTTATCTACGAACTTCAGCTTTCATCTTTCCAGGCCTTTGGATGTTCTTGTTAACATAGACTCTCTCTAGTGATCTGTGTAACCTCAGCAGACAGCTCCACACATCACTGAGCCTCAGGGGGCGGGAGCGGTTGGGAGTGACACAGGTTATTTTCAGGTCCTGCATTGTATGTTTCAGCTCTGGCTTCTTTGATCATTTCTTTTTTCTCACTACAGTGGGGTGATGACCTTCATACTGAACATGAGAAGTACCTGGTGAAGCACTGCGGCAACATACCAGTCTTTGTTATTAATTATCCATTAGCACTCAAGCCTTTCTACATGAGGGATAATGAAGATGGCCCTCAGCACACAGTAAGAAAAGAAACTAAATAAGCGGGGGGTTAGTCATCTCATAGTTTGGGTTTTTCCCTTGGTTTAATTTCATGTATCCTTTGGAATAATTTCTTAAATTCATCACTCTACACCTTCTAAAATGATAAAAGTTTCTTAAAGGCACCTCTAAAAACGTGCTCCCAAAGTAGATCCCAATGTTCTATAAACATACTCCCTCATTTCTATGGCAAAGGTGTCCTTAGTTTAGCAGATGCAACTGGAGGTATGTATGGTTTTGTTTTTTAAATAACTGAAAGGAAGTAGCCTAGAGCACTGTTTCATGATGCCTGGTCTACTCTCAAGTCGAATGCTGGTTAGGGGACTGCAGAGTTGGGGGAATATACTGGCAAGAGGATAGCAATGGCACGAACAGGCACAGGAAGAGCTAGCGTGGCAGAGCAGGAGGTGCAGTACTTTGGTTCGGCTATCAAATAGAAATACTGTGCGGAGGGCTCTGGGGGGACCCAAAAGGTCTGGGCCGATTCTCCTGTCAGTTCTCCTCTGATGACCTCTTCTCCATCTGCTCTATTTAGTCTTTCTTATCCTCTGTTCTTTTATCACCCTTAACTTAAGGTGCTTTTTTATTCTTCTGGTTTTTTTCCTTTTCTTTTTTTGTTTTGTTTGTTTTTTGTCTCTTGTCTCCTTAACAAAATTATCAGTTATATGAAATAAGAATATATTTAACTCCAAATATTTATTGAATAATTATGTACTTAATGTCATTAATTATAAAAGTCTATGATACAAACATTATATTTATCTCAAAAAAGGTCCAAAAACTAAACCTTGCTGTTTGGTGCTTGTTACTTGTCTTTAGAAAAGTACCAGTAGGAAAATGTAGATCAGGGCCCTCCTATAAATAAAATGTCCCCCTCTTAAGTACACAGGGTTATCTCTTTGTGTGTATTTCCTGTTTTATGGTATTGCTAAAACAATGGTGGCCACTGATTACTAGATGCCTATGAGGCAAGCATTACCATCTCATCTCTAAATCCTGAAACAACCTTGCCAAGAAACTTGCTGTTTCTCCCATTTTATAGATGAAAACGGGGGTGCAAAGAGACCCTTTGCATTTCCCAAGGCTACAGAGGTAGTAAGTGACAGAGTTAGTATTCAAACCTGATTGCCTCTGGCTCTGAAGTCTGTGTTCCTTTCCACGCTCTATCACTGCCTCAAAATCACAAATACACAGTGACATTTTAGCCATTGATTTTACTCATCCTCACCTTTCGCACAGCATTATCCAAATCCAGTGAGCAACACAATTGATTTACGACTCTTATTTTTCTTTTCCCTACCAATCCTCTAATATAATTGGTTTTGAGAAATGAATTGGCCAACAGGTTGGCAGCAAAAAATAAGTGAGACTGGGGCATAGGTTACTGAATCCTAAATAATTTAGTATTCAGCCTACATCTCAAGACAGAGGACTATGTCTGTTTCTCTTGGCTTTCTAAATTACTCCACCCAATTTCACTCCCACCTCCCC
Source organism: Rhinolophus sinicus (assembly GCF_036562045.2). NCBI lineage: Eukaryota > Metazoa > Chordata > Mammalia > Chiroptera > Rhinolophidae > Rhinolophus > Rhinolophus sinicus. The sequence continues at coordinate 115,940,216 of NC_133756.1, forward strand.
TGCCCCCCACACACCTTGTATTCTTCTCATGTAATTTCTGTAGTTTGAGCACTTCTCATTCATTCAGTTTTGCCCTTCTTACATACTCCCAGGTGAGGCTTTCCTTTTCTGTAAAAAAATTTCCTGGTTTACAAGGTCACCTTGAGCCTTCCTTTTCTGGATTTCTATAACACTTAAAGAATTAGTAAAACTGGTAGCCTTGTGTCTATTTCTTGTAGTCTCTGTATAAGTTTTGGTTTCTCAAACAAAACTCTTAACTTACTCAGGGTAGTGAATGAATTTTCTGTACCTACCATGGCACCTGCCACTCATCCCTCATTCCCTCTAATGTGACTTCCATCTTTATCATACCACTGAAGTCGCTCTCTTTTTTTTTTTTTTTTTAATTTATCGGGGTGACAATTGTTAGTTAAATTACATAGATTTCAGGTGTACAATTCTGTATTACATCATCTATAAATCCCATTGTGTGTTCACCACCCAGAGTCAGTTCTCCTTCCATCACCATATATTCGATCCCCCTTACCCTCATCTCCCACCCCCCACCCTCCACCCCCCTTACCCTCTGGTAACCACTAAACTATTGTCTGTGTCTACGAGTTTCTGTTTCTCCTTTGTTTGTCTTGTTCTTTTTGAAGTCGCTCTCTTAGGGTCAGTAATACTTGTTATTTTATTAAATCCAACAGACTTTTTTTTTAAACAGGCTTGATTCACTTTATTTTTCTTGTGCAAAATTATGTGGTGGCCACAGATGGAGCCTGGGTCCTCTGCACAGAAACTCTGGCATGGGTCTTTACAAGATGGTCACTAAATTCCTGATAGGGAGACTTGGTGAACACAGTCTCTTTCCAGAGGCCCAGGGTGAGATAGGTATAGGTCTTAGAGATGGCATCAAAGGTGGCCTGGGCGAAGTTGCCCAGGGTGGCAGTGCAGCCCCTGGCTGAGGTGTAGCCGTCGTCATAGGGGCCATCAGCAGCAGCTTCTTGGGCACAGGAGCTGAGACAATACCCGTGCCCCTGGTGGGGGAGAGGGAATGAGGCGCACCAGCATAGAGCCACAGCGGCTGGTCACCTTTCAGTAGACAGTGGGGCTTGCCGATCTTGTTCCCCCAGTAGCCTTGCCCCTGCACAGGGACGATGGAGAGCTTGGCCAGGATGATGGCTTCGCGGAGGACAGTGGCGCTTAACACCCAAACCCACGTGTCCTTTGTAGTCCCCGATGGTGACAAATACCTTGCACCAGGGCCTGTGGCCAGCACAGTACTGGCATTATCTTCAAAACCTCATCCCTGAGGGATGCCTCCAGGAAAAAAAATCAATGATCTCAGATTCCTTGATGGGCAGGGAGAAGAGACAGATCTCCTCCGGGAACTTGATCTTCCTGTCCTTGAGCAGGCTGCCCAGCGTGGTGAGGGGGATCCACTCCTTGTGGTCAGCCTTGCCTCCACGCGCTCCGCAGCCCTGGCCCAACCATGAGCCTGAGCCTGACCTCTGCCCCAGACGCCGCGGCCTCCCATTCCAGGTTCTCCAGGGCCCTGCCGCAGCGCTGGCGTCGTTTCCCGTTTGGCGTTACCTCGGAGTCCAACAGACCTTTGAGTCTTCGTTTTACTTCACCTCAGCATTATTCAGCGCTATTCATTACTTTCTTATTATTAAAATTTCCTCCTCCCTTGGCTTCTGTGACATCTCCCAGTTTTCCTCCTTACTCAGTCCATTATTCTTTCTCAGTTTCCTACATAAGTTCTTCCTCTTCTACTAACCCATTAGATGTTGGAATTTCTCTAGGCTCCATCCTAGGTCTTCTTTTCTCTTCCCATGTGAGTTCATCTGTACCCACATTTCTCTGTTTGTTTTCCAGACGCCTCAGAAATGTATATCTCTCATGCAGACTTCTCTGAGCGCTGGACTCATCTCACTGCCATTTCCATATCCCAAGGGCATCTCTAACTTAACATGTCCACAACTGACCCCGGGAATTATTTCTCCTCTTCTCAGCTCCTCCCACCAAATTTAATCTTTCAGTATTCTCTGTTCATCTAATTGTACAAGCCAGGTAACTGAGCCGTTTTTGAAACCTTTGTTTCTCTTACTTCCCATATGCAAGTTGTTACTAAGCTCCGTCATTTTTTTTCTTCTAAATATATCTCACATCCATCCACTGCTCTTCATTTCCACTTTTACGTTTTTTACATTAAGATGCCATCATCTCTTGCCTGGATTACTTCAGTAACCAAGTAATGCGCCTTCCTGTGTCTGTTCTTTCTTCCTCTGGATCAGTACCCCCCATTTTAGCATGAGCTTGTAGAAAATGTAAATCTCATCTGTTATCTCCCTTCTTAAAGCCACTCAGTGGCCTCCCACTGTTGTTAAGCTAAAAGTTAAAATCCTTTGTGTGGCCTGCAAGCCCAGTGCAATCTGGCAGCCGCTGTCTTTCTTGCCTGATGTTCCGTGGTGTTCCCCTTGGCGCTCTCTGCTATGTCCACACCGCCCTTCTTCCATGTCTTCAGAACTGCAGTGCTTTCTCTCACCACACGACCTTTGTAAATAGTGTTCCCTCAATCTAACAGTCTTCTTCCCTAAGTAATTTTAATTATTCTCCAGATCTCCACTCAGTCATCATTTCCTCAGAGAAACCTTCCTTGACCCTCCAGACTGAATCAGACCCTGTCAGACACTACAGTGGTGCCATATTAAATTTCAGACGCAGAGCTACTGATTCTTACTCCATCATAATCCTTAACACAGTTGTAATTTTACGTGTATTTGTATGACTTCTTAGTTCATGACTCTTTCTTCTATGCCAAAGGACTTAAAAACAACCTTTTCAATCATCGATGTATCTCTAGTGCCCAGTATAATGTCTGGGGCATAGCAGTCTCCTCATATCTATTTGGTGATGGATAGGTGATTGGATGGATGGGTGAATCCAGCCCAACACAGTTTTAGACAAAGAGTGGATAAGTAGTGAGTGAGTGACTTGATTTGTTAAGGACATTTCTGGGAAGCTAGAGCTGCTTTTACTGTAAAATTTTTGACTAATAACAACATGGCTTAAAGGAAAGTCCAGTGGCTTTAGAGTCAGACATTCTTGAGTTCAAGCCCCAGGTCGATGTGTTATAAACTGTGTGATCTTAGATAAACCATCTCATCTCTTTGAGTCTTAGTTTTCCAATCTGTAAAAATAAGATGATAATATTTTCCAGAGTTGTGGGGATTAAATTAGATAATATATGAAAAGTACACAGCAGGGTGTTTGAGGTGGTAGATAGTTAATAAGTGGGAAGCCCTCTCGCCTTCTAAATTTTGATAAAATCTTTACTGTGATAAAGCACAATAATGTTAAAATATATGTGTGTGTGTGTGTTACCACATCATAACATGCTCTTACATATGATTCCTTAAAAGGCATTTCTCTCAGACTGCAGTCACAAATATTTCTTACCTTTAAAAGTACCAGGAGGCCTTCATTAAGATGTCTCTCAGCTGTATCTCACAGCTTGAAACCTAAAAGCCTCATAATGGGACTTCAGCGTACTTATATAATTTCTGCAGTGCTGTAGCATATAGCTTCTCAGAGCTAAATTACTGAAATACAATTTATTTAAACTATATACATTAGACATAGATTATAACACTGATTCATTAGCAACCTAGATTTCTTTTCAACCCACTTGTATGAAGTGCCTGCTTCCACCCCTGCTGTTTTTCAGTGGTGAATGAACAGGCTTTTGGCCAGATGACTAAATTCTGTGTTTCTTTTAGTAGAACTATAATAACAGTTGTTGGTAGGGTTGTAAGAGTTTCTGTAATTGGTGTGATGCAATCTAAAAAAATTACAACAGGTGTGTTTCACAGGTGCTTTCTCTAGGGAATCCAAAAAGAACCGTAAGGAAATGTTTAACCTACATTTGTAACGTTTGGCCAGAGGTAATAAATAGTAAAATGGTATCTTTTTACAGTTACAGTTTCTTTTTCTTTCTTTCTTCCCCCACCCCCTCCAACACACACACACACACACACACACACACAGATATGCACTATGTTATAATGAAAACTACACTGAACTGAGAAGTTAGCAGTGCTGGCTTTGAAATTTAGCTCTCTTCTTTGTTAGCTGTATGACCTTAGGCAACTTTCTCCAATCTCTGAGCCTCAATTTGTCTCTCTATACCTTGTTTCCCCGAAAATAAGACCTAGCCGGACCATCAGCTCTAAGGCATCTTTTGGAGCAAAAATTAATATGACCCAGTCTTACTTTACTATAAAACCGGGTTTTATCTAACATAATATAAGACTGCGTCTTATATTAATTTTTGCTCCAAAAGATGCATTAGAGCTGATGGTCCTGCTAGATCTTATTTTTGGGGAAACATGGTAAAATCAGAGAATTGGATTAGATGATCTCCAAGGTACTAACCAGCTCTAAGATTCTCTGATTTCAGGTAGCCTAAGGTTTTCCTTATTTGGATATATATAAGAACAACTTGTAAATTACCAAATGTTGTGCGACCTGCTGTCCGCTTCTCTGCCTGCCAACCGACCTACTCACTGACTCGACTCTCGACTCGACTCCCAACTCTCCAACCAGCGCAGCCGTGGCAGTTATAGCTGTGGCTAATTGGCCGTCAGCTGTGGCCGGTTAGCCAATTAGCCACTGATATAACTGCCGCGGCTCTGCTGGTTGGAGAGTTGGGAGTAGAGTCGAGTCAGTGAGTCGGTCGGTTGGCAGGCAGAGAAGCGGACAGCAGGTCGCAGGTCGTGTGAACCCAGCCTCCAGTGAGACTATAGTGGTATGACTCCCCTACCTATGGCTCCATGGGTGTTCCTTTCTGGCCTAGCCATATCCTGCGTTCTTATGTGGGGAGCGGGACCAGAGACCCCGCAGGCCGTCTCGCATGACACCAAATATGTTTGATGATTTGAAGGGAACAGGTCATGGACCTACGTAAAAATGAATCCAAGCAAACATGCAAAATGCCATATGCCCCTGAGTTTGGGTCCCTGAGTAAGTCCCCCAAAAAACAGGTGGCAAATATTTAGCTAGGCAAATGACTTCACAGAGGAGAATATCCACTCATTCCAACCATGTGTGATAAGGAAAAAGTCACTGCCCAGCAGTTCTTAATGAGATGCCAAAATCACCAGATAATGTTCTCATTTTAAAAATTATATCAATTATATTATTACTTAGCAAATCATAAAACTGTAAGCATTAGTGGGCATTCAATAAAGTACATATTGTGAAGTCAGCTTGGAAGGAAGAATACTCACCCAAGGGATATCCAGTGAATTTCCCTGGGCTGGGGCTAATTAGCTGATCTGCATCAAATAGTAACAGTGATAAATAGTAATTTAAACCAATAGTAATAGTGATAAAAGAAAGCACCAGTTTTTCCCATATCTAATGACCATCGTGGGATATTTATGTCAAAATTGAAAGTATGCATTTTAGTCCATCTGAAATGCTTCCAGACCAGCTGTTTTCCTAGCCAAATTCCATTTTCAGTCTCTGCTACCTGAAGCCCATCTGCATCTTGATATTGTCACACCTGGAAAGCTCTTTCTCAGCTGTGCCTCATTGTTTTTAGGGACACAATACTGTCTGTGTCAGCAGTTAGAGCAAAAGCTCATAGAGGCTGAAACCACAAACATGTTTCCTATGGTTTGTGAAACATTCTTCTTTTGAAAATAGTATGTAATGTTGCTTCCTTATTGGTACAGCCTCCGAGAAGCCTATGAGACTAGGGAGGTGTTCAATTTGTGTTTTTCATCAATATTTAAAAATACTGAGATACGTAGGCAGAGAGGTATCAGAGGAAGGGACATTAAACTTTTGCCCCTTCTCTTTGAACTTCGCATGGGAAGGATAATGTATGAAAGACTTTGTTCCTGTCTAGCCTGTTTGTTTTTCAAGTCAAGGTCTGAGTTTTATTTTCAGTACATTGATTGAAATCTAAGAGTCAAAAAGGAATATCATAAATAGAGACCAGAGCTTGTTCAGCTTGAATACCAACACAGACTATTTCTAGATAGCGTGCTGCTGCAGCTGTGTGACTTAGGCAAAATCAGAACCAGTACACAGTGGAGGAAGACGTGCTAGGCAGCAGTCTGGCCTCGAAGATGTGCCCAGAACGGAATAAGTTTTGTTTAAGACTAGGGAAGTTAGCGAAGAGGGTAGTAAAATTATCTATAGCCTGCCTTATCTGTGTAGGAGGGTGAACGAACAGAAGAACGAGAGTCCTTCCTCTTATTTCACGTCTCCTCGATCTGCACAGGGACACAATGGAGATTTTAACTACAGAAGTGGTCAGATTTGGTCTCCTTGAAAAGAACATGTCACGATGCAGCCAGTGAATTCTCACTTTCCCTAACCAAGGACAGGATTGCTCAGCCCTTGGCTCTGTAAAGCAGCCTTAGATTCCTGTAAACCACAAACCTCCCAGCACATAAAGGCAAATGGTATTCACCAGCTGATGTCCTAGGAAGCTTACTTGTTTCCAACCTGTTTGCACTCTTAACCACCCCCTCACCGCCCATCACTGGGCAAACACCCAACCAAGGTTTTCTCATTACTTCTTTTTCATTTCAATTACAGTTGACATTCAATATTATTTTATATTTGTTTCAGGGTTACAGGCTAGTGGTTAGACATATATATAATTGATGAAGTGATCTCCCAATTAGTCTAGTACCCACCTGGCACGATACATAGTTTTTACAATATTGACTATATTCCCTATGCACTGTACTTTACATGCCTGTGACTATTTTGTGTTTCTCATTACTTTTTAAGAAAGTTGTGTGATTCCCACATTTTACATTTTGTGCACCCTTGTGTCATAGTTTATGTTATGTCTGGAAGTGCCTTTTACCTCCACGAGAGCCCTGGAGAAACAGGTGGTTTCCGTAGTATTTAGCCCAGTTGTTACCAGGGGGAGACATAAGCTAGGAGAAACCTACCTGGAATCGCTACCCTAACTAAAAGGTATGGAAATTAAGGAGATTATTCTAGTGACTGTTAGGGAATGCAGTATTTTTTATATCTTACCAGAAGGAAGTGCAGCTCTGTGTATACCAAATGTGAATGTCTTTATTTATAGTTGAGGAGTACTTTATTATAGCTTCTCAGAAAGTGTGCAGACTCTCTAGATAGACTGGAGGATATCATTATAAAAGAAAATCAGGAAGTATAAGAATCTGACATGGTTGAAAGGAAACTAAACCTAAAGTAAAAGAAAAGAAGTTTATGTGGAGGAAGAGAACGAGGCCTTTGTGGACCTTTCTTCACAAAGAGATAAATCTGTCCTTGATTAAAAAACAAAAAAGAAAGAAAGAAAACAGTACCCGTTTGTCATAGAACATTTATTGGGCATTGTGAAGGAATGCCTTACTCAAAATAAACAGATCTCTTAAAGAGGAGAAGCAACTTTATTAACTATGTCAAGAAAACATACAGGGAATTCACCCACCTGAGAGTGTGAATTTTCAGACCATTTAGACTAAGAAAGGACATAAATGTGTTACGTCATATCAGAAAATTAGTAGTGATATGGGACTTTACCAAGATGTCTTCTAAAATTTTTACTCAGCTAAAATAGGCAATTTTGGTAAGTTCTTTTCTGTAATTTTGGTTAAGTTCCTAGAGTACAGAGCAAGAAAAGAGGGGCCTACTATCCTGATTTTAATTCTAACTGACAATGAGGAATTGGTGGGAGAGTAGAGAGGAAGAGTCCAGGCAGGTGGGGGAAAAGTGACATGGTAAACTGTTTTATGGTACATAAGTATTAATAGTTTCCACTCCTCCTTCAGAGGGAATTATACTGCCTTGCTCCACTGACATGAGCTTTAGTAACTTGCATTGGCTAAAGAACTGTGAGCAAACGGAACCTACATGCCTTACTTCTGGACAAATGCTTCTAGTACGTAGTCATCTGAGCTCTTTTTCCATCTGTCACAGATCAGCAGTACCTCAGAAAGAGGCTTTTTCATCAGCTTCAAACCAGGATGGACATGTAGCATAAGTTTTTGAAAGCCGATTCGTTGTTGTAAAGCAGTGCTTCTCAGTCGGGTAATTTTGTTTCCCGCCACCCCCACCCAGTAGACAATTTTGGTTGTCACAACTAGGGGAGCACAACTGACATCTGGTGAACGAGGCCAGGTGTGCTGCTGAACATCCCACAATGCACAGGACAGGCCCTCACGACAGAATTATCTGGCCAAAAAATGTCACTGATGCTAAGATTGAGAAACCCTGTTTTAAGCTTCTGGACTTATTTGTTAATACAGCATAACCTAACCTATCCTGATTAATATAGTGACTACCATACTAATTTCATAATAGCCAATGTGGAAATAGTTGGGCTTAACCAGTTAGTACCTTGGTTACTAGGAAGACAGGTTTGAAATAAATCCAGAAAGAAAAAAAAGTAGATATCATGCTATGGCATAAGATTTTAAAAGGAATCTCAAAAAGTTCAGCAGCTTCCAGTAATACAGCATTACTGTGCAGTTGCAAATATTCCAGATAAGCAAAAACCAGATACAAAGGTCTAAAACCAGTATGGTTGCATATTGAATTCTGCAGTGAACTCAAAATGTTAAAGGAGGTTCGTAATCAAAGATAAATATCAATTTTTTACACTCCTCCAAAAATAGCATTAAAAAAACCAAAGGTCCGAAATTAGTACAATTTAGACCTGCAAAAAGTGCTAAGATCCCAAAAGGGTTTTGTTTTGCTATATTTGTTTGTTGTGCTTGTTTTAGTTGCATTATTAGCAAGACCAAGCAAGAAATGGATCTCTCTTGTTTGATGCCTATGGACTAACAGAGAAAGCAGAACAACTCATCATGGGTTGCCTCATTCCCTCATCACTGGCCACCAGCCTCAGCTGGACTACCTACTTCCTGTTCTCCCATGATAGCTGATTCTCCAGCATCTTTTTCTGAGGCAGTGGCCCTATTTAGCTCTGCCTCTTAAAGCTTTCCATGTACTTGCAGTATCAGAAGCAATTACTGCCCTGCTTTGTGGCTTGGAATTGCCCCAACTTCAAAACCTTGGAAACAAATGATAGATTTTATTTATTTAATTTTTTTAAAAAAATTTTTCTTGGCTGACATAAATGATAGATTTTAGATATACCTATTCCTTTTTAATAGTCAGAGCTACACAAGGAGGGAATGCTATATTTCAACAGTGGTGGTTCCCAGTCTTTAAATATTTTCAAGTGAAGGCCAGAGAGCCGCTTGGTTGTCTATTCTCTTCCAACCCCGATTGCCTGTAATTTTCAATTAAAAACTCTCAATTGAAGTTAAGAACAAATTTTTCATCATGTGTCTCAACTCTTAGCATGTTTTAGCCATGTCTAAAAGCAAGATACTAGTAAATAAAGAAGCCAGTCCTTCTGTAGCCATAAAAACTCTCTTGAATCTTCTCCTTTCTCTATGAATTGTCTAGCCCCTGAGAGCTTCCTCGTCATATTAGTAAGCCTTTTTTGTCCACCTAGCCAAAGCTGCTTGTTTCATTACCTGCTATCATGTCTGAATCACCAAATCCACATTCTAAAATACCTGCTTGTTCATTGTTGGCCCCGAAATTGAAGAATCACTAAGCAGTGCTAGTACAACAAAGATGTGTTTATACACTTACTTACTCCTCACCAGATTATTGAGCCGTAGGATATCGAAGAAAAGTAGAAGCCATTAGTGAATTTCTGTTCTCCCTCACTCTAATTCAGCCGAGTGACTGATGAAAATCATGCCTGTGTGTCCTCTTTTAATGATGGTACTGCGGATGAGGTATACAGCATTTGGAGCAGATTCTTGAATTACTATATTTTTTATTAATCTCAGTTATTCATAAAGTATATCTCAATCAAAAGTTCTGAAATCAAAACAAGGGGATGGTTTAATAGTAAAGTGAGGCAAAGTTTAAGAAAAGGTCTTGTACTATTCCATTTAAAAATTAAAATGGGCTGTATGGATTTCTAATTTTTCATTTATTGCATTAAATCTTTCTTAGTTTTGTGCCTTCATGTTCTTGGTCTTAAAAATGTCTACCCCTTCCCCTCAAAAGAATTGTCAAGTCACAGGATAATGCGGAAAGCAAGGAAACATTCTCGAAAATGAAATATTACTAGTAATTAAAGAAGTACAAATTAAAAAGTTACCATTTTCCCTCTTAAGTGTTTTTGTTGTTTTCTTATTACAAAAGTATAACATCATTATAGTAAAAAATAAAATATAAATAAGAGAAAAGTCACAGTGACAACACAATTAACATCTTATTATATAGATGTCAGTCTTTTTTCTATCCATGTATAAAATTTATCTAATAGTCTCCTATTGATTTTAAGTAATGCTTTACTGAACATCCTGCACATTAATCTTATTTTTCCATCTCTGATTATTTTGTTAAAACTAACTCCTATAATAGAACTACTATTGCTGAGTCAAAGCATATTGCATTTTTAAGGCTTTTGGTTATCTTTTGCCAAATTGCTGACCAGAAAGGTTGTTATCAAATGTATGAGAGTATTGCTTTACTCATTCTCTAATCCATATTGTTTATGTTGTTTTCTTATCTTCTCCATTTTGTTAACTCCAAAATGGTATCTAATGGTTTTAATTTGTACTTCTTTGATTAATAATCAGAACATATTTTACATGTCTCAATAAAATACTACAAATTAAAGAAAAATCTCTGTTGCCACATTATAAGAGAAAACAAACACACACATACCCCTGAATGTTCAACAAAAGGAAAGGAGTTAAATGTAAACTATGACTCCTAAACAATAAACTGTGCAGCTATTAAAACATTAAGTATGCAAAGTACTTGAACTGACATAGGGAAAATATTTATTGTGTAATATTAGACATTAGAATGGTAAATTTTTATATGTAATTTAAATCTGTACCCTTTAAATGTATAAGAAAAAAACCTGAAAGAAAATATGCCAATATGTAATTCCTTCTGCGTGGTGGTAGGTGATTTTTAATCTTTCATAATTTTTAATATTTTCCACATTTTTTATAATTAACATTTATATCACATTTATGAAGAGAACACATTTTTGTTAAATACACTGCATAAATGGTGCAAGAGAGGAGAGGAAACCGTCCACCAGCAATTTGTGTAGCATGTAGTCTAAACATAATATTAAACATTTGATATTGAAACGGAGCATGAACAGGTAATGTAAATGAGATTCTGATAAGCAGTTAACGCGGTTGTCAAAATGTTAAAAGTTCTACTTGCTTGAGAAGCTGACAATTGTTGGAATCCCCTGAAAATGTAATCTTTATGACTTATTTTTTCTTTTTAGGTTGCTGCTGTTGATCTTCTGGTTCCTGGAGTTGGAGAGCTCTTTGGAGGAAGCCTCCGAGAAGAACGGTACCATTTCTTAGAGCAGCGACTGGCCAGGTATTGGTCAGACCTAAAGAAACGAAGTTCAGAAATTGGGGATGAGGCACTCAAAGGCAGTCATGGCAAAATAACAGAGAGCAACAGCTCATAGGCCTCAGCACCTCACACACCAGAACCTCAAATTCTAAGTGACCTTGAACAAGTTTTTGCTTGACCTTCCTGAGCTTCCTTTTCATAAAGACTGGAACTGTTTTATGAAACAAGGCCACAATAAAATTTGCTCATTATTTGTACATATCTCTTCCTATGGAAATGGCTTTTTTTTTTTAAGTTAATAAGAGAGGGAAATTTCCCCCTTAAAGATTGTCCTTCATTTTTATTTTTCTCTTCCACGCGTTCTTTTTTATTTACTCTAAATTATGATTTGCAGACTCCTGTAGGGATATAAAGAAAGATAAGCTCTGAACCATAAGATAAAGATGGAAAAAGTAAAGATGGAGAAAGATACAAAAATATCTGCTAAGCTAGCATTTAGAATAAGCAGTTTTTCCTTCCTCAGGTTTTCTACATTGTGCAAGGGTCTTGATTTAACTATTTGAATAACTCATTTTAACTTGCTGTTTGAGACCTGGGAATGAATCCATAAACACACAGAAAATGTTTTGGAGAAGTAGGGAATCATGTTCCTAATTGAACTACCACTCCTATATATGCATGGTCTGCCAACAAACTATAATAACTTCCTAAACTAAGGTTATAAACCTCTGTTTTCCATGGTTTCCACTTTTGCTGTACCCAACTTTCAAAAAAAAAAAAAAAAAAAGCTTTCCCATGTTGAAGACATATTCCTTTTGTCCTGGGTTTCATAGTAATCTGGAAAAGCCATAATTGTTTGAAAATATCCCGTTAAATTAGCATTTGTAAGGCCTTTTCCTAATGGAAAAATGCTTAAAAAGTTGATGCTTTTCCAACATCCCAACCTATAAATCTGTTGAGTAACTTGGTTTTGTAAGCCTAATTATATGAACTGCTCTATTTGGTTACGATCCAGAGGAAAGGGGATAAATATGTTCTGGGAGGACCCTTTTTTTCATCAGATTACTAACTCCTTACTATTGCCATAGTGTTAGAAAGTCCTGGGAAAATCATGAAATTGAAGTTAAGGTCAAACTCCTTAGATGGAAAGAATTTAAAGATTCTCTGGGTTTTTTTGTTTTTTTTTAAGCACAATAAAAATCACACATGGCAAGAAACCTCATCTGTTGAAAGATTAATTGGTCTGTTTTCTTTGCTTGCTTCCTTCCTTCAGGAAACCTTTCCTCATAACATTAAATGTTTACCTAGTATCTGATAATATCCAAATTTATCTTTCCAAATGAAATGCATATATGTGTTTCCCTCTCTTAGGTATCTGTGACTTCTATTTATGTGTTCTATATTTTTGCGTATTGGAGTTTTTCATCATCCTGATCACTTAAGATATACTGTGGTCCCAAACACTTTTTTAAAGGGCTTAAATTAATTTTGATGAGTACTGACAGCTTAAAACTTTACTAACATTTCTCAAATTGGCAAAATCCAATTAGAAACCACATTTTGAAGGTAGCCTCAGCATCTATATTTTTGTTTCAGTGTTATAGAATGAAAGGTTTGTCTGTGTAGCCCTTGTTTATGTATGCCTCCCAACAACCTTAAGTAGCGGTAATAGTGCTTTCCTTATGTCATAGGACAATAAGCTCATCTCAAATGAACCCCTTCTTTTGGGCTCTGGACCATACTTTCTTTCTATAACATGTATTATTTATGCCACTTATTTGATGATACCTGGGACTATTGTTTAACTCACCTTTCTTACCATGTAATGAAGGTTTAGCTACTCAGATATATTGCATGTTATTTGAGAGCACAAGTTTTGGTGTGTACATCTTTATAAAGAGCACATAACCCAGAATAAATGGTGATTAGTATGTTTATCTTATTACCATTCTCTGAAAGAATTTTATTTTCCTTTCACAGATCAGGACTGACAGAAGCCTACCAATGGTAAGAATGCAGCCCCTAATGATTTTTATTCTAGCTGTTGGTCTGCGCATTGCATAGTGTTTGCTTGTATTCCCAGGGCACTATGGAAGAGTGTTAAGAGCAATGCACAGCTTCTCAGATTACTTATTCCCTTTGAGTCCTTGAAAAATAGTAATAATAATGGCTGCCATTTATGTATTATTGTATGCCAAATAACTGTGTTAAAAATTTGATGTACATTATCTCCTGTAATCATAATACTCTCTGCGCTAGGTACCATTCTCATCCCCTTTGCTACTCCTCCAGACCTGAGGCCTGGAGATGTTAACTAACTTAACCAAGAGCACACAGTTAGAAGCATCGAGCTGGGACTTTGTTCCCAACCATTATCCTTCAGTTTCTCTGTGTTAAATTAGGAGCTTGACCACATAAGTGATCTCTAAGTGACCCTCACCAACTGTAGAAATCTGAACTGCCTAGGAAGGTCACCTTTCTGCATTCATACATTCACTTTTCCAAAGTTCTGGTTTTCTTTCCACAAACCCTTTCTCTGAGTGCCGTTAAATATATACAAATTTTTTATTCATAATAAAAAATTATTATGTAATTTATTCTGTAATAGCACTATTACTAATAAAAAAATTTATTCTGTAATAGCACTCCTTTAGGGTCTTGGTATAATAATACCAATAGTATTATTAATTCTTTCCCTGTCCTCAGAAGAAGGAAGGGTCAAATTACACATTCACCTTTTGGTAATGAAGGAGCTGGATTTCAGAAATGCAAAAAGCCTAAAATTGGGTTCCGGTAATGGCCCTCAAACGCCTTTGTTTTTTACCAGTAATGACCTTAGACACACTTAATCTGAGTCTTGTTTTTCTAGACTGTAAAATGGAACAATAATATCTACCTCACAGGGTTACTGTGAGGATGAAATGAAACAATATAGGTTAAGTATCTACATAGAGTAGAAACTCAGTAAATGATAGTTTCCTACCCCGTTTCCTTCCTTTGTTCTGAGTCTTACTATTAGCTAGATGAGCCTGATTGAACAAGCTTGTACATTTTACCTCAGTTTCTGTCTACAGAATAATATTCATAGTGTGTAAAAACTAGCTAAATACAAATTTTAATTATTGCTTAAATAAGTTTTGGCCTTTTCTGGTCTTTATTAATTATTTCAATACTATTCTTTTTCCAACTAAAGTTTTCAAACTGTTAAGATCTCTGAACATAAATATTTATTATTTGAATCTTCTTCGTTGTAAATAGTTGTCATAGTATTTTAAAGGTAGAGGGATTTTTAAAAATCTTAGTCTGTGATCTCTGCTAGTGTTCCACCACACTGAGGGGCCACCACAGGTGTCTAAGAATTTACTCACTTCCTATTTCTACATGCCATATGCAAATAAAACCTGTAACTAGTTCCACAAATGTTGTACCATCTCTTCTATAATCTCGTTACCCTGGAAGCAATTTAACAACAATCCTACAAATACAAATTCATTTGAAAACTTGTTTCTTAAAAGTGGATTTTTCCATCTATCAAAGCACAGGCAAGAAAAATGCTACAGACCAAATCCCTCTGTTGAATTCAGTTTCCAGAAATTAGGCAAGTGTTTTGACATCTATGTATGAGGAATTTAGAACCACCTAAAGCTGTTGCTAGACTTCTAGCAGCCAGCTCAGATCCTGCAGGTGTTTGAGGCAGGTGGTTTGATATTTCCTTTATCTCATTTTCTCACTAAATCAAAGTATTCCCTGCCCCCATGCTTTGTAAACTTACAAGTTAATTCAGTTACCAAATATTTCAGTTACTGAAGACTGTGTTCCTTCTATTATTTCTGACAGTTCTTACTAATCTGAAGTTTTATACTAGATACTTCTGTTTATAGATCATTCACTTGGTTCTAACTCACCTAGTTGCAATTCATCTTTTATTTTAGAAAGATAAGTGCTTAATCTTAACTGCCTAAAATACCAATGCATATAGTCATTATTATTAACAGGGAGGAAATAGGTGATAGTCTTTATCCTTAAGGAGCCAAATGACTACCAACGATGGCTTTTACGTTTTATTCTGATTTTACAAATCATTCAAGAAACTGTAAACTTGTTTTAATCAATATTATATAACTCAAGAATTCTCCCACCAAATGGCATAAAAATATTTACAGAATCTTCTTTCTCCTCTTCCTTTCCTAGAATAATTTCTCCCAGGCTAGTGTATTAGAATCTGAGTTTGAATCATGGCTATTCCATTTTCTAGTCATTTCTAGCCATCTGTAGTGGGAATAGGACATGTATGGATGGACTTCAGAGGCTATCTAGCCTTGCAGAAAAATGGACATCTTCCACTAAGCTTAAAGCAGAGAACTGGAAGTTTCTCCTTACTCCAGTGCTCCAGAGTATATTTTCGTGCCTTCAACAAATTTTTTTGTAGTAAGCATACTACTTATCCAGAGCATACTAAGAAATAGAAAAGGAATGTATTTTGAAGAAAATTAGTACAGTTATTAGAACATTTTCTGTAGCCTCATTAGGCAAGTTTTCTGTATATAAGTATATTAAAAAAAAAAAAAAAGGATCAAGTAACCAAACTCCATGAATGAATGAAAGGATTTGCTACTGTTTGTTTGGGTAACCTTAGACAGATCACTTTAACTTCTCTGTGTCCTTAACCTGTCTGTCTGTGGAGCGAAAAGACTGGTCTACCACAATCATGTGAATGATAACAAGTGATTACACAATACTTTGAAACATAAAATTTTTTTATAATATCTGATCCCATACAGCATTTATAAAGATTATGATTCTCTGTTTTTTAAAATCAGGTATCTGGACCTCCGTCGATTTGGATCTGTGCCACATGGAGGTTTTGGGATGGGATTTGAACGCTATCTGCAGTGCATCTTGGGAATTGACAATATCAAAGATGTTATCCCTTTTCCAAGATTTACTCATTCATGTCTTTTATAGCTGGAAGACTGGTTAATGAAAATCACCCCAAGACAGAGGTACCGCACATGAATATGCATACAGGAGGATGCATTTTCAAAATGTAATTGTCCTTCCATAACACATAACGTATGAAAAATAGACGTGATCATGTTTTTCTTAGAAAGTTGAGGGCATTTCATAGAAAGATGGACTCTCAAAATGAAGTACTTACAGCAGATAGAATCTCAAATCTGTTATGTCAATTAAGAAGAAATGAAGAAATTGAACAAGGTGGTCTCAAAGCTCCTTTCAAACTCTAAGACAGGATGGGATCGCAGTGTATTTTACTTGTCTTTAATGATTAGATCTTGTGTGACCTTTGAGAAACAACTAGTAGCTAAAATTACAATATTGTTGGATCTTTTCTCCCTTGCCACTTAACCTATGATAAATGTTCATCTTATTCTCAGTGTTTTACTGAAAATTACAAAAGAAAATATTCATTTTTTGTATCTTGAGTTAATAAAGTTCCTATTCTGAATTGAAATCTGCTTTCATCAGACTGGGTGAAAAAAAATCACATTTAATAACTGTTAACCCTCATTAAAAAGGGTATAGAAGGAAAGTGTCTCAACATAATAAAGGCCACATATGACAAACACTCAGCTAACAATATCATACTCAGTGGTGAAAAACTGAAAGCCTTTCCTCTAAGATCAGTAACAAGACGAGGATGCCCACTCTCACCACTTTTATTAACATAATACTGAAAGTCCTAGCGAGAGCAATCAGACAAGAGAAAGAAATAAAAGGCATCCAAATTGGGAATGAAGAAGTAAAACTGTCACTATTTGCAGATGACATGATTCTGTATATAGAAAATCCTAAAGACTCCACCAGACTATTAGAAATAATAAGCAATGCAATAAAGTTTCAGGATACAAAATCAGTGCACAAAATCCATTGTGTTCCTATATACTAACAGTAAAATATCAGAAAAAGAAACAGAATAAAACAATTCCATTTGCAATTGCAACAAAATGGATAAAATACCTAGGAATAAGCTTAACAATGGAAGTGAAGGACCTATATACACTGAAAACCGTTAAGACATTGTTGAAAAAAATTGAAGAAGACACAAAGAAATGGAAACGTGTTCCATGTTCATGGAGAGGAAGAATTAACATAGTTAAAAGAGCCATCCATATTCCCCAAAGCAGTATACAGATTTAATGAAATCCCCATCAAAATCCCAACGGCATTTTTCAAAGAAATAGAACAAAAAAATCCTCAAGTTTGTATGGAACCACAAAAGACCCCAAATGGCCAAAGCAATTCTGAGATAAAAAACAAAGCCAGACGTATTACACTACCTGACTTCAAATTATACTACAAAGCTACAATAATCAAAACAGTATGGTATTGGCAGGAAAAATAAACACACAGACCAATGGAACAGAATTGAGAGCCTAAAAATAAACCCATACATATATGGGCAACTAACTTTTTACAGAGGAGCCAAAAACATATAATGGAGAAAGGAAAGCCTCTTTAATAAATTATGTTGGGAAAATTGGAAAGCCATATGCAAAGAAATGAATCTAGACTGCTATCTGACACCATACACAAAAATTAACTCAAAATGGCATGGCCAGCCCAGTGGCTTAGGTGGTTGGAGTGCCGTGCTCCTAATGCTGAAGTCGCTGGGTCAGTGGGCTGCCGTGACCAGCCAGAGGTCAGTATGGGCAGCTGTGTGCTGCCGTGGGCTACCACGTGCTGCCATGAGCGGCTGGTGGCCAGCATGGGTGGCCGTGGGCTGCTGTGGGCTACTGTGTGCTGCCATGAGTGGCCAGTGGCCAGCATGGGTGGCCGTGGGCTGCTGTGGGCTACTGTGTGCTGCCATGAGTGGCCAGTGGCCAGCGTGAGCGGGTGCAGCCGGCGAGAGCTGCCATGAGCTGGCGTGAGCTGCTGTGAGAAGCTGACCTACAACTGGCGACCAACTGCCTTAGCCGGGGGGAGCACGAGGTTCATAATACCGGCATGGGCCAGGGAGCTGTGTCCTACACAACTAGACTGAGAAACAATGGCTTGAACCGGAGTGATGGGGGGAGGCAGAAGAAGGGGGGAATAATTTAACTCAAAGTAGCTTAAAGACTTGAATATAAGACCTAAAACAATAAAATACATAGAAGAAAACATAGGTACTAAACCTACAGACCTTGGTCTCAGAGGGATTTTTGTGAACATGACCCCAAAGGCAAGGGAAGTAAAAGCAAAAATAAACGAATGGGACTGTATCAAACTAAAAAGCTTCTGCACAGCAAAAAAAACCATCAACAAAACAAAAAGGCAACCAACTGATAAAAGAAGATACTTGCAAATGATACCTCTGATAAAGGGCTAATATCCAAAATATATAAAGAACTCATATAACTCAAAAAAAAAAAAAAAAAAAGCAATCCAGTTAAAAAATGGGCAGACGACCTGAACAGACACTTCTCCATAGAACACATAAAACTGGGCTAACAGGTATATGAAAAAATGCTCAACTTCACTAGTTATTAGGGAAATGCAAATCCAAACTACAAAGAGATACCACCTCACACCTGCTAGAATGGCTATTATCAATAGCACAAGAAATAACAAATGTTAGAGGGGATGTGAAGTAAAGGGAACCCTCATACACTGCTGGTGGGAATGTAAATTGGTGCAGCCTCTGGAAAACAGTATGGAGCTTCTTCAAAAAATTAAGAATGGAGCTACCATACAATCCAGCAATCCCTCTTCTGAGTGTCTACCTGGAAATTTTGGAAGCACTTATTCGTAAAGAACCCCTATGTTCATTGCAGCATTATTCACAACAGCCAAGACATAAAAACAACTTCAGTTTCCTTCAACTGACAATTGGATAAAGAAGAAGTGGTACATGTATATAGTGGTATTACTCAGCTATGAAAAATGAGGTACTGTCATTTGTGGATAGATCTTCAGAGTATGATGTCAAGTGAAATAACAGATGGAAAGGACAAGAACCATATGATTTCACTCATGTGGGATATAAAACAGAAAGCAACAAACAGACTCATATACACAGACAATATG
The DNA here is from genome assembly GCF_036562045.2 of Rhinolophus sinicus. Lineage (NCBI taxonomy): Eukaryota > Metazoa > Chordata > Mammalia > Chiroptera > Rhinolophidae > Rhinolophus > Rhinolophus sinicus. Next base: position 115,959,644 of record NC_133756.1, read on the forward strand.
GTGGTTACCATAGGGGAAGGGAGGGGAAAGAAGAATGAAGAGGGTAAAAAGGGTGAAATATATGGTGACAGAAGGAGAGTAGACTTTGGGCGATGAGAACGCAATGTGATATACAGATGATATATTATAGAATTGCACCTGGAACTTACATAAAGTCGTTAACCAATGTTAACCCAATAGGTTTAATTTAAAAAAAACTAATCTTTTATTGTGAAATCTAATGAGATGTATTGATTATTTTAAACTATTCCCAGTTGTGTTATGATTAGTTTATATTAGATGTTTATAACTTCTCATAATAAAATTATTTGTAATACCTATAAAAAGTTACATTTTAAAATTCCATTTGGCCTTTTCCCAGGGAGATTTGGAAGAAAGGTATTTTCAATCCAAGATGAGGATGCAAATATAGCTAAACCTATACGATGGGTAATTCTGGAGTTGAAAATAATGTTGTCTATTAGAGTGAGAACTGACAGTTCTACCAGTTTGTATGTGTGGTTTTGGACAAGCCGCTTAACTCTGTATGAACTCATACATCCTTTTCCTCAGAGTTGATAAAATAATTACATGAAAGCATGTGTGTGTGTGTGTGTGTTTAAAATTGTGAAATGCCACACAATTTTTTTTAACTCTTTACTTTTAGTCTTCATTGAGTTACATACACATGGACTTACAGCAAATTGTATATTCAGTAGAATTTGTATTATCAAATAATTGTAAAAAGACATGCGTACCTGACTAATCGACTTTCTAAGTCTCATTAGATTTATCTTAGGTTATTTCCCGATGATTTTGTATATGTACTTTATTTTAAACTAACTTAAAATCAAATAGCTGAAAAGAACTCCAGAATCTTTGAGTTGGCAGCCATAGAAGTTACTGAGAGGTTGTCAAGGTCAAACTTCTACCTAATACATAGACATCCTGTGAACTTGGGTGGCCTCTTTGGGCAAAGAGTTAAGTATCCCACAAAATCTCTCATTTTACGTCTGAATCTCTCTGATTGGTAGCTTTTGCTGAGCTAAAATCTGCTTCCCTGGAACATTAATCCCTGGGGCTTAGATACCAACTTTAGGATAGAATAAAAGAGATAATTAGGGCTTCAATAAAGCTTACCTCCACCATGGGTTAAAGAGAGAAATTCATTTGTTATTCAACAAATACTATTTGAACATATGCCATATACATGCCAAGAACTACACTAGGTGCTAGATAAACAGTAGTGAACAAAACAAATGACCCCTGCCTTCGTGGAATTTACAGTCTATTAAAAAAGATACACAATCAATAAGTAAGCAAAATATATTATTTCAAAATAGGACACGTGCTATAAAATTTTATGAAGAACAGGGCAAGCATAAAGAAGCTCGCTAGAGAAGGCATCTCTGAAAAGGTGATGTTTAACCTTAGACCTGGAAGATAAAATGCAAAAACCATTTTAAAACATTTGCAACATCAGCCAATATTGATTTGGCTTTCAGGTCTTGATACCGCATTGATTTTGTGGAGCAAGAATCACAAACGTTCACAGGCTCCAAACCTGGAGGCACTAACGGTTTCCAAGGCTATCAGGAATCATGCCTGCAGTGATTTGCGAAGAACCAGCTAGAATTGTAATGTTAACATGCTGGCAGAGCATCACAAATAATAGTGATAGAAAGAATACTGAAGTAGAGGAACCCCAGGTTCTGGTCCCAGTGCCACCATTAATTTAGCTGCGGAGCATTAGGCAAGTAAGAATATCCTTGTGGCCTCCAGTTATTTCATCTGCAGCTTTCGAAGGAGATGAACTCTCAGGAGGCTTCTGTCTCTTAATCTTCCATGAATCTGTGCTGGACATTGTCACTGCTGGACATTGTCACTAATAATCATTGATTCGGAGTCTAACTTTTAGACATTATGTTAGTACATACAAGGACTCGGAAAATGTATAGGGAAATCAAAATCACTGAAATTGTAACAATAGACTTAAGTGTATTGGGTGTGTGTGTGTGTGTGTGTGTGAGGTGGGAGTAGGTCCTGCTCACGGAGTCAAACATACGTGTTCGTTACCTTTTGGATCGTCTTCAGCAGTATAGTCCTAAACTTTCATACGTCCCTGGTTATTCTTTTCCTTTGCAACTGATCACAGTGAGTATCTGGTTGAAGCCAAACACTTGCCACTTATAACAATCATTTTCATCTCTGGCTCAATACTTCTGTTTTATCACTAACTGAGCAAAAGCAGACATTGATATCAGATAAGTATGAAAATGCCAAAACTAAAGTGTTGCTTACAGGTAGCATCAATAGGAAGAAACTGTAAAATGTCCACTTGTCAGCTGATATATGAATATCCAAATTCTACATACAGCTTTATATAATTCTATGTATAAAAAAATTAAAGTATGGATTTAATAATTGAGGACCATCTATATTATAATGATATTCTTATAGGGCTTAATTTGCGATTTAAAAGGTGATTTGAGGGTGTTTTGGGGTTTCTTTTGTTTTTTGTTTTTGTTTTACTTGAATAACCAGTTTCCGGTGAGGAAAAAAATCAGATTTTGTTTTCCCAAGATTTCCAAACATCACCTCAAAATAGTAACCCCAGCCACCCAAGAAAGAGTGTATTCTAAAACTTAGAAATGTTTTTTCCATCATTAATTCTCATTTTCATTTCAAATTTTGAATTAGGTGGAGAAAAATAGTTACTTTCCATCTGGCTGTCCTCTGGCCTGGGGAAGTTGTGCTGTCTCTCTGTCTTTTTTTTTTAAGTCTGACAGGACCTTAATTGTGTGAGTGATCCATTCCAGATCTAGACATAACTCTCCAACCCTCTGACCCAGCCCAGAGACTGTCACAGAACAGCAGAGGAACTGTTTGACCTTTTGTCCCTCTCAGACAGGATTTGCCAGAAACGTCCCTCTACAATATTACACATTCATATTCTCTATAAATTGAATCTAGTCATTTAAGCATGACTGAACAGGCATTGAAGATGCAATTGGTGAGATGTATTAATTCTACTCTTCTTTAAATCTCTTGTTTCAGATAATTATAGATGAAAGATGCTTACTTGGATAGGATTGCTATTTATTCATATATTTATTTTAGTAAGTGATGAGGCAAGAACATAAAAATGCAGAGTTGAAAGACAGATTGGCCTGGATTGAATTGATAAGAAATGTGTGTGGCTTTTTGGCTTCTGATCAATATTTGTAGTCAGTATGCTATCTAAAGTATGCATAATAAAAAGAAAACAGGTGGGAGTAATATCTGATTGTAGTTTCTTCCCAGTCTATATTCCAAATTAAAAGATAGAAAAATCATTAAGAGCAGAAAGCATCCGTAATCACCCTACACCAAAATGATTCATAGGACTTCCATAAGACAGATCTTATTAGATCGTGGTCAACACCCCTCCAGAAACCTAGACATTCTGCCCTTACCAGGAGCCCTAGATTGCCCCTCTGGTCAGCTAAGGCTCCAGTTATAGCTCTTATCCAGTTAGCTCTTGTCCAGTGAATCTATAGCCATTATTAGCACATTGGGTGGGAGTTTCTAGGATATCTTTGTAAAGAAGTCAGGAGTTGAGGCGGTTCTTAAACTGTCATTCAGGCAGCAACTGAATTAACATAGCTCATGACCCTTCAATAATTTCTGCTGCATCTTTACTGTTCATAATTGCTATTAATAGAATGACTATTTTTTGTACATTGCTTTACAGTGTACAAAATTTTTTAACATATTCACAATATATTGTGGACCTTGTTCCATTATAGTTTACTGTGCTTCAAATTCATCTGGTTTAATGAAAGATTGGTTTATTTGTTAGGAAGATTGGTTATTTGGAATTCCTAATATTGAGAGAGAGTAAGACTGCAAATAAAGTTCACTGCTCTCAGTCTCCAGAGAAACTGAAAGCACAGAACTTTTTATAGTAATTAAAGACTCTTGCATCTTAAGCCCCAGAATTTACTGGACATGTTGCAAAACACTTTGGCCTCTGATTTCATTGTTCTGTGCAGAAAGAAGAGACTTAAGAATGTGAAGAAATGTTGATTGAACTCAAATACATTCTCGTAAAGAGAAACATTGAAAATGGAGTAAAGGGCCCTAGGTCCAGCAATATACTTAAACTCACTATGCCTCTTTTTTTTTTATGAGTTTATACTCATATTTCCCCTACCTTCCTCTTAGGATCATTCTAGAATATACATAGAAATACAGATGAAAGAACTTTGGTGGGAATTATTAATATCATCCCCAAAGTGATAGACCTTTAATATTTCAAGATGATACACTGAGAATAGAAACTTGTTGGGCCCATCCAGGAAAGGTTTTTTTCATACTGCAAATATACATATACACAGTTAGAACTGTGTTTTGCAGAATCTGGGCCATTTACAACTGTGACTCGGACTCACAACCTTCTTTGTACATTGGCTCAACAAGAACTGCTGGTGTGCTGTTTTCTTAGAATCCTAGATTTGAAAACTCTTACATATCGTATCTCTTTCCCTGTCTATGATGTATAAACTACCCTCCTCTTTTTACAAGTTATCTCTTAAGGTTAGAGAGCTCCTAGTCATTTTCCCCACTTCCTAGTCATTTATCCACTGTCCCTTCAGTGAATAGGAGCTCTCTAACCTTAAGGGATAACTTCATTCTTGGAGAACTCTGATTGTGACCTGATAATAATAAAATCTGCCGCTCCATAGCCTGCAAAATGTAATAAATTGGAAACAGCGCAGCACATTTTCTTCTCCCCAGCCTTCTCCAGAATAAGATCTCTATAATTGCTCAGTTGGGCAACCTGCACCCCATTAGGTTATTCATCAGGCAGTATATCCTCCTTTAAATAGGCCTTTCTCTTGGTAGACGAGTACTTCCCTCCACTATCTACTCAGCTGATCTCCAACTATCCTGTGATATTTGATATTAGAAATGCTTTGAAGTATCCAGCGCCTTCTTTGTATCTGTTGTACAGCCTGTAGTAGTTGTCCCTCTTCCTGTGTGTATAATACTACTGAATCATCGTAATTACAATTTTAGAATGTTCAGGGCCATCCCAACCCCCTTCATTTGGGGATTGCAGAAATGGACTTGGGTTGAAGAATAGTAAGTTCTTTCACTGAAGATTTCCACTAATATACACATTTTATTGACAGTGCCCCCAAAGGTAGGAACTGATTCCTGTACAGTTAGGATATGGCTAGCCGATGATGTCTTTAAATGTAATTTCCATCTTCCACATTCTGCATTAGGTTTTTGTATCAGGAAACTGGGGTCATATTCCTGCCAGAAAGTGTGCTGCATGTTTGGTGTCTTGGAAAGAGTATTAGACGTAGAGGGAGAAGACTCTGGTTTAGATCTGATATTCTACTTAAGAGCTGTGGAACCTTGAGCAACTTATTTTATCTCTGAGTTTGCATACACATCTGCAGCCTGAGGGTAATACTTACAAAGTATTGTGAGAAACAGTCAAGACTGTGTGAAAGCATTTCATAAACTGGAAAGCACTACACAAATGTAAGGTCTTCTAAGCAAAACCTTTTCAAAACTCAAAATCTGTGTGAACTAAGATATTTATTTTATTGCATGTCAAATGAAATATTTTACAGCCATTAAAAATTATAAGAGAAAATGTGTTGAAAAATGTAAGTGTAGTTCGCAGTTACAACGGTATAAAAGCTATGTACGTGAACTAGAAGCATATGGGGAAAAATGAAATCAGCTGTTTTCGGGCTGTGCAATTGAGTCACTTTTTCTTTAAAAATCTCTTTGGTATATTCAGTTCAGTTCAGAAAACGTATTGCCGGGTCCGGTGCTGGACTCCGGATACAGAGAGAAATATGACATGCTCCCATGTCTCAGGAACTCCCGTTTCATTCATTCTTTGCCAAGTTTCTTGTGTAAAAGAATCACCTGAGTAAATCAGATTATGCTGATCCCATCTTAGAAAGCCTGATTCAGTAGGTTTGGGATGGAACAGCCTACTATGTGTGCTTCTTAAACAGTTACCCTGAGTGAGTCTAATGATTCTGATGTAGGTGCTTTAATTCCACCCTGTGAGAAACCTTCAGTGAGGTTTTAATATTTTTACAGTAAAAGATAAGTGCTAATTCCACAAATCTTCATACTCTGATTGTTCTGTCTGCACCTTTGAGCTGGTTTGTATGTTAGAATATCCAGGACAGGAAAGCCAGCCTGCAGAGTGACAGCTCTCTGGAGGTTACTATGCAGCATAGAACGTACCACACCTCGCAACCGTGACCTCTCTTCCTCACTCCCTTTCTCTTCCACCAACTCTCCTGTTTTCTTCTCTGTGCATGTGCTTCTCTCCCACTCTGATTCCTCCTATTCCTAGTAACATATCATTATCCAGATGTTCCCCCTTCCTTTCTCCACCCACCCCCAACCAGACATATCAACTTTATTGAAATAAAAAACAAACCAACTTATCTCTAGTTCACTAGCTTGTGCTTGAAGGCTCTCACGTATGGTAACGTTTCTCAGAAAACTTAGGATGGACTATTCAATGATCAACAACCACAAAAAATACCATGTGGGGAAACTTTTGTGTGTTTTCTGTGTGACTGGCATTTGGCTCTCGATCTGCTTGCTTCCAGCGTGTGGGCAGCCCTCAGCAGGTTCCTGCCCTGCCCTGCACCCTGACTCAGCACATGCCTATGAATGGGCTTGGGTGGCTTTCCCAGGCTCCACACCTGTCACTTCTTAGTCACCCAGAATTAAGATATTACAACTGTAATCACACTGTCTGAGGCTATGAGGCTTTATTTTAAGAGTGGTGACACTCCAAAATGCAGCTAGCATTTCTCCATTTTCACATGTTTGCGTTACTAATGTTAGTGTTTATATTACTTGTACTTTAAGATACCAAGTGTTGGACAATGACTTCCAGACTCACTCCTTTCATTCTGCTCCCTCACAACCATACGCAAATTCTGGTCACGTTCTGCTGTCATTTGTCTTCTCTGCCAGAATGAGAGCTCCACGAAAACAGAGAGGAAAGTGCACTCATCTTGGTATCTGCAGTGCCTTTGGAGAGTATCTAGCACATAGTAGGTACACATTAAATAACTCAGGAATGAATTAGGTATCATTGAGGTGTCCAAAAAAAGGAAATAGGTCCATCAGACAAAAGTGCAATAGTCCTTAAAGAGTAATTCCCAAGCTGGCTTTTCCCTCTTTATGTGTCTGAAATATTTCATAAATTTTTAAACTAGCCCTTTCAGCATAAATCCAGGACTCGAGCCATTGCCTAACATAGAACAAAAAATCAGGAATCGCAAGTCACTGTATTTGTCTTTATGATCTGTTACTAAAGGTGAGTTTCTAGGGCATCTCTCCCAGCGCTGTTTCTGGAGTGCCGTGACCTAGTAGACCACTTCTGAAGAACCTCACTCTGCTGTTTGTCATTGTATACCCAGCACCTAGCCAGGTGCCTTGCACACAGCAGGTGTTCAGCAAATGTTTGTTGAGTGAATGTATTTGATTGACAAGAAATTCAGAAGCCAAGTCCCCGATGAACTTAGAGTTTGGATTTTCAGTTAGTGGTTTTCTCCACCTCACTCTCTAAATCTAAACAAGTTTCTTGCCTCCAAATTGAAGTAGCTACTGCTTAACGTCATTTAATTCAGCAAATGTTCGTTGATGCCTACTGTGTGCCTAGCTCTCTGGGGCACCGAAAAACAAGTCAAACCTAAGCACTTCCAGTTTCAGTCCCCCTACAGTTGGTTACTAATTTCTCTGTGCTCCCACAATCCTTTGAACGTATCTCTATTATAACATTGCCCACACACTACTGTAGATATGTAGATATCTGCCTACCTATTTCTCTCCCCAGAAAAACCCTGAACTTAAGACCGTGGACTTACTCATCTTTGTATTCCTACACTGAACTTGGGGTAGTAGGTTCTTAGAAAATTTTTAAAAAGAATTGAATAACAAGTACATAAATAATCTTTCCTAAGTAATGTATTTGAATATAAGTATGTTTTGTATTTGAATGGAAATATATGCCATTCTAAGTGTTTTCAGAGTTCCAAATGATATTCAGTATGTCCTGAAAGAAACAAGACTGGTTTTCATGTCTCTATTAAATACCCTTCAAGGTGCCTGCTTAGTTATCAAGCCCATCCCTCCTCTAAGAATTTCCCCACCCCCATCCTAGCCAGCGTATCCCCAGCAGACATATTGGGACATGAGCTTCCCTTACTGACTGGACTACAGGTGGACACCAGACCCAAAATGGAACAGTCTCATTTTCTCTTGTAAAACGGGGGTTGAGAACACTAGAGAGTCTGAACCGGGAACATGTAAACTTAGGAGGTACCGGGCAGTCATACCTGACGAGGTGGAGGAAGCAGTCTGCAGAGAAAAAGGAAGGAAGGCACAGTGCTTAGAGATGAAAAACTATAGGGCCCATGACAGACAGAGAGCTAGGCATGCGCATACAAACCGGCTGCCTAGAGGGGAAGCATTTATCACTTGGTTGTTACCCTTCCTGAGGCCAGATTATTCAACTTTTTCTTTGGTTACACGGGATATACCTCATTTTCTTACCAATAATTTCCCTATTGGGGCTTAAGTGAATATAAAATGGATATCTCCTTTTGCAACTAAAAAGACACTAATACACTATCTGAGTTCTGGAAAGAATTCGCTACTTTTTTTTTTCTTGTCAGATTACCTTTTAGTTGCACCCACATATTATCCCAAAAAATGTGGATCGGGAAATTATTTAGATGAGGAATTTCTGATAAATAAGATGCAATAGGAGGGTAAGCGACTTCTTTGCTTTTCAAGTTTCTTGATCCCCTAAATCACAAAAACAGAAAACAAATGCATGGAGGCTTGTTTACAGAGGGAATTGGACACATATCAGACCTTTTTTGAACTACAAAACTGGATTAGAGAGGTTTTGGAGAACCAACACATTTGGCAGCTTCCCAAGACATCTATTTTTGAAGATTCTGCTTTCCAGAACTGTATAAGAATGGCTTTTGTCATGGGCCTTAGCTGTGTTTCAGACAAGCCAAAGCCGAAAACTGGAAGAGACTAAATAAAAAAGTGTGTGTGCTTAGAGCAGCCCACACCCTGCTGTTGGGCTGGCTATAAACAAAGATGGCCAAAATTATCAAAGATAAAAGATTTTGCTCTTCAGAAACAGTCCCAAATGTGTGTAGGGCTTTGTGACCACATTCATTCAACCCTGGCATGCCACACCCTGAATTTAGTCCTCCCTTAAACTAATCATCTTGAAAACATACATGGAAAATAGAGGGAAATGTGTGGACTGCTAAAATTATTTGGTTCAAGAAAATTTCAGAGGAAAATCTTAGGACTTTTTCCTAGAATGTTAAGAAAATGTTAAGTTGTAATGATTGCTACCAACCTATTTCTAATCATTCTAGGAAAAGAAAACAACAAATAAGTTTCCAGCTTTTCTGGGTCAATATTATGGACCTTGAAGAAGCCTGCATGTAATTTGACTTGCAACTACTTTCCTTTTTTAGTTAATTGTGTTAGATGTGCCTCATAACTTCCAATCCCAGTGGGGCTGTCATTTAGAAAGGAGTTGAGGGGAAGCTGTTTTAATTCTGGCTTTTGTTTCAGCCACTAAATGTAATGCCACATGATTGTTGACCCAACAATAATCCAGTTAAAAAACAGCCTTCAGAGTTACTGCATCATCAAAATTAACCCTGATTACATCAAATTATGTTGAAGCCGACCACAGCTGTTTGCCCTGTTGAAGCAACTGCTTGAGAGCTCATCCAGAAGATACATCTGGGTGTCAGGAAGATACATTTTGGTTTTTATTTTGGTTTCGCAACACAAATTTAGGTCGAAAACACTGTTCTTCCCAGAATGCTCGGTGGGAGCTGAAAATTTTGTAATTCCCCAGCATCAAGAATCCTCTTAATTCTGAGAGAAGAAAACCTGAGACCTCTTGTTTTGGTTTCAGTAGGAAGAATGTAAGAAGAAGGAAATTCAAATCTGTTGAGTATGATCTTGTCAACCGAAAGAAGTGGAACTGACTACAGAGAAGGTCGGTGGAGCTTTCTGTGGTTGGCTACATGCAATGGTGTGCTAGCACTGCCTCCTCCCAGCCTCTGAGAGTGGATTGTTAAATTATGAAAAAATTTGCAAGCTGGTTGTTAAAAAATAACATTATTAAAATTATAATTTAAAAAATAGGAAATAAGTATTGAAGATGTGGACAGATTGGAGCCCTCACACATTGCTGGTAGAAATGTAAATGGTGTACACACTGTGGGAAACAGTTCCATAAAAAGTTAAACACAGAGTCAAAGAGTATGATCCAGCAATTCAATTCCTAAGTATTCCTGTGTTTATCCTAAGTATTCCTGATTTTATCTTAAGAACACTGAAAACGTAGGTTCACACAAAGACTTGTACACGCATGTTCACAGCAACATTGTAATAGCCACAAAGTGGAAATAACTGAAATGTCCATCAATTGATGAATGAATGAGTTTATACAATGGAATATTATTCAGCCATAAGAAGGAATGAAGGAAAACTGACATATGCCACAACATGGATGAACCTTGAAAACATTAAAGAAGGCAAACACAAGAGGCCACATACTGTATGATTCTGATTATACAAAATGTCCACAACTGGCAAATCCATAGAGACAGAAAGTGGATTAGTGGTCGCCAGGGGTTAGGACTGGGGGGATGAGGAGTGACTACGAATGGATGTGGAGTTTCTTTTTGAGGTAAAATGTTCTGAAATTAGATGATAGCAATAATGGTTGCACAACTTGGTGACTGTACTAAAAGCCACTGAACTGTACACTTTAAAGGGGTGACTTTTGTGGTAGGTAAATGATAATCTTAATTAAAATAAGTCATATAAACTTACAATTAAATTAAAAACAAAGGGAATAAACAAAAACTCATCAGTTATTTTACTACATTATGCTATAATCTCTGCTCTTGGTGTTATTTATGTCTGTTGTATTTTTATATTTGGAAATACTAAATAATGGTGTATTACTATGTATCTCTTAACTCTGTATTAAAAAAACATGAAGTTGATAGCTTGAAAGTGGAATTGTGTAGTATGTGGAGGGTGTAGTATGTTCTCCACAAAAATTGTCACATATTACAAATCAAAGCTACCACCACTGGACAGCCGCTTTTTAAACATTTACCAGCTGTATGGGTCAGACAGTCATCTTGGGTGACTCTGGTAGAATTAGAGTGTCAGATGAGATGATGTCCTGTGGGCCTTGGAGTCCCAGCCCAACAAAGACTAGTAAATCTGCACAGTCACTATGCTGCACTCAGTGCAAGAGAAAATAGTATTTCTGGTCAGCGGTTGGATGAAAACTACTTTGAGTCAGGGGACTTGATTTTTCCAGCTTTGCTAGTGTTGTGTGTGGGCACAAGCGGTTAAGTGCTAGAGCTCCTCTAGGACTGTCACAGTGAAGCCAGATATCAGATAAACCATCAGTGACTTCATTCTTGGTCCCAGAGAGGAGGGTGTATGGATAGTCTGTACAACAGGGTCAGGGATGGGAACCAAGAGTTCACACAGTTAGCTCTCTGGAGCCTGGGGGTGGAAGTCAAAAGGTCTAAGGAGCCATTGTTTTTGCCACTACCCAAGGGTTTTAGCCACCTTTTAAAAGTGAAAGTGCATAGGATTTACCTCCACCTGCTCAGCCCTTCCCAGCAGGCCAGTCCCTGTGGGTTTAAACGCTCCGCTGCTTATGAAGACCACAGGTGCTCCTCCCTGGGTTGCATGGATCAGAGAGTTCCAGATGTTCGCGGTGCCCACACGTTATCCTTCAAGGGTTGGTTCCTTTATTCTCACAACAAATATTTAATGAGTATCTATTGTGTGCCTGGCACCATGCTGGGAGGCTCTAAAGAAACAGATATTTGCAGTCCAGTGTGACAACTCAATTTATGTAAGTGCAGTGTGGATCTAAGACAAGAATGAACAACTATGCTGGGAAATGAGGATGTTGAGTTTTAGGGAATGAGGTCTTGACCTATGTTCAAGATCTAATTCAAGGGGCCATCGTGCCAAGTATGGTGTGGGGTATTAAGGCACACTCCCCAGGGACCCTGACAGACTTTGCTGTTGGGAGACTATGATAACTGATATTGCAGCAGGATCTGTGAACACTGATGTTGCCACCCCACCAGTGTCAGTAGAAATGTCCCAGGAGTCTAACTGCCCCAAAGTAATTAACACAGGTTCTGGTTCTTGACAAAGGAAAATTAGGAAGCTGGACTTGCTCAAACTTTTCTCTTTAAGAAGTTTATTTCCAAAATGTCTCCCACTGGGTGTAATGGCAAGTAACAGACTGTTTGGCAGCCGCAGACAGGGAGGGAACCCAATTAGGTCTTCAACCACACCCCAAGCCCACTTCCAGATCTCTGTCCCAACCAGATGCCAGAAGTTGATCTGAGAAGGTCAGAATAACTTGGTGGAGGGAACCAAGTGGGCTCAAAGCACCCAGGGGTTAAAGAAGTGCAAACCTCAACATGCCTGAGAGACAAGTGTCATCAAAGTCACCAGCCAAGGTGGCTCAGCTGGCAACATTGACCTTGGCCAGCAGCACTCAGCTCTGAAATTAACCTTTCAACTAAATTGAAGAGGAGAAAAGGCAGAAGCTCTAGGACACAAGCGTCCATCCCCACCCCCAGTCCAATCACTGACGTCAGCCCTGGCGTGGGTGGGATTAATCACACCAGCCTGGTGTGCAGTTGAGGACAGCTCTCCTTCCAGTCCTTCCAACCCGTTTCTGGGAGCGTTCTGCCAACCATGCACCTGCCGCTGGCCACAAACCCTCAACGCCCAGACAGGCACGGATGCAGGCTGTGGCTGACGACACACAAAGCCACAGTGCACCCTTTAGAACCCAGGATTTGGCGGGGGGTGGGGAGCAAACGTGGTGCCCATGCTTTCCTCCCAGGTGTGCATTTGTCTCATCTCTTCGATGTTCCCTCCAGAGAAACCCTCCCCACGAGATGGTCATTTCCTGGGGATTTAATGAGAATATAGAATTAATGACCCAGAGCACCCCTTGCAGCCGGTCATTAATTCCTCCAGGAAATACCCGTGGTCTGTAATCAAAATTGCCTCAATTACAGACTAGTGGTGCATGTCCTCACAGGTTGGGGGGCTGTCATCCCAATTGATTCCAATAGATGGCGCTTAGTTTCATGTAAATGAACCACTCAATTTGTTTTCTATTTCTCCCCAGCGAAAGGCAGGGAGCATTAAAAAAAAAAAAAAAAAATCAGGGAGTGGAGAGGACTTAGTTAGGGCCAAGGCAGGAACGTTCTGTCCAAGTTCTGTTTCCAGACCTGGCACGTACCTCAGGCTCAGAAGATGGGAGCCATACCAGGGTACAGCCAGGGACCTCAGCACTCGGCAGTCCTGCCTCCTATGTGCAGCCTAAGCTGGGCACTGGCAGCTTAGCAATGAGAAAGGTAGGGTAGCTGCAAACAAACCATGCAGACTACTCAGGCTCTGCAATCCCAGGGACTTGGCACCATGACTCAGATGTCAATGAAGTCAGAAGTTGCTTTATTTTGGTTGGGAGTCACTGCCTCCTGATTGATTTGGCAGACTTGAGTATTTTGATATGTCTCACAGGGTTTTAAAGTACAGGATTTTAAAGACAGAGGTTAAAAATGGTCATAATTCTGGTGGTGGCCCTTGTATGTGACTAAAGAATCCCTAAGTTGGAAGGTAAGGGGAGCTCTGGTCCCAGCTATAGCCTGATAGTTCTGGCTTTACATTCAATCCAGCAGCACACTAATAGTGAGGAAAGTCAGTGAAATGTTGGCTCTAGGGGAGCAGGTCTCTAAACCTCCCAAAGTAAAACCTCCCAGGATCTGTAAAGCCAGAAGGATGTCCAACTGCTTGAAACAACTAGCTTTGCTGCAGTTAGGAAATGAACAAAACAGCCTTCGTCTAAAGTACAGGGAGTGCAAGATGCTGCTTCTCGCACTCACCTGGGCCACAGCAGTTCCTTGTTTGTATAGTGGGTTACGCTTATCAAAGAAGTTGGGGGAGGACCTACCTTTTAATATTGCTTGTGAAGGTACCCTGTGAGTGGGAAAGAGCCCCTACCAAAGGTTTCCCCCCTCCACACTCCCCCTGAAATGTGGGGTTGTCTAGTGTGTGCTTCCACAGACTTCATTCATATATAAACTTCACCACAATGCAGTGAGAGAGGTACCATTATATCCCAATTTTCATATGAACGCCAGAGCCTTCTCATAACCTGTGTCAATGAGTTGGATTGCTGTGGAATTTTGACCCAATTTGTTATTCTACACCACCTTGCCTTCCAATTCACTATGAAATACACTGACTTATTTTTACTTCCTTGTTTCTGCAAATATGAATTTTCTTTCACTAAATTGTTTTTCCCAGAGGCAGTGAAGGAGCCAGCTGGACTTTATTTCCTGGTAGATACAGAGGCCCCCAAGTTGATCGGCATACATTAAAGCCATTCCCCCACTTTAAAAAGCAGATGAGCAGGACCACCCCATACCCCCAGAATTCGAAACTGCGCTCTGCGTCGCACAGGCTTTGGGACTTTAAACTATCTGTAAAATGGGAATACTGCCCGCCGAATTTGTAGACTCGTCAAGACAATCATGTAAACAAGGAATGAAAAGCACCCAACACACAGTATAGTAGTCTGTTTTTATCATTCCTTCTCCCGCCAAGGGGGTGCGAGAGTTAAAGAAACTGTTGCTGGGAAGTGGATCACTAATTTCAGCCAGAACCTGACCCACTGAAACCTGAAACTCTGGGAATGGATAGGAAACTCGAGCAGCCCTCGGGTCCCTTCCTGACGACCCTCTGTGAAAAATCGATTCGCGATGAAGGGCGCGCAGCCCCTTCCCTGCACCCCACCCCCACCCCCACTCCTACTAGGGGCGCGGCCGCCTCCCCCGCACGCTGCCGGAGGCTTCGGGAATAAAACAAGACGGGGTCGGGCGGAGTGGGGCAGCCTGGCCGGCTGCAGGCTTCGGCGCCCTCCCGAACCTCGGGCCTCTCGAGTCCAAAGACGCGAGGCAGTGTTTTCCTCTAGGAAGCCTGCCGGCCGGGGGCGCGGCGGGCTGTGGGCGTGGCGAGCGCGCGCCACCCTTCCTGCTGTGGCGCCCCCACCTGGGAGTGCGCACGGGAGCGCGCGGGGAGAGCGGGCGCGCGCGGCAGCCGTGCCCGCGCCGCGCCGCCTCGCCTCATCCTCACCCCGCGGCCGCGGGACGCCCCGGCCCCTCCCCTCCCCCGCGAGCTGCGCACCGCCTGCCCGCCGACCCGGCCGCCGGCGCCCGCGCCCTTGTGCTCCCGACCCCGCGGTGGGCTCCAGGCGACCGACAGCATGAGCGGCGGCGGCGACGTTGTGTGCACCGGCTGGCTGAGGAAATCGCCCCCTGAGAAGAAGTTGAGGCGCTATGTGAGTGCGGGCGGTTAGCGGGCGCGGCCCCGGAGGGCGCGGGCGGGGGGCGCCCCGCGGCCTACAGAGGGGCTGGGGGCTCCGGGAGGGACCGTGCGGACGGGGAGGGCGGACCCCGGGACCTCCGGGGGGCCGATGATCGGCCGGCGCGCCTCGCGCCTCGGGTCTGTGTGGGGCACCTGCACACCTGTCACAGGTGCGCCGCCGAGGGGCGGGGCGGGCGGGCAGGTGGAGGCTGCGGCTCTCTCTCCGCGGGGCGGCAGCGCCTCCCTAGCCAGCCTCCCTGTAAACTACATACAGTATTGAAGTTTGTATTGATTGTTTTTGGAGAGCTCGGAGTTGATTCCCGGAGCTGGGGGACGCTAGTAACCCGGAGCGGCTTCCGCCTGCAAGGTTGGGGGAGTGGGCGGGAAAGGGGGGCGTAGGCTGTGGGTCCGTGTCGCGCGGCCCCACAAAGGGCGAGGCGCCTCACACCCTTTCCCCCTTCCCTGCCTCTGCTCGCCCCTCCCGGTGGCCGCCTGCTTCCTTCCAGTCCGGTCTCTGCATCATGGGGCAGCGTCAGCGGCATGTGCAGCCCTTGTACTAAGTGACTCATTTGTTTGTCCCCCTTCTTTCCCTTTATTCTGTATGTGTCTCACATACATGCCGCCGCCCCCCCCCCCCAACTCCTCGATGGTGACACTGCAGTTTGGTCTGCTATAATTGGCCCTGGTTTTTGTATTGTGCAGTCCTGGGTGTCTGGGGTCGAGAGAGATCAAGGTTCTCAGTTGCCAGGTGGTGCTAACCGACAGTGTTTACTGAAATTGCTGGGACGGCCACTCCCTCCCTGCTAGGTGCAAAACGGGCAGCATCATGGGAAAGGTGGTACAGTCTGGTGCTGAGCGGTCAGGAGGTCTGGTTCCCTCCTGCCCCCCACCCAAAACTAAAAACAAGACGCCTTGCTTGGTGGGGTCAAAGTACAAGCGGGTGCCAATTACTGAGATTTGGCTAACATCAGCTCTGGGCTGTGAGCAGGAGTTTGGAAATAGAAGTAAGGTCGCTAAAACGTGTCAAGGTCTCCCATCCTTTCCTTCTTCACTTCCTATGAAATGCCCTTGTTAAACTGACTAGTAGTGCTCGACGCTCTGGGAGCATTCCCACAGCGTGGAAGTGAGCTAGCTGTTGCATTCCAGCTGCAGTGCATCAAGGGAGCTCTGAATAGACCCTGCCCTCTGTCAGCTGCACCAGTGGCTGTCCATGGGGGGAGAGGCAGAAGCTTACCAGAGTTTCCTGTCTTGGCTCCCCAGATCAGAACCAAGGGACTTTTGGCCTCTGGATTGAGGAAGTGACATTCTGTTTTTCAAAGGAAGTGTTGTTGTTGGGGAGTGCAAGTGTATGTGTATGTACGTACATGAAATCAGGCTCTTATTTATATCATTTGCTGGGAAAGCATTCTAAGGATTTAGCACAGGACTTTTGAAAGTGGACATAGATTTAAAATATAGTAGGGATGTGGCAATGAAGTATTCATCTCAGTTTTAAAGCTCATTTTCAGGGGTGTCCATGTAGCCAAAGAATTATAATCACTAAGAAACTTTTCTACTCTTCAGGGTTGTATCAGTTCATTAGGAAAGGTGAATTTTTATATTAGGTTAAGGAACAGTAATTTACTACTAATATTTTTATAACTATAAAAAAACAAAAACGGGCTGCCTGGTGGCTCAGTTGGTTAGATCGCAAGCTCTTAACAAGGTTGCCGGTTCAATTCCCACATGGGATGGTGGGCTGTGCCCCCTGCAACTAAGATTGAAAACGCGACTGGACTTGGAGCTGAGCTGCGCCCTCCACAACTAGATTGAAGGACAACGACTTGGAGCTGATGGGCCCTGGAGAAACACACTGTCCCCCAATATTCCCTAATAAATAAATAAATTTAATGAATTTTAAAAAAGAGTTTAAAAAAAAATCTTTGGCCCTCAAAGAGCTTCTGAAAACTATGAAAAGTGTAAGACCATACCAGCTAGTAGAAATAAAGTATCCAGTAAAAATGTGACTGTTAACTGTCAAATTAGAACTCTATTCCCAAGAACCTTGAAACTTGATTTTTGAAACAGTTTGCAAACAATTTGATATTGTATCTACATTTGACCAATGACTACTTCAATTCTATCACCCAGACTGTATGACCCATTTCTTGGGTATTTTTGTTTCCAAAAACAAAAAACTTTAGCTCAAAATAACCAAGCTTGGAGGCTTTTGGATCAGGCACCTTTTTTATCCATACCTCATTTTATTGCGCGTTGCTTTATTGCTCTACATAGGTGTTGTGTTTTTACAAATGGAAGACAAGGCTTCCACCAGCAAAAAGATTACAATTCGCTTTAATGAGAAACTAACTTTATTGCAACAATCGCTTTATTGCAGTGGTCTGGAACCAAACCTGCATTATCTCCGAGGTATGTCTGTACATACTTGACACCCTGCAGTCATGCGATGACCTCAGCCTCCTTCCCATCTTCCCCACAGCTCTAGCCCATAAGGCGTCTGACCAAACTAACAGCTTTTCTTAGGCTTAGGAGCGATGTGTTCCATTGGTATGACTGGAAGTCTCCCTTACTATGGACGTGTAGTTCTCTTAGTTGAAACTGAGCTGATCTGTGTAACCCTAAACTCTTGAGGAACCGTCTGCTTATATATCTTGTATTCTTTTTAGGTACTGAGAATTTTTGTACCCAGTTTTGAGTTAGAATTCTGCCAGTTCCCTCTGTTCACTAGAGGCCTAAGTTCACTAGAACCCACCTAGGGAAGAAGTATTTTACAGCCCTATTGCTAAACACACACTCTCAAATAGCTGTTTATTCTGGTATATATGGTATATAGTAGCCATGTGATATTATAGATGAATAAATCTTCATTATAAGAATGTATCAAGTGTCTGAGATAGTGGAAAAAGCAGTTGATAAACTAGATCACAACTATTAAAAATTAATTTAACAAACCTACCTCTTATTTAATTTGGGGAGGGGGTAGGTGTAAGGGAAAACAATAACTTGAAAGAAGCTATGGCAAATGTTACCAAGAATTAGCTTTAGGGATTTTTCTTATCAGCTTTTTCTAATTTGTTAATCATAAGAAAGTGTGAAAGTCTATTCAGTGTTTTCTGTGTGCCCTGGAGGAATCACAGAAAGTGACCTCTGCAAAATGGCGAGTATTGCCTCTGGGTCATCACGATGTGAGTGCTTTGGGAGGCGGGTACAAGGAACAGCCCTCCCATCCCGCTTCAGAGAGTGTGTGTGTGTGCGTGTGTGTACACGTATGTAAAGCTGAAACCAGATTTTCTTGAGGAAAAACACTTTATGACATATCCTGCTCTGTAATTTTTTACGTATTAATTTCACCTGTTAAAAGATTTAGGGGCAAAGATTGGCAGCAGCACTGCCCCCTAGTGGCTAATTTGGAGAAAGTTGAGTATTGATTCTCATGAACAACTGAATTAAGGAAACTAATTGTTTTTATTATATCTATTAAATACGTTTATTTATTAAGTATCTGTGTCCCAAGCGCTGGATTAGATGCTGGGAATAAAAATTAAGCCAGCCCTTCAGGCTTAGCAGATGACCTTGCCTCTCTTTCACAAAGAACATTGAAGCTATCAGGCAGCAGCTGTCTGCACATAGTGTGATGGAATTTCCAAGTGTATGTGTATCTGCGTGGCTCCTTTCCTCTTGCCCTCTTCTTAGAGTGGATGGGGTACCCCTTCTACCTGAGCCAGCCCGCTCCCTGTGCTCTTGATGATGTCCTCTCCTACCTGTGCAGCTCCTTCTTTCTATCATGAATCTTCAACTTTTTCCCAGCTACGTACGTATTCCTTTCCATTAAACATACTTGCTGTTAAAAAATTCTCCCTCAATATCGCCCCCATTCCTTCTCACCATGCTTTCTTTTTCTTTAGGGCTAAACTCGTTAACAATGCTTTATATTGTTTCCACGTCTCCCATCTTCCTCTCAGGCAGCTCCAATGTGAAACCTACTTTGTCATTTCACCAAAGCTATTCTTAGTAAAGCACCAGTGACACGCAGGTCACTAAATTCAGAGGTTTATTTTTCACTCCTCATTCTAATTTCTCTTGTCACTGCTTGGTCACAATGGACCACTCACTCTTTCTTGAAACACCTTCCTCTTATCTTGAATGATACCATATATGCCTGGTTTTTCTCCTTTTCTGGCCATTCCATGTCTCCTTTGCTAGACCAACCCTCTTTACCCAGTCCTTAAAGTTTGAAGCTCCTGTTTAGTCACAGTGGCTAAGGTCTAGGCTCTTTTCTCCTCCTCAGAGATCTCGTCCATTCTCCTTCCTGGCTTGAGTTATTATTTGCTGGTCATTATCAAGTTAAATTTCCACCCCTCTGGTTGTGTTCTGAACTCCAGACTTGCATATGCAGTTGTTACCTGGACCCCTGTAGCTGAATGTCTCCCCGTCAGCACAAACTCACCACTCCCAAAACCAAACTCTTCTTTATCTCTCTCTTTTTTACCCATGTGTGCTCAGTAAATGGTGCCGCTGACTACCCAGTGGCTCAAGTGGGAAACTTGGGAATCATCCATGACTCTCTGTCACCCGCTATTCTACATCTAATCTTCCACCAAAATCCACTAGTGCCAACATCCGGTATCTTTTATTATACACTTTTGCATCCCTCCTGCCATGACTCAGGATTATCATTTTAACAGCTGTCCATTGAGCACTCACCCTGTGCCAGGCACTGTGCTTAGACCCCCGATCTCTTAATTTAATCCTTTTAGCCCTAGGAAAAAGGAAGTGACTTTCCCAGCATCACCTACCTTTGTCCCAAAGCCTGAGCTTTGTTTAAGTTAAACTTTTTGAGATAATTGTAGATGCATATCTAGTTGTAAGAAATAGTATAGAGAGATCCCATGTACCCTTTACCCAGTCTCTCCTAGTAGTAACATCTTGCAAAAGCTCTAGTACAGTGTCACGATCGCATCCTAACAATGATATAGTCAAGATACAGGACACGTCCATCACCACACGATCCCTCCCATTGGTGCTGCCATTTTCCAGTCACTTTCCCTCCCTACCACATCCTTAGCCCATGACAACCACTATTTTGTTCTCCATTTCTATAATTTTGTCATTTCATGAGTGTTACATAAATGGATTCACGCAGTGTGGAACTTTAAATATTGGGTTTTTTTTCATTCAACATCATCTGGAAATTCATCAAAGTTGTTGCATGCATTTCTTTTTTACTGCTGCCTGGTATTCCAAGGTATGGATGTACCACAATTCATTTGTTTAACAGCTGACCCACTGGTTGTAATTTACACTTTCCCTTATGGATAATGATATTGAACATCTTTTCATGTGACTTTTTGTCATCTGTGTATCCTCTTTGGTCAGCTGTCTCCCTCCAAGTCTTCTGTCCATTTTCTGTATGGCTTTTCTTTCTTTAACGATTGAGTTTTGAGAGTTCTTTATATGTTCAAGATACCAGTCCTTGTCAAATATGTGGTTTGAAGGTATTTCCTTCCAGTCGGTAGCTTTTCTTTTCATTCACTTCACAATATTCTTTCACAGCAAAATTTTTTTATTAGGATGACGTTCAGTTTATTAATTTTTTGTTATTTGACTTCCTCAAGTCTAAGAACTCTTTGCCTCGCCCCATGTTACAGAGATTTTTCTCCTTTTCCCCTAAACACTTCATAGTCTTACATTTTTCATTTAAGTCCATGATCTGTTTTGAGTTCATTTTTGTGGTGACACTTAGATTTAGTGTTTTGTTTTGTTTTTCTAGCAGCATATGCTCGATTACTCTAGCACCATCCTTTTTGACAAGGCCATGCTTTCTTCATTGAATTGCTTTTGCACCTTCACCATGAATCAGTTGTATGGACGTGTTTGTATGGGCCTGTTTCTGGGTTATCTGTTCTGGTCCATTGTTCCGTGTGACTATCCCGCTGCCAATACCACACAGTCTTGATGACTGTAGCTGTACAAAAAGTCTTGAAATCTGGTAAACCAACTCCTCCACTTTATTCTTGATCCAGTTATTCTTAAATTTGCCTAAAGGTAATTTTGAAAAGTCAGCTCATCAGAAAATTTCAAAAGTATTAAAGTGTAAATAAAAATTACCTGTAATCCCATTAACCTTGAATTTTTTCTTTAAACTTATTTTCTCAACAGAGAATGTAAGTGTAACAAATACACTTTAGTTCAATAATTTATAAAACTGCCATAATGTGCCAAGCACTCAAGTTCTGGGACTACAAAAAAGAAAAAGAAAAGGCTTCCTAGAGAGGTGGCTATAACTAGAATTAAGCCAAGAGAAGAAAGATTTCCAGCCAGAGAAACCACTGACAGCGGGGGGCCAGATGGCGGGGCCTGCCTAAGTATGCAGGGACCCCAAACACTGTTTGGTGTTGCTGGACTGTCTGCAGGGCGATGTGAGGCTGGAAAGGTAGGCAAGAGATAACAGGTGGGCTGGTAAGAACCGGGGAGAGACACTGATGGCTACCTGGTACATGAAGAGATGCTCAACGTCCCTAATCACCAGGGAAATGCAAATCAAAACCACAGTGAGATATCGCCTCACACCTGTCAGAATGGCTGTCATCAACAAGACAAGAGATGAGTGTTGAGGAGGATGTGGAGAAAAGGGAAGCCCGGGCACTGTTGGTGGGAATACAAATTGCTACAGCCATGAGAGAAAAGAGTATAGAGGTCCTTCATACAATTCAAAATGGAACTACCGTATGATCCAGCAGTTCCACTTCTGGCTATATATCCAAAAAAAATGAAAACAGGATATCCAAGAGATATCTGCATCCCTATGTTGACTGCAGCATTATTTACAATAGCCAAGATTATATTGGTGGACCATGGATTATATTGTCCATTTACGAATAATGCATGAATGGAGAAAGAAGATCTCACACATGCGCACACACACACACAGAACAATATTTTTCAGCCATGAGAATGAAGGAAAGCTTGCCATTTGTGACAACAGAGATGGACTTTGAGGGCATTGTACTAAGTGAAATAATTCAGATAGATGGACGAATACTGTATGATATCACCTGTATGTGGAATCTGAAAAAGCCAAACTTACAGAAATAGAGAGTGGCATGGTGGTTACCAGAGGCTGGGGGGTAGAGGAAATGAGTAGATGTTGGCCAAAGGGTACAAACTTCCAGTTAGAAGATGAATAAATTCTAGAAATCGAATGAAAAGCATTGTGATTATAGGTAATAATATTGTATCGTGTACCTGAAAATTGCTAAGAGAGTAGCTCTTAAATGTTCTCACCACAAAAAAAGAAATGGTAATTATGTAATATGACGAAGCGGTTAGCTAACACTACGTTGGTAATCGTATTGCATTATATATCAAACCAGCATGTTGTACACCTTAAACGTACACAGTGTGGTATTTCAATTACGTCTCAATATGTTATATTTCAGTTACATCTCATTAAAGCTGGGGGACAAAAAAGAACAGGGGAGGTCTTTAGAAACTAGAGTGAATTTAAGATTTCTTTCTAGACCATCCTAAGCAGCCAGGGCTTTACTCCAATAGCCTATTTGAGTATTTAAATAAATGTTCTATCTGGTTCCAGTTCCCGGGGCAGATGACCTGATGGAAATTCCTTTTAGCAGCTTTCTGTTCTGTGGTCCTGATCACCGGTTTGGTTCTTTGATTGTGTTCACAACATCAAAGAGACCGCTCTAACCCAGGCCCAGTCTCCTGAGTTTCTTCTCACCAGCATTGGGTCAAATTCTTCATTTGGAAGCAACATCCGTGTCTATCAACAGAGGAATGAATAAACAAAAGGTGGTATATGCGTACAGTGGAACATTATTCAACCTTACAAAGGAAGGAAATTTTGACACGTGCTCATATTACAAAATGAATGAACCTAAATGACATCATGCTAAGTAAAACAAGCCAATCACAAAAGGACAAGTACTATGTGATTCCATTTATATGAGATCCCTAGAGGAGTCAAATTCATAGAGACAGAAAGGAGAAGGGTGGTTGCCTGGGCCTGGCGGGAGGGGGCAGAGGAAATGGAGAGTTATTGTTTAATGGGTACAAGGTTTCAGTTTTGCAAGATGAAAAGAGTTCTCCAGGCAGGTGCAAGTGATGGTAGCGCAAAAATATGAACGCTTGAT
The DNA here is from genome assembly GCF_036562045.2 of Rhinolophus sinicus. Taxonomy (NCBI): domain Eukaryota; kingdom Metazoa; phylum Chordata; class Mammalia; order Chiroptera; family Rhinolophidae; genus Rhinolophus; species Rhinolophus sinicus. The sequence goes on from NC_133756.1 coordinate 115,983,295, forward strand.
GCCACTGAACTGTACACTTAGTAAAAATGGTTACGATGGTAAATTTTGTGATATGTATGTTAGCATAATCTTAATAAAAACCAAAACTCCTCATTTGCTAAGGGTTAGTACTTGGCCCTGCTAATACTTGTAATCCAAGGAAAAAGGACAGGATGGAACCTTCACAGCCATGAACGATAATAGAATGTTCTCTCGGGGCTGTCTAAAGGACCAGGGGCAGTGCCGTTGCACCAAGCAGGACCATCCCCGCTGCTTTGCTTAATGAAACGACTTTCATGTTGCTTTCCATCTTTAGCTGACCTTTCTCTGGCGAGAAGGGGATAATGGAATGTAGTTACCTCAGACTCAGCAGATATGCTGAGAAACATAGGTTCCTGCCCAGGCTATTACCTGCGTCCACATTCATGTTGACAAGCATTTATTTTGTATCCTTTCCCTTCCTTCAAAGAATTTGCAGGCTAGGGAGACCAGAAGTATACATGTGAAACAGAACAATGCCCTTATATGGTGTTATGTGGTCCAGGCAGCAAGTTTTATGGAGGCGAGAGCGCTGAGCCTGGGGAAAATGGAAGGGCTTCCTGGAGTGGGAGGTGTGGATGTGAGCTGGACTTAAAAGATTAGGGCCTAGAAAGGAAAATGGCCATTCAAGTGGGAAAGGGGCACTGCACACGGGATTTGGGGGCAGTGAAAATCCAACCAGAGTAGAAGAGTCTATAGTAGAAACCAAAGAGGTTTGGAAAAGGCAGAGCTGAGGGGGCTAGTCCGTAACAGGCCTGAGATGGGAGGATGACATTTATTAATTAAGAACATCAATCTAACTCAATAACTCTTTGCCTCTCAGACGGCCACTCCTTCAGTGTGAAATGTCAGTGGTGTGTGGACAGTGGTTACCTTCAGAAGAGTGTCTAAGTGTTTCAAGGGCCTTTGGGTCCTTGAGCAAATGACTTGATTCTCTGAGCCTACTTCCTTGACTCTGAAATTAGAGTGATATGTCTTACTTCACTGGCTTTGAGAATTTACTGGGATAACAGGTGAAAGAAATGGTAGCCCAGAGTAGCCCAGTGTCTAGCCCAGAGTAGGTAGTTAATATTGGGGGATGTGACAGGAGGGGCTGTTTGTTTATATTTGCTCTAACCCTTTCCTAGGAACGCTGAACAGAGCGTGGATGTCTTCATATCCCTCTCAAGTTGGGGCCAGACCTGAAGTTTACAAGGTCAGAATGTAGGTGGAATTCTCAAGCTAGATACCACATCAGGTTCTAGGGAGTTAATTTTTCCTGAAAGGAACATCTCAGAGGTCTCCTGATTGTTGTCCAGGAAGGGAAATGAAACCCCCTGGGAATTTGTCTGGTGCTGTCCCTTTGACCAGTCCCTGGGAAATACGTGTGTGCTAGGAGCCCTAATGATCGATGTGTGGGATTCTGGAGCGCGTGTTTGAGAACGGTTTACAATGCGGACACTTCCCAGTAAGTGGTCACCCTTTGAGGCTGGTGGCTCACACCTTCCACGCCCCTCCACAGTGAGTCCGTGTCTTGGCTTGTTTCCATGGCACTTGTTTCACTTCTAGTTCGGCTTTCTCACGTTGGGCTTGTGTCTGTCTCGCTCTGCTAGGTTACGTGCACTTTACATGGTGGTGTAAGCATCGCTCGGAGCGCTCGGTGCGACTTGCCAGGCAGAACCTGTCAAAGTCATTGTCATTTATGTCTTACGACGACCCCCACCCCCAGGTTTATGCTTTCTTCTTTTCATGTATCTACCAGTTGTCAAAATAGTGAGTGGGTTCCTTAGTATGCTTCAAAGTGATCAATTAGGGTATTTTCAGTATTGTTCTGAGCTCACATATTTATACATATTTGATGAATTTGCATCTGTTTTAGTTGTTATGCTTATCGATGCTCAGTGTGTGCTATCTTTAGCCAGTGGGAGCCTATTTAATTTGTCTTCTGAGTTCTTTGGACACGACCTTACCAGTATTTGATAGTTTCTTTGTTGTCTGGTATGACAAGGTGTTCCAGGCTTATCGCGTACATTTCCTGATCCAGGCCTAGAATTAGCCATTTCCTCAAAGAGTTCTTTTAGCAAAAAACGGTCTCTAGAAACCCACATGGTAATACCCAGGGGTGCTTCTTGCTGTTGGGCTGGTCACACTTAATTTTCACATGGTTATAATTAACATGAGCTGTCATTTCATGTACTGCTTTTTTCCACAAACCATCATTGTGAATACTTTTATTTACTTCTACCTAGTATTTTTTTCCAGTTTTTAATTATGAAAAATTGCGTTTAGACTTAACGTGCTGGGGAATCTGCCATTTCACCTTCCTGTACAACAGTAGAGAAAATGGTCTAATGAAACACCAGTTCACACAGTTTCCAATATTAACAAGATTTCATTATGTGTTTCATCTATCCTTTTTACTATTTCTTTGCTGGAATATTTTAAAGCAGATCCTAGAAGTGTACCAAGGTCTTATAATATCATGTGAGTGAATGTACCAGACCTTACGTGCACATTTCCTCTGGTGAGACATTTGTGTTACTTCGTTATTCACTGTTACGTGCCGCACAGGCCTGTTCTCTTCTACAGGTGGAACCTCTGAGAGTTTCACCTCAGCTGATGAGCCACAGCATTTAGACAGATATCAGTAGCATCCCCACAGTTTACTGGGAAGCTTCTCTTGGACAGGCAATCAGTGTATCTTTCCTTAGCTGCTCTGGAAGAACGTGCCATTGGGCGCTCCGCAGGCTTGCAAGAGCTTTTTCTATGTAGTAGATTTTCTTGTAAGGATTATAGGAATGAGACTGTCGCTTTGATCTTCTGACATAATTTTCTAGAGGAAAAAAATGGGTATAGGCTACACACACATACTTTTTGGGATACCGACAGAGGCTACCTACAGTGTGCCGAGCTGAATGCCCACTAGTAGTCTCACTACAGGTGCGGTCATTAACAAATAGTGAGCGTCTGCAGTGGGTGCGTGTTCCCCTCTGGGTTTACAAGCTCGCTGGGGAGTCAGCTGGGCTTCGGCTTCTAATGGCAGGCCCTACGAGTGGCAAAGATCAGTGCTGTCGGAGCCCAGGAGAGACTGGCCTGGTGTGGTCCCCAAGTTCCGTGTCACAAGGCCTACATTTAGACTTAACGTGCTGGGGAATCTGCCATTTCACCTTCCTGTACTCAGTTCCTCATTCATTCTGAGGACTCGGTTTGCGTGTCACCTTGTGGCAGCCTGTGCCACCCCACCCTCCCCATCAGAAAGAGTTGGGGAACCCCTTCTCCACGCTCCTGTGTCATACGCCTTAGTACCTCGGACTTGCTGTTGTTTGTGCTGTGCTTCCCCCAGACGGGCAGCTTCTAGATGGCACCTTGACCTTCATTCATCCTTGTAGCCCTGGCACCTAAAGCACTACAAGTTATTGTTGATGAGGAGTTTATATGCTTTTAAGTTTTGAACAAATAGGATTGGTTATGTTAGGATTGGTGACGTTTCTTTGAAAAAGAAAGAACTTGAGCTGAAATTGGATTGAAAGTGCAATTTTTTTTTTTTTAGAAACAGGTTTTGGGAACTTTCATGGGCTAGGCTATTAAAAATTGAATTCTTTTGTAATACTTAAAAATTCACTCTTATAATGTTACTGTAAACAGACTATTAAAAATAACAATATTCAAAAAGATCACCTGTAATACTCTTACCATGGCATAAATATTAACATTTTAGTGTATTTCCTTTCCTGTATTCCTATGTGCTTTGTATATTTTTTAAAATCAGAGTAAGACTGTATCACCTTTTGTATGCTTTAAGCTAATGTATTGAAAATATTTCCTTGTGTCACAGTCGTCTACGACAGGATTTCTAATGGCTGCTTAGGCAGAATGACATAAGACAGAGCGTCTCAAGCATGTGTAATAGAAGGACACTTTAAACAAACATTTGTACAAGTTCTTGATGTTGAATTAAATTATCTTTATTATTATGTAACCGAAATGTCTATAAACAAAAACTATGAGATATAATTGTATACTTATAGCTCTTCTACAATTATAAAACCAAAATAAATTTACAAATTAAATAAAAACTTCAGAACCAATATAATTCGTATTAACAACAGTGGACATTTTGCTGAAACTAAATTGCTGCTTAAAATGTAAATATGGCCCTTATTTTTATGGAGCCTGTCTGTTCTGTGTCCCATTCTTGTCTATGTTTGAACTACAGCGAAGCTTTGGTTTGTATAGCGAGCCATTTGGCTTTAGTTGGTATGACTACATTATTTACATATACATTCACCTTTGTCCTTTCTCATTAGTCATTAGTGTAGGATATTAAATAACGTAATTCTTGATATCAATAAGATTATAAATGCAAATGCTGGTAATCAAGGAGCACCTTTCACTTGTAAGATGATCTTTCAGATGATTGAGACTTATGCTTATGACGTATTTTAAAATCACCCTTGCCCTCGAGAGATGAAAACTCAATATTGAAAAAAAATTTTTGAAGTGGGTTTGGAGATCCCTATGGATGTGTCTTTGGACCCTGTATTGAAAAGTCCTGGTTTCACTGTACACGGCATGGGCTCTGAGGGTTAGCTCTGGGTTGGAATCCACACTAAGCCTCCCACGTGGTTAGAACAAGTCTCTTAATCGTTTGGAGCTTTCATTTCAGTCCGTGTAGTGGAGATAATGGTAACTTTAACCAGTTAATTGAACAGTTTGAACCCAGAGGGGTGCAAATACGAATGCTTTTATTTTTCTCCAGTCAGAACTCCCAAGTGTGCTTTGTCAAAATCTCTTTCTCTTCTAGAGGACAAATCCCTTGATGACCTTGGGCAGAGCCTGACACCTTCTGATCACTCTGGGTTATAGAAAGTCCACCATTTTAAGATTTCAATATATCTAATTGGAAGCTTTTCCTACTCCTGTTGCTGACCAGACTTATGGCTCTGGGGATGGAAGTGGGGAAAGGTGGGCTTGGTTTATTTGGAGAGTGTGGAGGTGGGGGACATGGAGTCTCTCTGGACTTCTCTTGTTGTTACGGTGTCTAGGGAAGGGCAAGAGGGAGAGGGGCAGAGACAGGTGGCTCTTGAATAGTTCTTGTTGGGTTCTCCTTGATGACATTTACTGGCTGTCTGACCAGCACCGCCTCTGAGTACACACCCCAAACTTGTGAGTTCTTTGGAGCTTAGGCTCTCCCACTGCTTGGTCTCCAGACCTGGAGACGAAACTGGTATTAAGTTCTTTCAGGCCAGCCCCTCCCTATCCCAGAGCCCCACGGCTGGGGTCCACTTGTACAACGGACAACCCTGTTGGGTGGGGACCTGGCAAGAAGGCTAAGGCCTGCAGTTCCCATGGGACTGCTTGATGCAGGGGACTCGTATCCATGCTGAACAGGAGGTAACAGCACTGCTGTCCCTTCTCACTCCATTTCCCCTTCCCCTGTCCAGAATGACACAGGGCCCGTCGGTAGGTCAGCTGTCTGAGCAGATACTCACCAGGCTCTGCAATTTAAAACATTTTTTGTCCCAGTCCTTGTTTTGTGCCATCCCTATTCTCTGTAACCGATTTTCTTAGAGGAGCCCACTGTAGAGGTAGGAAGAGTACCACCCCAACTTACAGCACTATCCACTAGGTCAGAGGATCCAAGGTTTCCCCTTCCCATCTCTACTCTTCTTTGTGGACTCTGTGTGTGTGTGTTGTGGAGGGGCTGCAGGGGTGGGGGGAACGCAGTGCAGGGACACCAGTGATGGTTGGGTTAGAAGGTCTCACACTGTAGCTTCTTACTAAATTCTTGAATCCACGCAGCCCGAGTTATGGAGGGCTCTCTTTACCTTACGGGGAACTTCCCTCCTCTCTATTCTTAGCTTTGGTTTCTATTTGCCAATTCTGGTGCAACTGGAAAAGTCCCACTCAACGTTCACTTACAATTACTTTATAAGCTGCTGTTGTGTTAAATATAGTAATGTCAGATGCATTTTAAGCACTCTATAAGTGATAACTGTTACAATTAATGCAAGGCCAAATTTATTTGACTCTTCTGTTGTTGGGCATTTAGATCGTTGATTATTTTCCACTACTTTAAATAACACTGTGATCTTTATAGCAAAGACTTTTATCCTTAGGACAAATCCCTGTAAATGGAATTTCTAATTCAAAGGGTGCAGTTATTTGCAAGGCTTTTGATACACCGTACCATATTGCCTCTCAGAAAGGGTAGTTTTGGTTTTCTTGATTCTTCTTTGATACCGATATTACAATCTTTAAAACTACCTGACAATTTGACAAAGTAGTTCCTTGTTTTAATTTGGATTTCTATAATTGCTGCTGATTTGAATACATTTCCATCTATTAATTGACTCGTGTTTTTTAATGACTTGCTTGTTCAAATAGGTGCTTTTTGATATAAATAATTGATGGAGTTGGGAAGACTGAATGGCTGTGGGTAATGTAAAAAGAAAACTTGGAATAACTTGAGCAGGGACTCTCCAGGAGTCGGGAGAGAAAGGACTGACCAAACCTGACCAGATGTGCCTCTTATTTCACAGTTCCCTTCTGAGACCTTTTCAGCTCTGAGTCCATGGATTTCTCCTGTGCAGCATTCTGATTTTAATTTGGTTTCAAGGCCTACCTCAAATGTCACCTACTTTGTGCCACTTCCAGATTTCCTCCTGAAGGAGATTTGACTTCCCACGTCATCCCACCGTACCTCTGTATCGCGCTTACGACATTGCAATGCAACTGTGTTTTTAGCTCTCTCCCCTGAATTACATGAGCTCCTCAAAGGCAGCTATTTTTCTTTTTTGACCTAGTGTTTGGCACAGAGGCACACAAGCAGGAGATCAGGTGATGAATAGGAATCAGCCTCGCTCTTTGGTAGCTCACAGTTTATCAAGGAAAACAGACATCTAAATTTACTAATTAAATATAACGCAGCGTGTTCTGCTATACTAGAGTTGTGGAAAGCGTTGCAGGAGAGTGGAACGGAGTGATTAATTCTACTTGGAGTGTGGCAGTATCAGAGAGAGCAAGAGAAAGTGACAGTGGAGGTAGGCTGTGAAGAGTAAGTAGGAGCTCATTAAGCAGATGGGAAAAGAACATTTCAAGTAATGAGAACAGCTTAACTAAAGACCTAAAGATGGGGGCACTTAAATGTTGAGGGAAAGTGTACAGATGGGCAAGGATGAAGAATGAGGTTCGAGTGACCCCTCTGTTCTCCCCAGGATCCCATCATCATTAACCTTTACTCACTCACCATGATCCCTTTGCTTTGTCTAGAGTATATTCTCTCTCCCCTGACTCCTCAGACCCTATCAGTTACTCTGCAAAATTACTAAATACCTATTATGTACCAGGCACCAAAGGAAAGAGACAGAAATGCATTCATGGACAACTCTGGATGGCATCTTGGGAATGTTTGTCCCATATTGAAAATCTAGACAAATTCTTTTCTTCCAAATAACTGAGACCTTTTCTGTTACAGCAGTTGTAGATAAAATAGATATTCTTAACAATCAAAAGAGTGTTAAAATTTATTTAGTTCCCTGTGATAGGATAACAGTTTTTCTCACCCCTGGCTTAGACAATCACAGAAAATATAGCTTCATCTTTTTTTCTGTAACTGATCTACTTCTTTTGTGACAGTTCCCATCTGTTGTTCCAGTTACTTTTGCTTCATGATAAATCTTTGGACATGAGAACACATGCCCAAAACTTAATGGCATAAGACAACCATTTTGTTTTGCTCACCAATTCTGTGGGTGGGAATGCAGACAATGCATGGCAGGGACTTATCTCTGCTCCCCAATATCGGGGGCCTCAGCTGGGAAGACTTAAATGGCAAGGGGTACCTCAATGGCTAGGAAGTGGAATCTCTGAAAGTGTCTTCACTCACATAACTGTCATCAGGGCTGGGAGGACACACAGGTCCCACTCAGCAGGGGCTGTTGACTAGGGCTTCTCCACGTGGCCTGTGCACACATCCGGGGCTTCCTCCCAATATGGTGGCCTCTATGGAATCAGACTTCTTACACGGTGGCTCAGAGTCTCCAAAACTGAATGTCGTAGTGGAAGATGGAAACTTCATGGACCTTTTTAATGTTCTTGCTTTAGAAGTCACACATGTTCTTTTGCCAGGCTCTAGTGGTCGAAGGAGAAACAGGCCCACTCAGATTCAAGGAAAGGGAACATAGATTCCCAACTAGGGCTTCCAGGCGGGAATTTCCGCCCATTCTTGGGATTTTCTTTTCGCTTTTCCGTTCCCAAATCCCAAGAAAATTTGGCCGCGAAATCGGGAGAATCATTCCTTGAACCCAGGTGGTTGGTAGTATCGGCCGTCACTTTGTGGAAATGATTCATTGTGGAGAACAGAAAACAGTTTATATCTCGGGATTCGGGAATGGGAATGCAAAAATAATTCCTGAGAACGAGTGGGAATTCCCACCTGGAAACCCTACTCCCAATGTCTTAGTAGACAGAACATCAAATAATTTTAGACCATGGTTTTTAAACTGCCGTAATATTTTAACTTTAGTCTAAACAGTCTCCTTTGAATTTTTTCAAAGTTCAACTTCCTAATCAGAGATCTTTGAGTAAATACTCCATCTTTCAGAGTTACACCCACTTCCCTTTCTCTACCTCCAAATCTTGTTTGGTCAAGGCAGGGAGGCATTTCGTCTGCATCATTTATCTCCAGATCCTCATCAATGTAGAACAGTGTCTGGCAAATAGTGGATGCCTAATACCTATTACTAACTGCTTCATGAGAATGTGTGCTATGTCTCCGTGTGAGTTAGAGAGAAGAGGCTATCTGTTGTATCCTCTGCTTCAGTTTGGAATGTGTCCTTGAATTGTCTGTTGAGTTGTAAACAATTCTGTCTGTCCTTTGGGAGTCACGTAGGAACCCACTATGGAGGTGGTGGTGCTAGACGTTTGTCTCCAAGTCTCTGTGCACTGAGAATTCTTTGCTCCCACCACAGACCTCTGCAGCTTCAGGTGCCTGCTTGTCATGCTCAGGTTTTAGGGAGTGAACAGTGCTGCCCAAGTTCATCTTTCTGGCAGCCTCCCGCTACTACCTCCAAGCACCTGCTCCCATCCCACACACTGGCCCAGAGCTGAAGAGTGAACGTTAGTAGCCTGCAACCCACCCTCGTGTTATGTCTAGGAAAAGGGCATCTCGATATTCCTAAAGCTCCATCGCTCCCTGAGTTGAAGCAGCTTGGTGCGAAGGAGTGTGGATGTGAATGAGCGCTGTGTCTCTGTTCACCTGTTCCGCCCCTTTCCTTCCGCATAGGGCCAGAAGGGCCGGGCCGACTTCCCCTTCCACGGCTCGGGCTTCTCCTGCATCACATCCTCCTTTCACTCAAGCTTAGCTGCAAATGAGGAGGTACTTTATATATGAAGTATGTGAAGAGAAACTTCTCTGTCAACAAGAGGATACAAATTAGGAAGCATTTAAAAAATACTATAACAATTATTCCCCATTATACGGAGGCTGAAGTAAAACGACCTAAACTAATTATAGATTAGCTTTCTTCTGCCAAACCACATTTTCACAACTTCAGTCCTGTAAGAGAGTTTGGAAAGTTTTCACCAGGAAGATGTTGGGACATCGTCAGGACTCTGAAGTGCTGCCCCAGCCTTGTTTCTGACTTTACGGAGTGTTTCCTGGAGCCTCAGTTTTCTTTTCAGTAAAATTAGGATATGCTGCCAGCCTTGTGATTGGCAGCTATTACACACTTAGCATGATTTGCATGGAAACCAGTTTTCCGTCCTAGTCGTCCTAAAGGTTCCTAACACTGTTTCCGAATGACCTGGGGTGCTTTAAAACATATACATGCCAGCCTGCTCTAAGTAAATCAGAACCTCTGAGGACCCAGAGATGTATGTTAAAAAGTTAATTCATGTGACTTTGTGCGACTATGGTTTAAAAACTTCCGCAAAAAAAAAGACTAGAAATACAATATTGTAGAGTTCTTGGAGCAAGTCTTTTTTGAGATTTCTATGGCTTCTGTTTAAGTTGGACTTGGTGAAGTTAGAAATCACTTATTTACAGCTTGCTCTTGTGGGCTCCGAAATAACGGCCTTGCCAAGCCCAATTTCATTTCTTCCAAACTCTGTAAACCAAAGGGGCAGATGCAAAGGGCCTCCTTATTTGCGTGAACGTCCACATCAGGGTTTTCTAGGAACCAGAGCTTTGAGCCAGTAAGTGCGATGCTCTTTTGTTACTGCACTTGGTGTGTGTGCTGTTGATGGAAACCATACCTCTAAAGCTGCCTGATCCTGCGCTAATGAATTTGCGTGGCAGTGGATACAAAAGGATCTGTATTATCCTGAAGAGAACAAAGCAGTATTATTTTATCCTTGTACAAAGTTATTGTGCAAAAAAAAAAAAAAATGCCTAAAATGTTTGCTGTGTGCAAGAAACTCTGCTAGGCATTGGGAGGGATAAGAGTTATTATAACCAGGAGTCGTACTAAACTGCTAATATTGGTAACCTGTGTGGATTTGATTGGGAGAGATGGTCAAAGGGGCTTCAATTTTATAGTATTTCAGTTCTTTTCTTAAATAACAGCTTTATTGAGATATAATTCATATACCATAAAATTCACTCTTTTAAAGTGTACAATTCAGTGTTTTCAGTATATTTACAAAGTTGTACGACCATCACCATTACCTAATTCCAGAATATTCTCACTGGTAAAGGAAACTCCGTACCCATTAAGCATTCACTACCCATTCACTTCCGTCCCCCGCCTCAAAGCACGTAGGAACTACTCTGTCTCTACTGATTTGCCTATTATGGATATTTCGTATAAATGGAATCATGTAATATATGGCCTTTTATGTCTGGCTTCTTTCACTTTGCATAATGTTTTCCAGGTTCATCCGTGTTGTAGCACTTATATATTTCATTCCTTTTTAAGTCTGAATGATACTCCATTGTATGAATATATCACATTCTGTTTAACAAGTTTAATCTGATTGTTAAATGAATGCTTGGATGCGTTGCATGGAAATGAGTTTACCATCCCATTCTTTCTAAAGGATGCAGTGGAATTACTGGGTCATATGGTAACTATGTTTAACTTTTTAAGGAGCTGCCAAATTGTCTGAAGTTTTTAATAATAAGTATATATTCATGTACTATTTTTGTACTTATGAAATCAATTTTTAAATTGCTTTTAAAACAGAACAGAAAGTATTACACATGATGCTAAGAAGAGTGTCTATCCAATTCTGATAGTATTCTCTGGAATTTGCCAAGTTCCGTTGCCCCTTAATATTTGGTAAAGTGGAAGAATCAAAACAGTAGAGGAGCTACTCTCCTTCTATCAGAGTTTCTAAAAGAAAAGGGAGAAGAGCATGGACTTGTTCTTCCTGTCAGTCTCAGAAGTTGCTCCCATAGTAAAATGTGGTGTTCCCTGTTCTGATCTCAGAGCACGTTGATTGACACTCTGACCTGACACTACACTCTGTGCCAAGGAGCCAGTAGTGTCTGTACCTCGTCCCTGCTGGGTTATGAGGACCTCAAGAGCAAAGACGAAGTCTTGTGCTCACGTTTGTACCACTTGTAGAGCCTATGCTGAATATCTACCCACTAAATATTAATTTGAATTATATTAACGTCCTTAGACTTTTCAAGATGATACTAAGAGGAAATTCTTTTGTGACCAAGACACCCCTAGTTCACTTGTGTGTTAAGGTTTCTCATTATGTTTCCACCCAAAGAAGTATGGTTAAGGAAAGGTAAGAGTTAACTTTTTCCCTTTCTTTTCTTTTTTAATGAAACAAAAGTAGACAGGACTATGTGGGAGTAGGATCATTGCATTACTTATTACGAAGTTATGTTCTTTAGGAATCTCCATGGTTCTGAGGTCAGAGGTTGGTAGAGAGCGTTTGGGTAAAGATAAGAAAAATTATTTTCTAAGACTGTATTGTGAGCCATACAGATGTATACATACACCCACATACATCTATAGAGGTATAAGGCAAACCTTATTTCATTGTGCTTCACTTTAAGGCACTTCACAGATAGTACATTTTTTATAAAGTGAAAGTTTATGGCAACCCTGCATGGAGCAAGTCTGTCGGCACCATTTTTCTAACAGGCTCAGATGATGGTTAGGAGTTTTCAGCAATAAAGCATTTTAAAATTAAGGTATGTACATTTTTAGATATAATGCTGTTGCACACTTACTAGACTACAGTATAGTGTAAGCATAACTTTCTTTTTTTAATTAAAGTTATTGGGGTGACAATTGTTAGTAAAGTTACATCGATTTCAGGTGTACAATTCTGTATTACATCATCTATAAATCCCATTGTGTGTTCACCACCCAGAGTCAGTTCTCCTTCCATCACCATATACTTGATCCCATTTACCATCATCTACCACCCTCCTCCCCTCTTACCCTCTGGTAATCACTAAACTATTGTCTGTGTCTCTGAGTTTTTGTTTTTCATTTGTTTGTCTTGTTTATTTATTGTTTTCGGTTTATATACCACATATCAGTGAAATCAATATGGTTCTCTTTTTCTGTCTGACTTATTTCGCTTAGCATTATAATCTCAAGATCCATCCATGTTGTCACAAAGCTTCCTATTTCATCTTTTCTTACTGCAGAATAGTATTCCATTGTGTACATATATCACAACTTCTTTATCCATTCATCTATCGAAGGACATTTTGGTTGTTTCCATGCCTTGGCCACCATAAATAAAGCTGCAATGAACATTAGAGCACACGTGTCTTTATGGATAAATGTTTTCAGATTTTTTGGGGGAGATACCCAGGAGAGGGATTGCTGGGTCATTCTATTCATAATTTTTTGAAGAAACTCCACACCGCCTTCCATAGCGGCTGCACCAGTCTGCATTCCACCGAATGTATGAGGGTTCCTTTTTCTCCACAGCCTCTCCAACACTTGTTACTATTTGTCTTGTTGATGATAGCCATTCTGACTGGGGTGAGGTGATATCTCATTGTGGTTTTTATTTGCATTTCTCTGATGATTAGTGATGTTGAGCATTTTTTCATATGTCATTTGCAATTTGTATGCCCTCTTTGGAGAAATGTCTCTTCAGGTCCTCTGCCCATTTTTCAATTGGGTTGTTTGTTTTTTTTGTTATTGAGTTGTATGAGTTCCTTGTATATTTTGGATATTAGCCCCTGATCGGAGGTACTGTTTGCAAAAATCTACTCCCATTCAGTTGGTTGCCTCTTTATTTTGTCGATGGTTTCTTTTGCTGTGCAGAAGCTTTTAAGTTTGATATAGTCCCATTCATTTATTTTAGCTTTTACTTCCCTTGCCTTTGGAATCAAATTCATAAAACGCTTTTTGAACACAAGGTCCATAAGTTTAGTACCTGTGTTTTCTTCTATGCAGTTTATTGTTTTAGGTCTTATGCTTAAGTCTTTGATCCATTTTGAATCAATTTTGGTACATGGTGACAGATAGCAGTCCAGTTTCATTCTTTTGCCCGTATCTTTCCAGTTCTCCCAGTACCATTTATTGAAGAGGCTGTCTTTTCTCCATTGTATGTTTTTTGCTTCTTTGTCAAAAATTGTCCATATTTATGTGGTTCTTTTTCTGGGTTCTCAATTCTATTCCATTGGTCTATGTGTCTGTTTTTCTGCCAGTACCATGCTGTTTTGATTACTGTTGCCCTGTAGTACAAGCTAAAGTCAGGGAGTGTGATACCTTCAGCATTGTTCTATTGTCTTAAGATTGCTTTGGCTATTCGGGGTCTTTTGTGGTTCCAAACAAATCTGATGATCTTTCGTTCTATTTCTTTAAAAAATGCCATTGGGATTTTGATGGGGATTGCATTAAATCTGTATATTGCTTTGTGTAATATGGCCATTTTAACTATGTTGATTCTTCCAATCCATGAGGACAGATGTTTTTCCATTTCTTTGTGTCTTCTTCAATTTCTTTAAAAACATCTTGTAGTTTTCAGCATATAGGTCTTTCACATCCTTGGTTAAGTTTATTCCTAGGTATTTTATTCTTTTTGCTGCAATTGCAAAAGGAATTTTTTTTTGGTTGTTTCATTTTCTGAGATTTCATTGTTAGTATATAGGAATGCAATGGACTTTTGTACGTTGATTTTGTAGCCAGCAACTTTACTGTATTCTTTGATTGTTTCTAATAGCGTTTTGGTGGAGTCTTTAGGGTTTTCTATATATAGTATCATGTCATCTGCAAAGAGTGACAATTTCACTTATTCATTCCCAATTTGGATGCCTTTTATTTCTTTCTTTTGCTTGATTGCTCTGGAAAGGACTTCCAACACTATGTTGAAAAGCAGAGGTGATAGGGGACAGCCCTGTCATGTTCCTGAACATAGAGCAAAGGGCTTCGGTTTGTCACCATTAATTATGAGATTAGCTGAGGGTTTGTCATATATGGCCTTTATTATGTTAAGGTATTTTCCTTCTATACCTATTTTATTAAGTGTTTAATCATAAATGGATGTTGTATCTGGTCAAATGCTTTTACTGCATCAATTGATATAATCATATGATTTTTGTCCTTTATTTTGTTTATGTGATGTATCACATTGATGGATTTGCGGATGTTGAACCATCCTTGTGCCCCGGGGATGAACCCCACTTGGTCGTTATGAATAATCTTTTTAATGCATTGTTGCGTTCAATTTGCTAGAATTTTGTTTAGGATTTTTGCATCTGTATTCGTCAGAGATATTGGTCTGTAGTTCTCTTTTTTTGTGTTGTCCTTACCAGGTTTTGGAAACAGGGTAATGTTGGCCTCATAAAATGAGTTAGGGAGTACTGTCTCTTCTTCAATTTTTTTGGAAGACTTTGAGCAGGATTGGTATTAGATCCTCTTTGAAGGTTTGGTAGAATTCACTAGTGAAGCCATCTGGTCCCGGACTTTTGCTTTTGGGAAGGTTTTGGATGACTGATTCAATTTCATTACTGGTGATCGGTCTGTTTAGATTTTCCAGTTCTTCATGGTTCAGCCTAGGAAGGCTATATGTTTCTAAGAACTTGTCCATTTCTTCTAGGTTATTGAATTTGGTGGCATATAGTCCTTCATAGTATTCTTGGATGATCCTTTGTATTTCTGTGGCATCCGTGATAACTTCCCCTTTTTCATTTCTGATTTTGTTTATTAGTGTCTTCTCTCTTTTTATCTTAGTGAGCCTAGCCAAGGGTTTGTCAATTTTGTTAATCTTTTCAAAGAACCAGTTCTTTGTCACATTAATTTTTTCTATTGTCTTTTTGTTCTCTATTTCATTTAGTTCTGCTCTGATTTTTGTTATTTCCTTTCTTCTGCTGACTTTGGGTTTTGTTTGTTCTTCTTTTTCTAGTTCTTTAAGGTGTAACTTATTTATTTATCTGGGATTGTTCTTGTTTCTTGAGATAGGCCTATAATGATATAAATTTCCCTCTTAAAACTGCTTTTGCTGCATCCCAAAAATTTTGGTAGGATGTGTTTTCATTGTCATTAGTTTCTATGTATCTTTTGATCTCTCTTCTAATTTCTTCTTTGACCCGGTCGTTCTTTAAATGTATGTTCTTTAATCTCCATATATTTGTGGTTTTTCCTGCTTTCTTTTTGCAGTTGATATCCAATTTCAAAACCTTGTGATCAGAGAATATGCTTGGTATGATTTCAATCTTCTTAAATTTGCTGAGGCTGATTTTATGTCCCAATGTATGGTCTATCCTTGAGAATGTTCCATGTACACTAGAAAAAAATGTGTAGTCTGATGTTTTAGGATGAAGTGCTCTATAAATGTCAATTATGTCCATTTCATCTAATGTGTCATTTAGGGCTGCTATTTCGTTATTTATTTTCTGTTTGGATGATCTATCCATAGCTGTCAATGATGTATTTAGGTCCCCTAGTATAATTGTGTTTTGGTCAATTTCTCCCTTTAGTTCTGTTAGTAGTTGCTTGGTATATTTCGGTGCTCCATGATTGGGGGCATAAATATTGATGACTGTTATGTCTTCTTGTTTTATAGGCCCCTTTGCCATTATGAAATGTCCTTCTTTGTCTCTTGTTACCTTTTTCACCCTGAAGTCTGTTTCATCTGATATCAGTATAGCTACACCTGATTTTCTCCGGATACCATTTGCTTGGAGTGTCAATTTCCACCCTTTCACTTTGAGTCTGTGCTTGTCCTTGTAGCTGAGATGTGTCTCTTGGAGACAGCATATGGTTGGGTTTAATTTTTTGATCCAATCTTCTACTTTGTGCCTTTTTATTGGTGAGTTCAATCCATTTACATTTAGGGTGATTATTGATTTGTGAGGATTTACTATCATTCTATCTTTAGTTTTCTGGTAAGAATGTGTCTCCATTGTTTCTTTGCCTTTTTGTTGTTGTCTATTATTTCTGTGTGGTGGTATTCTATGATGTTTCCTTCTGTTTCTTCTTTTATTACAGTATATATTTCAGTCCTGGATTTTTTTTTTTAGTAGTTAACCTTAAGTTTATGTAAAAGAAAGTTTGATATTTAGAGTATTCCATTTTCTTCAGCATGCCTACTTTCTCCACTCCTATATTCCGGTTCAGGCCTTTACTCTCCCTCTTTTTATGTTTTGGTTGCCACAAATTGTCCCTGTTGATGGTTGTCGAATAGCCTCCTTTGTATGTATTTTAGTGCAGGTCATGTATTAGAAAATTCCCTCAGCTTCTGTATGTCTGGAAAGGTCTTTATTCCTCCTTCATATCTAAAGGATATCTTTGCTGGGTATATTATTCTTGGCTCATAATTTCTCTCTTTCAATAGTTTGAATATTTGGTTCCACTCCCTCCTGGCTTGTAGAGTTTCTGCTGAGAAATCTGATGATAATCTAATGGGCTTTCCTTTGTAGGTTACCGTCTTCTTTTCCCTGGCTGCCTTGAGGATTCTTTCTTTGTCGTTGATTTTTGACAGCTTCAATACAATGTCCCTTGAAGAAGACCTGTTGGGGTTGAGGTAATTAGGTGTTCTATTTGCTTCTTGGATTCAAGGATCCAGTTCTTTCCACACATTTGGGAAGTTCTCATCAACTATTTGTTTGAATATACTTACTCTCTGTTCCCTTCTCCCTTTCTTCTCCTTCTGATCTGCCCATTATTCTTATATTGCTCTTTCTGATGGAGTCAGAAAGTTCTTGTAGAATTCTTTCATTTCTTTTAAATCTCAAGTCTCTTTCTTCTTCCATCCGTGTCATTTCCATGTTTCTATCTTTGATGTCACTGATTCTTTCCTCCATCTGGTCAACTCTACTACCTAAGCTGGTTATTTCATTCTTAATTTCTTCTATTGAGTTCTTAATCTCCAGAAATTCTATTTGGTAAAATTTCAATCTCTTTGGTAAAATGTTCATGTTGTTCTTTGATTGTGTTTCTGAGTTCATTAAAGTGCCTTTCTGTGTTTTCTTGCATCTCGTTGAGAACTGCAATCTTGAGTTCTCTGTCATTTAAGTCACATATTTCCGTATCTTTAAGTTCATTTTCTGGAGACTTTTCACTTTTTTTCTGAGCTGTCTTGTTGCCTTGGTTATTCATGGCAATTAATGATTTATTATTTCTCTTCCTAGACATCTACAGGAGTGGGTTCTGCAACAGGTTGATAAGAAGAGGTGTTTCTTTTGTTTTCCTGTACGTGTTTGTAGAATGCTTTATTTTCTCTCCAACTGCAGCCTTTTTTTCTCTCTCACACTGTAGTGGTATATGTTTCTCTGCTCTATTCCAGCTTCTCACACAATGGGGGGATTCCCTGGAAGGCGGGCTTCTCCTCTGTTCACAGTTCACCTGGTTCATAGAACACCACCTCCCTGTGGGGATGCGGAGAGCTTTTGAAGTTCCAAAGCTCTTCCTTCACCAGATTCAGAGCCCGTGTTTCAGCAGTTCTGTTTACTCCTGCAGGGATCCACCCAGATAAGTGGGGACAGGGGTGGGGTGGGTTGTGAGAGGTGGCCCAGAGCAATGGCGGTGACCACCACCACAGCCAGTCCTGCTTTCACAGCTCCCTCCCCTTTGCCAGAACTAGTTGGGCTGTGAATCTGTGTCTGTGGACCATAGTTCTCAGAACTGCAAATATTCTGTTCTTTTGATCTGACACTGCTACTGTTCCACTTCTAGCACTGGGCAGGTGGGGGCAGGATGAGCTCTGGGAGGGGGCAGCAAGGCTTAGTGCCTAAGGCTTCCTTTCTCTGTGGCAGTGAGGGCTTCAACCACCGTTTTCAGCCTTCTTCCCTCAATCCTTGCTCTGAGGGCTCTGCCGTGAGCGTTGGGTTCAGCCGTGTTATATGCTGTCCCCTCAGCCCTGTGGGCCATAAACGGAGCCCTAGCAGTCTGAGTTCTTCCCTTTCCAGCAGCTGCGGTAGTTCCAGGATGCAGCGAGCTCGGAGCACTGAGCTAGGTCTGCGTCCTGTGCCTGCGCCGCTCCATCTCCGCACTTCTCCCTCCCCTCCTCCCCTGCTCGCGCAATTTGCCCACCTTTAGGTGAATTCAGTAGTGAGACTCTTCGTCTTGCCTCTCTGCTGTGCAGGGAGTCCTTTGTGGAGTTATAGTTTTTCAATTTGTTGGAAATTCCTGATGAGATTTCCAGAGGCTCACCTCATGCCGCCATTTTGATGACGTGTCCAAGCATAACTTTTATATGCACTGGGAACCAAGAAAATTGTGTAATTTTTCAATATTTGTTTTATTGTGGTGGTCTGGAACCGAACGAGCCTGCAGCATCTCCAAGGTACACCTGTATGTAGAAAAATTACATACATACGTATACATACGTTTGCCTATTAATAGATAAGCAAACATTCATATATATGGGATACTATTCATATATATGGGTACTGTTCTGAGTACTTCTTGTGTATTATCTCATTTAATCTTCACAGCAGCCCTAAGAGAGAGGCACCTTTATTTTCTCTATTTTATGGATAAGGAACTGAGGAACAGAGAATTTAGGAAATTTGATAAGATTTCTCCATTCGAAAAGAAAGGAAATAAATTTTGAACCCAAGCAGTCTTCCCCCAGTGCCTGGCTGGCCTCTCTATATAGAATAAACATTTGTTTTTGTCAGACAGATCTGGGTTTGAATCCTGGCTCGATTATTTAGTAAGAACGTGACGTTGGACAACTTACTACATGGGGTAGTTGGTAGATTGTGTTTAAAGTTCTTCATTCCATTTTAATTCCCTCTGCCACTTCTTTGTGGCTATGTCTCTGTTAACATTACACAACCTGACAGTAGCAGGATATGAGTGAGAGCAGATTTCAACTGAAGTGTTTTGGAGTTTGGTGGTGTAACAAGTAAGCTGTTCAACCCATCTTTTGCTGACCATATTGACAACTTTGCTTTCTCAGTTCACCAAGAGACAGTTGTAACTATGGACTCGATTCTGACCCAGTGGGAAATGTTTTGGTGATGTGAACTCATTGAGAGCTTGGAAATGTGATGATCAATTTAGTTTGCTGTCAGTACAGAGAGAGAAGATTATACCTCAGACTTTTGGAATGCGTATTTCAGAAAGTATGTGTCTTAAAATCTTGTCCAATGCTCATAGTGTTGCCAGAGAAGACAACCAGGGGATCATGTGGGAACCATGTCAAAAAGGGAGTAGTGGGCACCTCAGAGCCCTTTTGGTGTGAGGAAAAGAACAGAAAGGAGATTTATTTTCTTCTAGCTGTGATACTTCTTGTACTCCAATGTTTGAATTAATGAATTCTGTATCTTACTTCTACTCCCCATGGAAATGTTAGTATTCCCTACATGACTCACTGCCTCCTCTAGAAGGCTATTTCTAAAGTCAGAGCTAAGTTTATTTTTTAAGAAACATTATTCTAGAGAATCTGAGAAGCATGAAACTTTCAGTATGAGTAGAAGAATCAAGGCTCGTAACCACAAGTTTTGATCTCAAATCATTGATCTTATTGGAATTCCTTATTATTGGTAGACACAAATAAAATACATGTTTTCTGCTCCCAAATCTACAGGGACTTTATTAAAATTGGAGGAACAGTATTTCCTAGTGCTTTGAGCTGTTAGAAAAATAGGCTTTCTTGTGACTAAGTCTAAAAGCACTCGTGGTTACAACTGACTGTGAAAAGGGAGGAATGAGTTGATTTCCATACATGGTGACTGAGCTCTGTGTAGGGGACTATGCAATACACAGCGACTTACATAATTGCTGTGCTTGGAAGGTCCATTAGGTACAAAAATATAAGTATCTCTGTGTTTGTGTTAGAAAAAAAGCATAACTTGAGCCTTTCCCATTTGTGGATCCTGGAAAGCTTTGTTTTGGAATACGGTGGCCCCAGCAGAAGAGACTAAGGAAATGCAGGCTTTTACTGAGTGCCTACAGAATGCCTCTCACTGGGGATGTAAATGATACAGTCCGTGGCCTTCAGAAGCCTGAAGGAAATTTATCAATCAATCAATAGTTAATTGAGTTCCACTGAGAAAAGTGCCGCACTACAGACATAAGCCAAGTGCCATGAGCGCACAGAGAAGGGTACAACTAATTGACTGGGAATGATCGGAGAAGGACTATTGTATTAAAAGTCACATAATATAAGGCCAATATAAGGTATTTAGCTCAGTCTCTGACATACAGTAAGCAATCAAAGAGACTACTTGATCAGGCCTGTACTGCCTCCCAAATCCAGTCTCATATACCACACTGCCCCATTGTTCATTGCTATTCAGCCACAGTGGCCTCTTTTCTTTGGAAGAGCCAAGTTCTTCCCCACTTTGAGGGCCCTTGTACTTGCTTTTCCTTCTGCCTAGAGTATCTCACCCGCCCCTAACCCCTTCCTCATGTCTGGTTCCTTCTCATCCTTCTGGTGTCAGCGAGTATCTGCATAGCAAGGTTAATGGCATGGACTCTGGATTCCAGTTAACTTACTGGCTCTGTGACGTTGGGCAACTTACTGCTCTGCATCCCAGTTTCTTCCATTGTAAAGTAGAGTAATAATATCGATTTCATTAGGTTGTAAGGATTCAATTAAAACTAGATATAAAGCACTTTGAATAGTGCCTGGCATTGAGGAAAGCCCTGTTGAAGTGATTGCTATTACTGTAAAATGTCATTATCTCAGAGATACTTTCTTTGACCAGTTTATCTAGAGTTTTCCCCAAACCACTGTAATTATTTGTTGTGATCACGGACATATTTGGGTATATTTCTGTCATCTTATTTCATGTCGTCCATCCTGCTTCTATTTCCCTCCCTTCCATTGGATTCATCTGGTTTCCTTTATTTCTCATTTTCTTTCTCCCATGGTTTGGAATGCACACATCCTATTTCTATTATTTTGATGATTTTCCTTGTATTTTTTAATGCAAATTCCTTACTTAAAGTCTAAAGAAAAACATCTATCCCTTCCTTCAAATTCAAGGTCCTTAGGAATTTCTGCTTTCATTCTGCTCACTCCCTTCACGTCCATCTTTATTGTTGTTGTCTAGTCTTTTGATTCCAACGTGTTTTTTCCACTCCCCAAATTAGTTGTCATTAGTGTTTTACACTGTTCCGTAGATACCCATGTTCACCAATTTCTTTCGCTGCATTAAATGTACAGGTTGCTTGGAAGGAAAAATGATCATAGTAGTGGAAGGTAAGAGTACACACCAGGAATGCAAGTCTATCTTAGCAAAACGTCTATATTAAATGCCACTGATGAAGACCGAAGCATCAAAAAACATATCTGGTTGTCACTTGGTAGTTAAGTGCTGTCTTCCATCCGATCATACTAAATTAATTGAGTAGACAGTTATGCCCCCACTGTACTTAGTAGCCTCAGTAGGGTAAACGAAGGTTCCTACCTTTGGAGAATGCTGTACTTTATGCATAAATAATAAAAATTAGCACTTATTTGTTAAAAATATCTAGTAAGCACCTACTATATAGGAAGCCATATCTCAGACACTAAATGTAAAGCTAACTACGAGAGATCAGGTACCTGACAGGCTGCTTACGGTCAGGAAGAAGGAAGGTACGTGGAGGCAAGAACGAGGTTGAGAGCAGGCAGCTAAATCAATGAACAAGATTCATTCAAAAAGCTATTTATTGATTTCCTGGCTTGTATTATATGAATTACTGTTCTAGAACACACCAGAGAATGAAAACGAAAACCCTTTCCTTCATGGAGTTTATAGTTCAGTGGGGGGGAAACTGACAATAAGAAAGCAAAAGATGCTTTGGAGGAAAACAACAGCACAGCAGAGGAATAGGAAGTGTGTGTGTGAGGTACAGTTGTAAGTCAGATAGAGAAGGCCTCTCACTGAGAAAATGACATTAGAACAAAAACTGAAAAGAGGTGAAGGAAGGACTCGTGCCATTGTCTAGAATAGGAATTTCCGGAAGAAGGAACTGCATGGGCAACGGCTCTGAGTCAGAAGAGCATTTGGAAAGCCCCAGAAAGGGGGAGTATGGTAGGAGGTGAAGTCAAAGATGTAATGAGGGAATAGGAAACTTTGTGAGGAATTTCACAATAGCTTAGTGAAATAAGCACTGTAAAGGCATTAAGCAGTTACATGATTGAGAAAAATATGGTTTAAATGCCTCAAACACTTTTTTTTCATACTGTTTTTATGTATGTCTAGATTGAAGATGATTTGTCTTGTATGATTTTGGAGTTTTTCATCCTTACATTTTGAGGTGGGAGAAGTTCCAGTTCTGATCATTGTGAAGTAGCTTGTATCATACTAAATCTCTTGCAGAAAAAAAAATTGTAAGTTCCAAACAAAATATATAAAGACAATTGTTTGAAATCACTGAAGAGCAACCAGAGTAAGCAAAAACTAGAGAGGATTTGACTCTTAAAGGGAATGACATTAGGTGAGAGCCACAGTTACGTGAGTTTTGTTTTGAAGGTTTTATTCCCCCAGTATGCATTAGGCAGAGTGGCTCGAATGAAAATACAAAGCTGTAGTCTTGTGCTGAAGAGTTTGGAATTGACAGAACTAGAAATTGAGAGAAAATCCTGGTAAAGAAGAGCAAGAGTCTATATATAACACCCCTCAAATAGTTGGTTGATGTCTGAATAGTACTTGGATGAGTGAGACTTTCAGGATCCACCGAGGAAACTAACTAGAAGGCTAAAATTGCTGATGTGAGATTCAGCAGCTGCCCAACATAGGGGAGGATAGATTTTACAGTTAGAGAAGTGCCAGGTTGGAGAGGCTTGGTAAACACCTCAAGCTTTTCACTGAAATCCTAGAAGTGCTATACCTTATGATTAAATATTATATCCCCAGACAAAGGGAATCACGCTAGGTCTAAGGGCAATACCAAAATAGATGTGTCTCAATAAAGCACGAAATAAAGCCTCCACAAATTCAAGGTTTTCCTTCAGTAATTTAACTGTCTGCTAGAATAAAAATCACTCTTCAGAGAACGATAATGGAATCCAGAATCTCCTCAATGTATCACCCACAACTTATAAAAGGTATTCAATATATGAAAAAACTGGAAAATATGTCCATACTCGAGAAGAATCAGTTTTTAGAAAACCCATATATTGGAATTAGCAGACAAGAGTCTTAAAGGAACTATGATAGGTATGTTAGTATCTACAGCAAGAAATGGATATAGTAAGTGAACAAATGGAGAATTTCGGTAGAAATTTAGAAATTGTAGGGGGGGAAAAAACAAATGGAAATTCTAGACATGAAAAATATAATATGAATTAAAAAAGTAATTGGTGGGATTAGCAGAACATTGAAGAAAAAAAGGTTAGGGGGCCGGCCTGGTGGCTCAGGTGGTTAGAGCTCCATGCTCCTAACTCCGAAGGCTGCCGGTTCGATTCCCACATGGGCCAGTGGGCTCTCAACCACAAGGTTGCCAATTCGATTCCTCGAGTCCTGCAAGGGATGGTGGGCAGCGCCTCCTGCAACTAAGATTGAACACGGAACCTTGAGCTGAGCTGCCTCCCGGATGGCTCAGTTGGTTGGAGCGCATCCTCTCAACCACAAGATTGCCGGTTCGACTCCCACAAGGGATGGTGGGCTGCGCCCCCTGCAACTAACAATGGCAACTGGACCTGGAGCTGAGCTGCACCCTCCACAACTAAGACTGAAAGGACAACAACTTGAAGCTGAATGGCACCCTCCACAACTAAGATTGAAAGGACAACTTGACTTGGAAAAAAAGCCCTGGAAGTACACACTGTTCCCCAATAAAGTCCTGTTCCCCTTCCCCAATAAACTCTTAAAAAAAAAAGATTAGGGAACATGACATAAGGTCAAAAGAAATTATTCAAACCAAAGCACAGGGACAAAAAAAAAAAAAAATTTTTAAAGAAAATGAATAGAAGCTCATTGACTTGTGGGATAGTATCAAGAAATCTAACACATGTATAGTTGAAGTTCCAGAAGAAAAAGGAGGAAGGGAAGAGGGAAAAGGAGAAGGGGGAGACTAGGGCAGAAAAAAATATTTGAATGAATATTAGCTGAAATTTTGCCAAATTTGGCCAAAAACAGAAACCCACATATTTTGAAAGTGCAGCTAAATTCAAGCAGGATAAACAAAAAGAAAAACATACCTAGATATATCATGGTCAAACTGCTAAAAGATAAATATTTTTTAAAACAATCTTAAAAGCACCCAAAGGAGGGAAACACATACATACACCCTGCCAGAATGACAGCCAACTTTTATCAGAAACAATGGAAGCCAGAAGATAATGTAATGACATCTCTACAGCCCTGAAAGAAGAAAACTATCATCCTAGACTCTATAGCCAATGAAATATATATAAATACACCGGGGGTGCCAAAAAAATGTATACAAGTGGACACTTTGGTCAACGTTGCTCAAGCAGTAGTTCGCCGTCATCAGAAGGGTCTGGACGCTGATGGTAACCACTTTGAGCACCTCTTGTAATTGCAGAAGTCAAACGTGACTTGTATTCATCTTTTGTTATCAGTATATATTATTACAATTTAATACAGTTCTCCTTTATTAAAATGTATGTACATTTTTTTGGCACCCTCTGCATATATGGGCAAAATGAAAACATTGTCAGATTAAAAAAAATGAAAAACAGAAAATTTGTTACCAGATGACCCTAATATAAGAAATGCTAAAAGAAATAATTCAGGCTGTAGGAAATACCAAATAGAAAGTTAATTTTAAAGGAAGGGAGCAAGAGTAAGCATAGGAAATGATAAATATGTGGCTAAATCTAAAAATTTGCTTTTCTTTCAGTCAGTTTTTGAAAGGGCAATTGACTTTTAAACCAAAAATAATAACAATGCATTGTTGTATTTATAACATATACAGAAGTAAAACGTATGAAAGCAAATAATATATATATTATAGCATAAAGGATGGAATGTAAATGGAATTTGAAGGTTTTTGCATTACAATTTAAAGTGATATTAATAATAATTAAAGATATGTGATGAATTCAGGATGTATATTATACTCCCCAGGGCAAGCACTAAAGAAAGAGAGAAAAAGGGAGGGAGAAAGGGAAGGAGGGAGGGAAAAGGAGAAAAAAGCTAAAAAAAATAAAAATTTAAAAATTTAAAAAATTAAAACTTGATTAAAGAAGATAGAAAGAAACAAACAGCAGTAAAGTCTACTTAAACCCAAGTGTATCAATAAACTGCATATAAATGAACTAAACACTAATTAAATTACAGATTGTCACATTGGGTAAAAATGCAAGACTCAACTATACCATGTTTCCCCGAAAATAAGACCTAACTGGACCATCAGCTCTAATGTGTCTTTTGGAGCAAAAATTAATGTAAAACCCAGTATTATATTGTATTATATTATACCCGGTCTTATAATAAGACTGAGTCTTATATTAATTTTTGCTCCAAAAGACGCATTAGAACTGATGGTCCGGCTAGGCCTTATTTTCGGGCAAACATGGTAGTATCCCTCAATTTTTTTTTATAAAAACGGAAAAATGAAAGTCTTTTGTAAGAATATTTATAGCAGCTTTATTCATAACTGTCAAAAAGGGGAAACACCCAAATGGGTACTGTATTCCGCAACTGCAGAATTCATATTCTTTTCTAATATTCAAATAACATATGTTCAGGTCATAGGTTTGAATCATAGCTAAACTTTATGTAATCATCTTACCAGTCTAATGAGGTAGATTGTGGTGTCCTCAGGAAGTGAGGCTCCAAGGAAAATTGGCTTGTTCAGGACTGCAACCATGAGGAGAGGTGAGGCATCTCTCACCCTGAAGCTAAACAGTGAACATCTGTTCAGCGTGAAAACTTGGATTCTTTCTACTCAAGAGCTCAGAGTGAGTAACTAAGTATTGGCCCTAGAAGCCAAGTCTCCTGAATCCCAGTCTAGAGCTAGAAATTTATATTGTCTTCTCATTACATTCTAACAAATTTCTGTAAAAAATCCATTTGCTTACTGTTGTCAGCCCAACAGTGGGAAATCTGTTTTGTTGCTCAACTGAGTGATAAAGCCCTCTTCTAAGGAAAGCCTTACCTCTCCTATTTTCTCATGATTTTGAGTTTATGCTTACTAACGAGGAAGCCAAGATAAGGAAGACAGCCAAGGACATTGTAATTGAGTCAAGTGGGACAGGCTTTTAATCAGGTCTTTAGTGTGCCTTGAGATCTCTTAATCACCTCGCCAAATCAGCATTTCAATTTGGTATTCATTGATAAACTAACTAGCTTCCCTGTGGAGACTAGCTGAGCCCCTGGAGGAGGACAGACTTAAATTAGCCTGAAGACGTGTGAGGTCCCTGGAGAAAGTAATGTGAACAAAAGGAATTATTGATCGATTGGTTCTGAAATCTAGATAATCTTAAAAACTGCTCATTGCAATTTTCCTTTGAAGTCTGTAGTAAACACTTGTTGCTTGCCTCCCCGGAATCTATTTCCCCGTTTCTCCGTCCTAGCAGTGCCTTAATTTCTGTGAAGAATCTGTGTGGTCCTAGGGAAGCTGGCTCCATCTGTCCTTAAATTTGGCTGGTCAGCGCATTCCATCCACCTCACTACCGTCATCATGTTGGATGGCGCACGTGACCTAAGCAGATACAATCTGAGGAAATCCTAGTTGGTATGGTGTGTGGGTGTGTTTTAGTTAATACAAGAAGTGAATTGTTGCTCCCGTTCTCTGACTCTAGGCATATAAAGGGGTTCACACCATTACAGTTATGCAGTTGGAGTGAAGGGGGAAGAGAACCAATGCCTTCCCATCAGGGCTGCAGTGAGGATTGACTGGGGCCTTGTCTGTAAAGCACCTTGGGGAAAGTCTGGCATAATATCAATTCATGTTTTAAGGGTTTTTTGAACTACGAATGATAGAAACTGCCTCAGACAAACTTAAGCAAAATGAGAACTGTATTGGAATGATACTAAGGAAGCTCAGAAAATTAAAGAAAATGTTCTAGATATCTGGGAAAGTCTGGGGGCTTTGGACGCCAGAATTGTATTTCACTCACCCCCACGTGCTCTTTGTGTCTCATCACCGCCTGTCTGTGGTTGGGTTTCTTTTCTCCAGGTGACAGGAAAGAGGGTTACCAGCAGCCCCCAGTCCTCCCGTCTCTGGGACCCAGAAGGCAAGGTCCTTACTCCTGGAACTCCATGCTGAAAAGTGTTGGGAAGGATGCTGACAGCTTGGGCCATGCTCCCACCCTTGGGCCAGTGGCTATGGCCAGGGCTTGGAGAGCCTGGTAGGTCAGACCAGGGTCACGTGCTCCTCCTGACACTCCCTTGGCAGGTGTGGAGGAGGATGAGGATAGCCCCACCCAGAACCGCGTTTGCATTGCATGGAAAACAGTTTCCTCCAAACGGTGCTGCTGAGTAGTAAAACAAGTGTCCATCGGGATTCAGTATTGCTTTCCTTCCAAGCATATTTATTTCCTTTATCTCTGTAATGGGGACAGAGAGAGGGAAATGGGAAAGAGTGTGTGTGGGGTGAGGGGGGCGGTAGTAAGTATGAATTTTATTGTTCACTTACTATGTTGTAAGTAGCCTTTGCATATGTTAGCCTATTTCATCTTCTTTAATCTTTACTACAATACTATGATTTCAGCCAGAAAGAAGCTCAGTCTAAGAAACTAGCCCAGAACCAGAAAGCATACAAGCGATAGGCCCAAGAGCTAAAGCCGCTTACACTTGTCTCCGAAGTGTATCATGCTCCTCAGAATAAGTAAACCGCACTTACCTGGTCAACGTGCCATTCCCGCTTTCACCCCTCTTCACTCCTGCTGTCTCTCCCCTATTATGAGCCTGCATTAGAACTTGAAACCTACGTCTTCTCAGACATACAAGGATATTCTTGCCTCATCCCATAATAGACAGAATGTGTTCCCTATCTTAGCAACAGAAGGGCTTGTGTGCTAACCTAAAACTGGGGGACACATTTACTTAAAGTAGTGCAAAGTTGTGGCAAGAGCTGCATGGCCTGTATTTGAATCCCACTACCTACCAGGTAGGCAGCATATTGTGTGCCCCAATTTATTCATCCATAAAGTGAGGTTAATGATAGAACCTAGCTCATAGGGTTTGTTGTGAGGATTAAATGAGTTAATACTGAAAGCGCTTAGAGCAGAGTCTAGCACACAGCAAGTACTGCATCAGTGTTAGCTCTCTTTTTTAGAGTTTGTTATTATTAACAGACTCTTCTGGTTAATGCCCAGACAGGCAGACTCCTTGCTTGAGGAATCTTCATTTTGCTGCTTGCGTTCACGTCTGGGATGTATGCACTTAGCTCTCAAAGGAGTAAACCCATCTTACTATAATCTAAGGCAGAAATAAACTACTTATGATCCAGGGAGCACAGTTCTAAGGGGAAACAGTCTCCTTGTCTGTCTGGCCCTATTCACACATCTGCAGTTAACATATCCCCCATACGTCCCCTTAGCATACCTCCGTACTAATCTTTTAAACACAAGAGTTTAAATAAACTCCTCTCCATCAGATCTGTCAGACTGTGGGAAACAGATGAGTCTGGGACGCACAGGGTTACTTACTGCCTCCAAGGTGTTGAGGGTGATTTGGCTGAAGGTTGATATAAGGAGTGGGCGGCCCTGGGCACCGGGGGCAGGGACCAGGACCCCACAGAGTCTGCGTGCGTGGCTTTTGAATGAAATGGAATCAGATCTCCTCAGTGAAGAGCTAGGACAACATGGCAGAGAGAATCTGAACACTGTGTGTGACACATCAGTCACCGAGTCAGAGAGGGAAGTGGAGGGACCTATTACTCTCATTGACAGGTAAGCTTGACAGGTTTTGGGGGGGGTCCCAGGTCTGGGGCCCTTTCTCTGCCTCTCTAGCTTAATTCAGATTAGTACCTGATTCTAGTATTGGATCCGAAACTCATTTGTAACTGATAAATCTCAAGCTTTTGCCTCTACATCAGTGGCCACATTGGTAGCTGTACCTCCATATGTCATTAAGCTATTTAGTGATTGCTGGTCTGTAAGTTCTGTGATAGAGGTATGTATAGATAATCTAACAGCAAAGGAACGGGTGGACAGGGCAATAATAATAATAATAATAATAATATAATAATAATAATGGCTACATTAATTGAGTACTAAGCCAGTCAATATTCTAAGCAACTTATATGTATTATTTAAGTATAATATTTGTTTATGTTTTTGGAAGTTTTTGGTGTCTTGGGCCCCTTCACTATATTAAAAGATTTTTATGTCTATACTTAGAACCTTTGACCTTTTTTGTTTTATCCCTTATTTGATTAGAGGGCATCATTACAACACCTGGCAGCTTTTGATCTAGTTCTTATTTATCCAGTGTATATAACAGAGAAGTTACTCACATCAGTATTCATTGTTTCCCCCTATATTCTTCCTGTCCTCTAAGTTGAACAGATCCTTGCATTCTGGGTCTTCTCCCAGGACTCTACTTTGTTCTAATAGGCTGAGTGGAGTGAACATGTAAAATCAGTGAGACACATTGGATCTCCATAATAAAGAATTAAAAGATAATGGGGAGAGAGCCGAGTGCAAATTTAAAACTGGGCTTTGAAGGTTGGTGGCTGGGTAGGTTGGTAAGTGAGAGACCCTTGAACAACTGTAGGAATTGGTGAGGAGAAGATGAAAACTGTGGGTTATTACTTGGATTCCTTTGATACCCATCGAGAAATTCAAGTAAAGTCTAGAATTACTCATCTTTGCCTTCGACTGCTGAAATGTCTTTAAATGCCATTCTGCCCAGGACGAAGGCACTTAGATTGCTGGGATTTATTCAGGTTGCACATATCATGTCTCTCCACTTTAGCTGGCTTTTTGTCCCTTTCCTTGCTTAATAGTTTTTCTCTTTAGGCAAGTAACTGATAAATGAGAAATTCTTGCATTTTTTTTTGAAGAGTTTTTCCTGAAAGAAAACTTTTCGAGGGATAGAGTGGGACAAGGGAATAATGAAAGCCTTAAGTGCCCACTGTTGAACCTTAAGGAGCTGGTTAGATTTATTTGAAATACTGTTATTATTATTTTTTTTTATTATATCATCAACTAAGACTTGTACATCTTATTTATTGCCCTTGTGGTTGCAGCTGCAATCCACATCTGTTCCAGGGGTCGTGGATGCTCTTCTACCCTGTTTCCCCGAAAATAAGACCTAGCCGGACCATCAGCTCTAATGCGTCTTTTGGAGCAAAAATTAATATAAGACCCGGTCTTATATAAGACCTGGTATTTCTTATATTATGTCATATTATATTATATTATATTATACCCGGTCTTATACTAATTTTTGCTCCAAAAGACGCATTAGAGCTGATGGTCCGGCTAGGTCTTGTTTTCAGAAATACACGGTAGTGGGTATCCTTGGCAGGTCAAAAGCAAAGTCAGCAGGGTATCAGCTGAAAGAGAGGCTAATGTGAAAGCACTATGTAAACCTACAAAGGATGGTATTTTGTACAAAGCCTGGCACAGAGCTGATATTCATGTAAAATCTGCTGAATGAAAAGACGAAAGTGTGTGGGGAGGGAAGCAGATACCTTTTATTCATACCAGAATATCTTTTCTTTTTTTGGCCCCCCACCACCAAGGTGGAAAAAAATTATGTTGCAACTTGGGACATTTGCCAAGAAGTTCCCCAAATCACCCATAACTGGTGATTTTCCTATGTATATGATGCCCAATTTGTGGACCACTCTTCAGTAAGTTAGGAATTGTGTTTGGTTGCTAGTCATAGAAACCTAGCACTAAGTGGCTTAAATATACAAGGATTGTTCTCTAACATAAAAAAAAGTTCAGAGATTTGGGTCCATGGAGTCCTCAGGGACTTAGGCTCCTTCTGTCTTTGCTGCTGGTGACTTTCATTCTTAATCAGCTGGAAACGCTCTTTTCCCTTCTGCTGCTACCTGGAATGGAGACATAACAGTAGTGCTCCGGAAGTCCACGTGGACCAGAAGATCCAAAACACAGCCTGGGTAGTTGCTAAATCTGCTCTATTTCTGTTATCTATACGACAGTACTAACAATGAAGGAAATCTGGAAGATCCAGTAGTGTTTCAAAAAAGTTTCTTTCTCCTAGAAAGGAAAATAGGCCATTTTTTCTCTCTGGCTATAAATTGTTAGAAAAGAAGGAAACCAGCAAGAGGTTGCTGCTCACAGGGCTCAAGTGTCCTCCCCTTAGAGCCTCCCTGACGGTAAGTGTCCATCAAAGGAGTGAAAGAACCTTTTGTGCCAGTAGAAAGAAATGCTGTCATTAATATGGCTTCATATACACCCTCACCTGGGTTCACAGGGTCTCCCTTTGCAGAAAAGTATCCTTAGAGATTAGGAGAAGGATGAGACCTTTAAAATCACAGGAGCTGTAGGACTGATCAGCCTTGGTCAGGGTAAGACTGTACCAGGGGATAAGAGTGCCCTGCAACATAGATTCACACCATGCCATTCGTAGTTTATATTTAACTTTAGTCCTTACAATAGTCCTATAAAATATAGTGGGATCCCCATTTTCTGTTCAAGGGCACTAAAGTTTTAGAGGGTTTGTGTCACTTGCCCAAATTTCACTCTTGTAATAAGAGATGGAACTGGGATTCCAATGTAAATCTGTCTAACTTCAAAGCCTTTGATATTTTTTTTCCCCTACCTTTCTAGCCAGAACAGATGCCAGGAGGTGTTTAGAAAGTCTCATGGGTCCTTCAAGTGACTTTACTAATAGTCATATGAAAAGTTATCTCTCCTAAGAATTGGTGTTTGGAGTTCTGGTCCATTCAGCAAACATGTGCTCTGCCCCAGATAAGAGCATGTCTGTGCTAGGCACCAAAAAGGAGATACCAAACAATCAAATAACAACCTTTCCGCAAGGAGCTCCCAGTGTAGCGAGTGATCATAAATATAAATAATGCTAAAAAGTTTTTTAAATGAATAAATAAATATAAATAATGTTAAATTGGATGTTAGTAGTGTAATCTGAGGAGTCCTGGGGGGAGCATGGAGGAGGGATTGAATGAAGGAAGGAAAAGAATCAGCCTCTCTTATTGTTTTTCAGAGCCTAACATTTCTTTTAGCCACCTAAGCTCATTTAATCTTCACTATAACCATGTAATATCCTAATTATATGAATGAGCAACCCACCCAGGGTTTCCCGGCAAATCCTAGGTGAATAGGATTCTCAAACTCAGAATGGTCTGGCTCCAAGTTCTTGCCCTTTCTATTAGGCTACTGAGTATAGTCTAAATACAGTTTCTTCTCTTTTAAAAACTAATACATACAGGTCTTGGCTTCAGAGATCCCCTCAGAGGAGTCAGGGTTTTCAGCCCAGGGATCCAGTGCCAGGAAGAGAAGTCCCCACAACTTCTGGCTGTGAAAACCAGAGGAGATTATGGTTGAATGAGATGGAGGGCATCTGGAGTCCCAGGCATTCCTCTTAAAGGGCCTGTGAATGGACCTACTCACTGACAGACTTGCTTGCTCTGGGCTCCAGCCCAGAGTAACTGCATTATCTGACTTTGGGGTGAGGACTGGAAGGGCGACCTTATCCCAGACAATGGTACTGGCAGAGTCCATTGTTCTTTTGTTGGGCCTTCCCAAGCTGCCACATTTGGGTTTCCATCATCTGGTTAACACTGTTCCCCCCACCCTAGTGATTCCCTGAGACCCTGCTCCACAAAACGTGCAGACCCACCCAAGCCACTTCCAGTGGCTCCTCCATACAAATGGCCTATCTTGGATCATGCTGCAGACTTTCCTAAAATCTCTTAAATGTTCACAAAACCCAAACAAGCAGCATCTGGCCTCAGCATGCCCTGTACCTCTTACTAAGCAACCCAAGCCCAGCACTAGGGGCAGCTGGCCTCAGTTTGTAGCTTAGCACCTCTAGGCACTTCTAAACTCAGTGTGGATAGCTGCCATCTGTGGATTGCTTTGTGGCTTATGCCAGGTTGCCCTGGTCAGGGCACAAGCTGCAGCTGAACTTGGCTTGTGGTAGGGCCAGCACACCTGGTGGCTGGCTTCAGCACCACCCATCTGCCTCCATGGACGACACATCCAAAGGGCATACGTGGCAGGCACCAGAGCCCTGCTGAAGCAAATCCTGCTCCATAGGGTCAGGCCCTGCGCAACAGCTCCTCTACTGTAGTCACAGCCAGTCCTCACAACCAATCAGCCTGAGGGTCAGTCCTTCCACTGATGTGCAAAGGCTCAACTACAACAGGAGGGCACACACAACCCACACAAGGGACACACCTGGAGCACCCAGTGACACCAGGTGACCATGGAGACTGTGCCACTGGGCCCCTCCAAGCACCTACTACATAAGGCCACTCTACCAAGACCAGGAGACACAGCAGCCCTTCCTAATACATAGAAACAAACACAGGGAGGCAGCCAAAATGGGGAGACAAAGAAACATGTCCCAAATAAAAGAACAGAACAAAGAACTCCAGAAAAAGAACTAAACAAAATGCAGACAAGCAATGTACCAGAGACAGAGTTCAAAACACTGGTTATAAGGATGCTCAGTGATCTCAGGGAGAATTTCAACAAAGAGACAGGAAACATAAAAATGGAGATAGAAAACATAAAAAAGAAACTGTCAGAAATAAAGAATACAATAACTGAAATAAAGAACCCATTAGAGGGAATCAATAGTAGATTACATGAAGCAGAGGATTGAATCAGTAGAAAACACCCAAACAGAACAGTAAAAAGAAAAAAAATCAAAAAATAAAAGAGTTTAAGGGGCCTCTAGGACAACATCAAGCATACCAACATTCACATCATACAGGTACCAGGAGAAGAGAGAGAGCAAGGAATTGAAAACCTATTTGAAGAAATAATGATGGAAAACTTCCCTAACCTGTTGAAGGAAATAGACATACAAGCCCAGAAAATGCAGAGTCCCAAACGAGATGAACCCAAAGAAGCCCACACTGAAACACATCATAATTAAAACATTTGCCAAAGGTTAAAGACAAAGAAAGAATCTTAAAAGCAGCAAGGAAAAAAGCAGTTAGTTACCTACAAGTGGGTTCCCATAAGACTGTCAGCTGATTTCTCGACAGAAACTGTTTGCAGGCCAGAAGAGACTGGCACAAATATTCAAAGTGATTTAAAAAACAAGGAACTACAACCAAGATTACTCAGCAAAACTATTATTTATAATTGAAGAACAGATAAAGAACTCTTCAGACAAGAAAAAGCTAAAGCAGTTCATCAACACCAAACCAGTATTAAAAGAAATGTTAGAGAGAATTCTTTAAGAAGAGGAAAGGGAAGGGAAAGAAGAAATAAAAAATATGAGTAATAAAATGGCAGTAACTACATATCTATCAAGAATTATTTTAAATGGATTAAATGCTCCAATCAAAAGACATAGGGTGGCCAAATGGATGAGAAAAGAAGACCTTAATACGCTGTCTGCAAGAGACTCACTTCAGATTGAAAGATACAGACTGAAAGTAAAGGGATGAAAAAAGATATTTCATGAAAATGAAAAAAAGCTAGGGTAGCACTACTTACATCAGACAAAATAGACTTTAAAACAAAGGCTATAAAAATAGACAAGGGCCCAGTAATCCCACTGCTGGGTATTTATCCGAAGAAACCCAAAACACTACTTCCATGGGACATGTGCATCCATATGTTCATTGCAGCATTATTTACAATGGTCAAGATATGGAGGCAACCTGGGTGTCCATCAATGGATGAATGAATAAAGAAGAGGTGGGATATATGTATAATGGAATATTACTCAGCCATAAAAAAGAAACCTTGCTGTCTGCAACAACATGGGTAGACCTAAAGGGTGTTGTGCTGAGTGGAGTAAGTCAGACAGAGAAAGACAATACCACATGATTTCACGTATATGAGGAATCTAAAGAACAAAATAAACAAAACATAAACTCATAGAAATAGAGAACAGTTTGATGGTTGCCAGCTGGGAGGGTGGCTGGGCGGTGAAAAGGGTAGGGGATTAAAAACAGTCATGGGATGTAAGACACAGCATAACGAATACAGTCAATAATATTGTAATAACAATAGTGTCAGATGGGTACTAGATTTATCAGGGTGATCACTTTGTAAGTTACATAAATGTCTAATCACTATGTAGTACACTGGAAACTAATATTGTATGTCAAGTGTAATTGAAAAATTATTTTAAAAAGAATTTTTAGTCAAAACATAATAGATACAAATATTAAAATTATTTTTATTAAGCTTTTAAAAAACAATATATTCTCTGAATTAGAAAAAAATAAAAATAATACAAACATGATGGTAAAAATTCCGTTCTATACACAAGTGTATTGGTTGTATGGGACTCAATATATCTACTCACATTCCCTTGGTTCTACCTGTCCCCCAAGCCCTAGTTGGTTGCTCTGTGGCCAGTCCCAGATGCTGCTGCTTTTGTTTTATTTCCTAACACTGATGGCTGTGTCAGCCTCTTGTCCGGGTAAGGGCTGGGCTCTGGTTTGTTCTCTGTTGTGCCCATCGTGGAGAGAACCACAGCAGTTCAGAGGCCCAAGCTCCACCTGACCAGACCCAAGAAAGCTTTGGCTCCTCCTGCCTCTTCCACATGCAAATGTAGGGTGTGTTATTCCCCAGTGACTGTCTAGAGGGGCTGGATAACACAGCCTGGGTGTGGGGAGGTGGCTGGGGGCAGGGGCGGGGGAGCAGTTACTGCTGCGGAAGGAAGGAAGGAAGCCAGCAGATAACTTACTTGTTGTCTGCTTTCTCCCCAGCCCCCAACCCTACCCCCATTCCTCACATAACACTATTTATTCTTAGGTACAGTAGTTCTGCAGTCTTTTTTAAACATTCTGAATAATCAGGCAAATGGCTGTTTTCATGTTAAGCTGTAGCCAGTTTGTTAATGCACAATCTTGTGTTTGCTTCCCTTCCTACCCTGACTCACTAATCTTTCTCCCCTCTCTCTGCTCTGAAATTTCAACACCTGATAAAAAGCAGGTATGTTTTGCCCTGGTTGTTTTCTAGGGAACCGAGGTAGAGTAGTAGTCAGTGGAAAATAAGTATCTTTCCCACCCCGTATCCTTGCCCAGTTTACCTGGTCTTGCACCTTATTTATATTTCACTTCACAGCGCACTAAGAGGTAATATTTGGATGCCTTTGTGCCAGACACTGTCTAACTCCTTATGATCAACATGCACAGACGTAGGAGAAAAAACAACCATGGAGATATTTCCATGTTAGCATATACCGAGCAATTGCATTTGTTTTATTTTTTAAAAGAAATGGTTATCGCTTTTGTTAAAATGGACCATGTTCATTACAAATTTTTAAAATTCAGAAAAATTCACCCCCAAATTCCATCATCTGAAAATGATCATGAGGCAAATAACATTCCATGCAGCTCTCACAAACCTCAACTGTGTGGTATTGTGGAGGATAAATGCCTTTGTTATTGCCGTCATTTGTGACTGTCACGTAAGACATGTTTCTCCCCCACCCCCCATATTTTATCCAGATATTCTCTTGCGTCACATGCTCCTGTTTTGCATATGAAAGTCTCTGGGCCAAAGCAAAAGGTATTTAACAGCAAGGCAATCTGCCCTGATGTGACTCCTGTGATGGAGGAGAATGGGCACACAAAACATGACAGAGATACAAGTGTCCCATTGTAGAGTTTTAGCAACCAGAAGAAGCCATAGGCCACACAGCCCATCAGAGGTACACTTTGGATTTTCCCATTACATTTTAGATTTAAATTTTGCTATACTAAGTAATAGCTCAAAAGTAGTAGAGGCGCTGATTTATCATTAAGTTCATATACAGCTGACCGTTGAACAACACGGTTTTGCACTACCCAGGTCCATTTTTACGCGGGGTCTTTTCAAGAAATAAGTCAGCCCTTCATATCTTTGGGTTTCAAATCTGTGGCTTCAACCAACTGTGGATAAAAAACAGTATTTTCACATTTCCAATGGTGTTTCAAAAGTACTGTTTTCATAAGTCTGACTGAAAAAGTCAAGAACTGTATGATTTCATTCATATGTGGGATATGAAACTGAAAGCAACAAACAAACAAGACAAACAAAAACTCACAGACACAGCAGTATGGTGGTTACCAGAGGGAAAGTGGGAGGGAGAGGATAGAAAAAGGTAAGGGGGGTCAAATATATGGTGACAAAAGGAGAATTGACTCTGGGTGGTGAGCACACAATGCAATAGAGATGATATATTACAGAATTGTACACTTGAAACCTACGTAATTTTATTAAGCATGTCACTCTAATACATTTAATAAAATTAAAAGAAAGGAGAAGCATAAAAAAAGAGTGCCCTGCTTCTAGTTATCATTTTAAATAAATGACATGCTGGACCCCAAAAAATAGAAAAAAAAAATACTGTTTTCGATCCACTGTTGGTAGTTGTTTGAATCCATGGATGCAGAGGGTTGGCTATAGAATCAAAGTTCTACGTGGATTTTTGACTGTGCAGAGATTGGTGCCTTTAACCCTTGCGTTGTTCAAAGCTCAACTGTACACTACAAACCAACCCAGTCGGTGATGGGCAACAGGACCCTGTTTCCAAGGCAAAGTTGACTGTTTCAATTGCAGTGAGTGCCACTAATTAAGAGAATCAACTGGTGACTAGCAGGGAGAATGACTTTCCTGGCACTGGGGATGATTTACCTGACCTTGATTTTCCAGGGTCTGAAATTGAAGATAAAAACGTATACAATTTATTTATGTTTCTTATTTTTTTTCCTGTTTGTTATGCTGTATAGTTTGTTATCTAGGTATATAATTGTATTCGTTGAACTACCAGCTTCTATTAGAGTTCATTGTTTCTTCTCTTAACTTTGTACCACTAATTAGTGAAATTCTTGCTTTTTATAGTATGCTTATTCCAGTTTTTATTGAAGTAGTTGTGCTGTGACTACCTGTATAGCAATTCGTGTACATTTATTTTAGATTGTAGTGTGCTTTTCAATCACCAGTACCATATTTTAGTGACTTCTGGGCAAACATGATTTAGCAACAGGATCATATCCTAATAGAATTTCTGGGTTAAAGAGTATGTGCATTTTAAACATTGTCAAATTGCCTTTGAAAGGAGTGATGAGACAGACGTAAAGGAGGGCTGACTGGGTTCACTTTTTCCCCCATATATTTCTAAGGTAATTTTTTTTTTTTTTTTTTTTTTTTTTTGGCCTAGAATAACATGCGTAAAGTCTCTGCTTTGAGAATTGGAGATGACAGAACTTTTCTGAATATCTTTCCAGATAGCAAGTCTACTAAAGAGTGGATGAGAATTAATCATATTAATGAGCAGTGTTAATCTGTTGATAGACCAGACAAACCAGCGAGGCAGCTGCTTTGATAGTATTGCTATTTCCAGACTTTCTG
The DNA here is from genome assembly GCF_036562045.2 of Rhinolophus sinicus. Taxonomy (NCBI): domain Eukaryota; kingdom Metazoa; phylum Chordata; class Mammalia; order Chiroptera; family Rhinolophidae; genus Rhinolophus; species Rhinolophus sinicus. Next base: position 116,022,046 of record NC_133756.1, read on the forward strand.
GTTTAAGAAAGTGGTCTTGCCATTTTGTGTCAACACTTCAGTGTAGCCGGCAAGTGCTGTGAGAAATGAAAAACTAATGAGAGAATTAAGAACTATAAAATATTCTGGGATATTTTCTGAAGGACATGAAACTTCAAGGTTCAGGCTAAATGTCTTTACCTACTTGATGCTTGCCCAGCCCTACTTAGCTAGAACTGGTTTCTCCTTTTCCTCTCGAGCCCAGTGGCACCTAGTTTATAACACTTACATGTAGTGACTGTCTCTAAACCAAAAATCAGGATCCATGTTCTAAGACAGAGGTTAGAAACAGGAGCTTCAGCCGGAATTCCATCCACAGAGTGCTTTGCTTTGCCTGCAGAGATTTAAGCAATTTTAATTAGTTGTAGCTTATTAAAGGCTGAGAGATTTTACATAAAATTTCCAGCTTACAGATCTTGGAACATTGGTCCTAAATTTCTGCTTAGCAGCAATTCGCTGGAACTGGGTGGCAGTTGCCCACTTTAGCCAAAGCATGTGCTTTCCAGTTCTCTGTATGGCCTCCCCTCCTTGCCGTGGGATCACACATAGCTGTACCTGCTTGACCCTTTATACCTCTAGAACACACGCCCTTTGAGGGCAGGCTTCTTCTGTTTTGTTCATTGCTTTTTTTTTTTTGTCATGACCAGAGTGCATCTAGTAGGTTAAAGAATATTGTGTGATGGAAAGAATGAATCTGTGACTCTTAGTCTGACTTTATGGGGGGAAATGAGATAGCTTTTCAATTTTGAACTCTTCCAGAAATAGAATGTGCCCCTTTACCCTTGAGGCATTGTATATGGCCTAGCATTATAATTTTCATTTATGACTTATCTCCCTTGTTGGATGGTAAACTCATTGGGCTCAAAGACCTGCCTTGTAATGTTTTGTATCCTTAATAATACTTTGCACATAATAGATGCTTAAATATTCCTTGGATGATTGGCAGAAATTTTAATTTCTCATGAAAAATAACGTTGTGAATAAAAGCAGGGAGATGATAATGACTATGTTAATGGCCCATTTGAGTTTCTTCTCCATCTTTTTTCTCTATACCCTCACCATCAAGACCACAGAAGGTTTTTGACATTTATCACCCCTGTTCTTTAGTAGCAGGATAAATTACTCCCCATTCCTCATATTGGGCATACTTTACTTAATACTCATTATTTTAGAGACCTTATCTCCTGTTCTAGTCAGTGATTTCCACATAGTTAAGGATTCTCTTTTGTTTTTGTGTATCTAACAGCTAATATTTATGTTACAACATTCATGCACCAGCTCTGCATAAGCACTGTTCTAGGAACTCATTAAATGGCTAAATTTGAGTCTGTAGTATGAGTTGTATTACAGCCTTTACACCACTTTGTAATTTATAAAACATTTTCATATTCATTGTCTCAGTTGATCTTCAAATCAACTCTGAAAGCTACAAAAAAGAAAATCAAAGCCATAGAAACTGTGTCTTGTGTAAAGTCACGTGGCAGTTAATGACTGGCCATCCAGGCACTTTGCTAGTCAGTGGCTGAATATTCACTAAATTACGGTGCCTCGATGGGGAGGGATAGAATTCTGGAGGGCTTGTCATTCTTGGCTGAGAATTTGGACCTGTGTCTTGAAACAAGAAGAGGAAGGGAAATGTTTCTTGATAATTTATTTTGGGATGAGGGCTCTTTGCCATCCAAGACTTTATCCCCTCAATCTGGACGACAATAGCATTCCTAAGGGGGAGTGAGAAGGATGAGTCGTCATTAGTTTGCTTGCCTCACCCAGATTCCATTCCTACCTCCCAGAATTTTGTTTCCACCCAGCTCTTCAGTAACAATCAATCCCAATCAGTGGCTGTACTTTACTTTTTGGATCAAGGAGTACCCCTCCCTTCTCCGTCTTCCTCCTTAGGGCTTTGGATGGGAGCTCTTTAATTGCTGTTGACTAAAGAACAGGAGGCCAGCCCCTACATACCAGGAATGCCAGTGGCTTTGTTAGCCAGGAGGGCACTGCATTAGCACTGCCCTCTAAATCCCAGAGCAGGTGGAGGAAATCTAATTAGCACTTAGTAAGCCAAAGCCCCTTGGGGAATTTCTGATAAGGAAAAGGTCAGAGCCAAAGGAGAAGGAACACTGATAGGCTTAATTTTCCTAGTGGCAGCTTTCCGAAATGGACTGGGAATCAAATGAGTTGGATTCTAATCCTTGCCCTACTAATGGCTTTTTGGCCACTTGGCAAGTCCCTTTACTTATCTGAGGTTTCATTTTTCTTGTCTGTGTCTACTCCTTTGCTAAGCTTCCTTTCCTAAACAAATACTTATTTTGTAAGTGTGGAAGGGGCCTCAGATCATCAAGTCATAATCACCTGGTAAGTTTTCCTGAACGTTCACATATCCAAATCTCACTCTAGCTATCTCAGGAGATGCAGTATATTTGTAGTAAACATATATAGTCTGGGGAAAGTTTCCCAAGAAAATTTGATAATATCCTTGATTTATGTCTTTTTGGAGAACTTAGCCACATACAGCAAAACTCAAGGCGCAGTGTTTCCTCTGCATTTAGTATTTGCTCAGTAATCTACCTGGAGGCGGCTTTTCCTGGACACCAAGTGAGAAGCTAGAAGTGGAATTCCATTTGGGAGAAGCAACAGAGAGGGTGACCTTAAATAAGTAAACAGCCAGATATTTCTCCAGCAAAAGTGGTTTATTTGGGAACAATAAAGAATTGCATTTTAGGACACGTAGTCTAATGATGAACCACATGCAAGTCCAGACAAAGAAGAGGAATGCTTTTTTATGGACTTGGGAGGGGCTGTTGTAAATGAAGAGTCTATTGGAGGAAACAAAGTTTACAGTATAGTAACTTTTTATTGGCTGAGTTATGGCAGTCTCCCATTGGCTGAGCTGCTACTAGGCTAGAAGGAATCTTTTCTTCCTCCTGCTGAGGTGGTAAAATAGTGTCACTTCCTGTCAGAGATTCAAGGTACACTTTTTCCTGTTGGGGTCAGTAATGTGCGTTGAATAACACCTGTGTGAGAGTTCTCTTTTCTGTTAACCTCCCAGCTCCATTTTAAATGAGATTTCTGTTTACTAATTTTTAAATGAGGTTTCTGTTTACTAAGTTTCACATTTACCCTTTTTGAACAAGATCTTTCCCTGAAAATATTGCAGATCAAGAGTCAGGTTTTCTGGTTTTAGTGGTCTTTTCTCCCTGGATCCTAGGAAGGACCTTTCCTGGGTATCATGTCCCACGCTGGAGGGAAATTGCACAGATTGGAAACCTATTGTGGTCACATTTGAGGGGTCACAAGGAGGGGTAAGAGGGAGATCTCTCAGGCATTTCTTATCTGTGTCTTAGAATGGTGAATATGGCAAAGATAGACTCAGAACTAGAAGAATTAAACAAGTCTTTTGGGAAGACAATGCAGAAATAAACATGAAGCAATTAAACAGTATTATTTCAAAAGAAACTAGAACAAAATATCAGTAATATAGCCTGTAGGTTGAAAATTCAGAGGCTATGAATTTGGAGGGGCAGGGAATCCAGTCAGTTAATAGTCTAAATGAAAGAGAGTCTTCTGTGAATTTTAAACCTTCTAACTGTCCTGATCTGAACATCTTGGGAAAGCTGTCTCATCAAGTATTGTCTATTTCAGTTTGGGGAAATCTTTACCTTCAGGTCACCAGCTGGTGTGCAGGTCCAGTCAGGGTTTGATGTTTTCTTTAGGTGTGTTGCATGAATTCAGAAGTCTATTCCTTGGAGTTTGGCAGCACAAGTGTTGGTTAGTGGGCCTTTCCAGTGAGGTGCAAGAGAGTCTTTCTGGAGGTATCTTTCCCAATAGACAAAATCTCCCATTTGTAAAGTACGTTGCTTAAGGTCCTTTAAGTGAAAGGACTGTGAAAAGACTGCTCCTCCAGAACATGGTTAATTTTGATAGAAGAAATTAGGCCTTTCCTATATTGAAGTATATCTTCTGCTATAAGCTGCAGATCAAAAAAGGCAGGGACCTGGGTGCCCTATAACTATTTAAAAGGGTGAGAGTTTATGAGTCTCAAAGTGGGTGGATCTGAGACTTAGAATGACCAACAGCTTTTGGCCAAGGTACTTACAGGGGCTCCACAAATTTTGCCAGTTGATGCTTAATAATGCCGTTAGTGTATTCGACTGAACCTGAGGATTAACAGTGAAAGTGTTGTCAAACCAGCACAGAATTTTCAAAGCACCTGACCAGTAAAATGGGTTCCCTGCTCACTATGGAGTTCAAGAGGGTTTCCTTTCCCTTGGTCGGGATACTCTTTTCCAAAGGGACTTCTAGCCACTAAAAAAGCAATAGTCTCACTACAAGGGAAAGCTTCAGTCCCGTGAGAAAACATACAGACCATGACTAAAACATCTTTATATCCATGAGGCAGGGGAAGCTGTACGAGTATGAAATCCGTTTGCCAAACCTCAAATAGTCCATTAGGGAATTAAAAATTCCTGGGAGCAGTGGGAACAGGCTTCCCTGGTTCTACTTTGGACAAGTGGGACAAGTGAGGTAGGTGCTTTTTCAGCCTTATTAATATTTCTCTACAAATGCTGATTCATGAATGCTATCACTTTTCAGTGTACCAATGGTTTGATGTATGTATAGTAGTTAGGACTGGGAATTTTAGAGTCTTCAGTAGGACTGGATTGCTATTTGGCCTAGGTCAGAGCTTTCTCTTTTTATCAAACCAGCAATTGTTGGATTTCCAATCTTGTTTTTCCTTTTCTGGGGCCAATTGTTGGGCTTCTCTAGCCAGTTTTTCTAAGTTGTTATTTGGGGAAATAACCTTTTGGACCATGACAGATGTTTGACTGCTGTTTAAAGGCACCATTCCTTGCAGAAGTGTCAGCAAGGTGATTTTCTTCAGCTTTCAGAGGGAGAGTCAAGTTTCGAATGCCCTGATATCAGAATAATAGCTAAAGCAGCAGGTAAAAACACAGCATCCAATAATTCCTGAGCATACTGGCCATTCTTAATTTTATTTCTGCTGAAAGTAAGGAAGTCTCTTTGCTTCCACAACATTACAAAATCGTGAGCTACTCCGAACGCATATCTGCTATCTGTATAAATGTTGGCAGTTTTGCCTTTGCCTAGGGTGCAGACCTGTGTGAGTGGATAGAATTTGGCTTGTTGGGCCATGGTAGCTAAAGGCAAAGGAGCCGCTTCAGTTACATCAAAGGGTATTGGTATCACACATCCTGTACAATATTTGCCGTTGTCACCTTTTAAGTAAGAACCATCAGCAAACCATGAGAAGTCAGCGTTACTCAAAGGAGTTTCCTGCGGATCATGATGAGGGGTCAAGAGGTGAGCCGTCAGCGTTAAGCAGTGGAGTTGAGCTCTGAAGTGTGGTTCCGGTGACAGTAAGGACAGAGAGAGATTTAGTCCCAATCTGAAAAGTGGGTTCTCTAAGCCGATGAAGAGGGAGGAAAGGGAAAGGCACCTCAGAGCCCCATCATTGAGAATTAGGAGCACATTGGAAGGGCTGGATAGAAGACTGACTGAAGGCGCCTCAAGGGCATATGTTGTGACAATGTCTTCTCCCAATATCCTGGTTCTTTGCAGTGATGGCAGCAAGTAGGGGGAGGTTTTCATTTTGCATACGGACCTCCATTTGCCAGAATTTTTAAAAATCAGAATTTTTGCAGTTTTTCTTTCAGAATTTTTGCAGTTTTTCTTTCAGGTGACTCCTCCAGGGTGTGAGAACGCTGATTTGCCAAAGTGACCAAATATGGAGTGGACGTGATCTCCCATTCCACCCTCGTCTTTTTAACTAAAAGAGAAAGGTCTCAGTTAAAAGCTACCCAAGTGGAATCAACATTTGAAGGAAGACCAGACTTTTCTTTGAAAACAATCTGAAGTCAATTATAACAGCCATGAACAGAGTCATCATGCTTTTATGAGTGATTCTGAATGTTGCTCCGATCAGCAGGCTTTAGGAAAGCCCTAGGAATTGCCCAGTGAAGTCGCCTGGTGATTGCACGAGCCTGGTCATATACTAAGCTGCAGGTTGGTCTCCCAATTGTAATCCTAGAGACCTTTCAGGATTTTCCCTGTCAGGAGTCTTCATCCAGTGCTGATCCTGACCTTCACCCACAAGTGTATGAACTAGATGTAAGTCAGAGAAACCGGAGTGATGAGTTTGAATGACTATATTAAATTCCTGAACACATTTGTAGGGATCCTTAGTTACTTTGGGAAAATCTTTGACTATGGCATGCAGTTCAGTTTTAGTGCAGGGAATATAAGAAATTAAGGGTTTAGCCTTTCGATCGTCAGAAGGCTTAATTTTATTTATGTATTTACTTATTTATTTTAAACTTTTATTTATTTAAGTGTGTTTTTCCAGGACCCATCAGCTCCAAGTCAAGTAGTTGTTTCAATCTGGTTGTGGAGGGTGCAGCTCACAGGGGCCCATGTGGGGATCGAACTGGCAACCTTGCTGTTAAGAGCACCGCGCTCTAACCAACTGAGCTAACCGGCCGCCCCAGAAGGCTTAATTTTAAAGGGACAGGTTCTGATAGGTTCAGAGAAGGAGGTGGGGAGAGGTTCGGAAGAGGAGGGAAATGGTGCCAGACACAGATCCCGAGACAAAAGGACAAGGGGAAAAGAGCATGAGGCTTCAGAAGCCATTTTGTCTTTAATCATCTGTTTGTCTCAGTTAATCTTACAACTTTGTTTTGTAAAGAGGCAATTTTAGACTCCTGGTAATGTTTGGAAGCCTCAAAATACCACTCAGAATAGGCATTCCATTCAGTTTTGAAATTTCAGAACTACAGTTGTCCAACTTGATCTTAAGAAAAGTGTGGGGAGTTCCAAAGTTTCCCATAATGGCCATTGATATTCTGAATTACTTTTGATCAAATCACTCCATTTAGTTAGAAATGTGTGTGAGGAAGAACCATGATTTCTAAACATAAAATCAGTCAGGGTACCTGAAGGGAGTCACCCTCAAAGTATTGACATAATAACTTGGATCCCATTTTTCAGCAGCTTTTTCTCTAGAGCAAAAGCCTAAGGAACCTGCTGGCCAACTACCAGCGTGGTTCCAGTAGGAACAGTCCAGTCCCAAAAGGACTCAGACCAAAGGCTGAACAGCACAGTTCTGGTGGAACCGCCCATTTCCAAGAGGAATCAGACTGAAGACCAGTGTGGTTCCATTGGAACAGCGTGATTTCAAAAGAGTTGGGCAGACGTGCCAACCAGGTATTTGCAAACCAAACAAAGCCTTAACCAGAAAAAGATGAAGTCTTAACCAGAAAAGGACAAAGCATTAAAATAGACCCATATAGAGCCTGGAGAACTTAAAAATGCAAACAGAACGGAAGCTCGGAACCAGGAGAAAAACTTACTCTCAAATTCTAGGGTCAGCGAGGAAGCATTGAGTTCATTGGGCTTTGTGGGTACCACAGCGGTTTACTCACCAGCCTCTGGCTTGTCAGGAACCTTAATAAACAGACAGATATTTTTTCCAGCAAAGTAGGTTTATTCTGGAATAACAAAGAATTGCAATTCAGGACATGTGGCCTAATGGTGAACCATATGCAAATCCAAAGAAACAAAGAGGAGGACCACTCTTTCATGGACTTCAGGGGGGCTGTTATAAACAAAGAGTCCATTGGAGGACACTGAAAGTTGGAAGTATGGTGACTTTTTATTGGCTGAGTTATGGCAGTCTCTCATAGGCTAAGATGTTACTGGGCAAGAAGGAATCTTTCTCCTCCTGCTCAGGTAGTAAGGTAGTATCACTTCCTGTCGGAGATACAAGGTAAGTCTCTTCCTGTTGGGGTCAGTAGTGTGTATGAGTGACACGTGCATGAGAGTTCTCTTCTAGCCTCCCGGCTCCATTTTAAATGAGGTTTCTGTTTATTAATTTTTGCAAAGAGAAGCACATTATGAACCATTACAAGCAATAAGCATTTTACAAAATGGGGTTGAGAGCTATTAGTGAGTGGAAAGTCAGTGGTAGTGAATTACAAGAAGCATCTTTAAAAGTGAAATAGAATAGAGAGTAGCATGTGTTGTATCCAATAAGGGTATCTCGTGAAACTTTTAGGTTAAATTTAGGGGTACCATGCTGCAATTTTAAAAGAATTTATTATTGGATTGTGGTCAAAAGCCAATGATCTAGACAGGGGTCTGTATTGGAGTAAATCAGGTCCGAGGGGGAAGGAATATCAAGAGGCAACATGGAAAAGACACTGGGAATGTCAGTTCTCGTCTTTACCAAAGTTCTTTGACTTTTAGCAAATCACATTTTCTCTGGAACTTCATTTTTCCAATTCTCTCATTACCCTGAATACCCTTTGCCTGACTTTACCCCCTCATCTGCTTGGTAAGACTTAACTCAAATGTCCCTTCTCTAGCATCTACCTGATTCTGGAATACAGTAGGTACTTATAAGTACATGTTAAATAGATAAGAACTTTCCCTCAAATCTCCAGGTACTTTCTCTGGGCTCTAATACCTACTTCTTCACTCAAACCTCTATTTATAGCTTTTTAAAATATATGTTTCTGGTTTTCTTCTACTGGAGAACAGACACTGTTTGATTCCCAGTACTTATCATAGTGCCTGGGAAATAATAGGTCCTCCATAAATGTTGAAAGGAACAAGTATTTTTAAAAGGAACATGTAATAGATTATTCAATAAAACCCTTATTGAATACTTACTATATACCAGCCATGTGGTAGGTGCTGGGATAGATACAAATAAGTGTAAAAGAGCAGTATTTTTTTCTTGAGGAGCTTAGAGATTAAGAAATTAAAGCGTAAGCACAGAGTTGCTAACAAAGCCATTAGTGTTAGTGTCTATCGATATGGTTGCTACGTAGATAATGTGTTTGAATATTGGTCACCAAAACCAGACAGGAAGAATGTCTTTCCATCTTGATTTATTTTCTCAGGAATGAAGTGAGAAACCTTGTTTCTGATAATGGTGACCTAGCAGTTCCAAATCAGGTTAATTAGAGGAGGAGGAGCCTTATCCTTTCTGTATCAGTCACTCAGAGGTTGTTGAAAATCTCCATTATGACAATGGACCTGTCAGTTTCTATTTGAAGTAATAGAAATTCTTGCTTTGTATCTTTTGAGACTGTATTTTAGAATGATATATCTTCCTGGACCTTTGAACCTCCTGTCTTTGTAAAGTGACCTTTTTTTGCCTTAATATCTGTTTGCTTGATACTCATATAGCTATTTAGGTTGGTGCACAAGTTAATTGCGGTTTAAAAGGTTAAAAATAATTGCAAAAACTGCATTACTTTTGCACCAACCTAATACAGCATCATTCTTTTGAGTCATACGTGTGTATATACCTTGTATAATTTTTAAAACCTATCTGTGCCCTTGTATTTTAGTTGTGTCTTTTAAAAACAGTACATGGCTGGATTGTATTTTTGTTTAGTCTGACAGTCTGTCTTTTAACTGAGGAGTTTAGATAATTCATATCTATTTTGGTTTATTTAGATAATTCATATTTATTTATACAGTGAGACAATCTTTGTCTTTTAACTGGTCAGTTTAATTGATTTACATTTATTGTGATTATGGAAATATTTAGATTTATATCAACTACCTAGTGTTGTGCCTTCAGTGTGTTTCTGTCTTTTGGATTGAGTATTTTATTTTTATTTTTCTCATTTCTTTTTTACTCCTCTATTGATTTGGAAGTTATACTCTGTTTACTTTGTTAGAAGCTATCCTAGATGTCCTATTATGTATATTTACTAAAAAATTTTAATGTAATAGATAAGATATTCACATGTATCAATATTAAATATTTGAAAAATATACATTGAAGAGTCTCCCTTCTGTCCTTCTGCCCCTAATTTGCTCAATTCCAATCCCCCAATATATCTATGTCTATAATATATATTAGCCTATATAGTCCAATATAGATTATCAATACAGATACAAATGTATAGATATTCTATTTAACTATTTCATACATGGAAGCAGAAAGTACAACTTTCTCTATAATTAGCTTTTTTGGCTTAATATTATATTTTCATACGCTTTCCATATTGACACATGAAGAGTTTCATTCCCTACTCCTTTTTATTTTTTTTTCAACAGCAACATACGGTTTTCCATTAAGTGATGGAACCATAACTAAATGACTTTACTGAAGAACATTTACACTGTTTTCAATCTTACTCTTTTAAACAGATCTGCAAAATGTACATGTGTCATTGTGCACATGTATTAGTTTGTCTCTGGGATAAATTTCTAGAAAGGAATTGTTTGGTTAAAGGACATACACTATTATAATTTTGATATATGTCATTTTGCCGTGGTACCCTCCCCAGAGTTTGTAACTACTCCCACCAGCAGCAGCGTTTGAGAGCACCTATTTCCCCACAGTGTTGCCAACGCAGTTATCAAACTCCTGGGGTTTTGCCAATCTAATGGGTGGAAAATAGAATTTCTCTGTAGTTTTAATTTGCATTCCTTTTGTAAGTCAGCACTGATCATCTTTTCACATGTTTGAAAATTATTTGTATTTCTTTTTCCACGAAAGATGTGTTTATACGTTTTGCTCATTTTCTGCGGCCTTGTTGGTTTTAATTGATTTGTAGAAACTCTTTAGTTAAGAGATTAGCCTTTCATAATAGGAATTGCAAGCTTAAACACAATATTTATTTCTAACACAGTTTATTGTTTTCTTGCTTTCGTGTGTGTGTGTGTGTGTGTGTGTGTGTGCTGCACGCATGCTTATTTGTTTGCGTTACCATGCAGGATTTGTAGCTTTTTCGGTAGTCACTGTAGCGATCTTTTCTTTCTTATGGCTCCTAGACATCATGTAATAGAAAGACTTTCCCACTTAGAAGTTGTAAAAGGAATATATTACATTTTATTTTTATTGCTTTTATAGTTTCATTTTAGATTACATTTAAATCTCTGGTCCATTTGGAATTTATCTTGATCTATGCTTACAGGAACAGATTCAAGCTGGTCACAAAGTCAATTAAATCTCAAAGACCATCTCAAATCTTTTCCCCATGATTTGAGATGCCACCTCTACCATATCAATACCCGAAGTATTTTATGCATTGGTACCTATTTGTGGACTTACAACGTATTAAATTTCAATGGTCGGTCTGTCTATATATTAGGAAACACACTTTGTTTTAATTAGTGAGGCTGTATAGTATGTTTTTACCATATGGCTTCCGAAGTCTCCCCTTACTGCTATTCTTATTTTTTTACATGAACCTTACAATTACCTTTTTCTATTCAAACATGTTTTTTTACCGAGTTCATGTTAAATTTTATAAATCCACTTAGGGAGAATTGAGCTCTTTATTAGCATATATATTTTAATTTGGCCTAAAGGAGTATCTTTACCTTCTATGTTAGTTTTCTGTAGTTACTATATAAAATTACTACAAAATTGTTGGCTGAAGACAACAGAAATTTATTCTCTCACAGTTCTGGCAGCCAGAAGTCCAAAATCAAGGTGTCATAAGGCTATGCTCCCTCTGAAGACTCTGGAGGAAAACCTTTTCCTCGCGTCTCCCAGCGCCATGTTTGCCTTGGCTGTGGCTGTACCATTGCGATCTCGCCTCCATGGCAACATGTCTCCTCCTTTTCTGTATCTCCTACTATGTGTGTCTGTTCTCCTTCCATCTCCCCTTCAAAAGGAAACGTGTGATTGCATTTAGGGCTCACCTGGATTATCCATGATAAGTGCCTCCTCTCAATCACATCTTTTGCCAAAAAATATAATTTTCACAGGTTCCAGGGATTAGAATGGGGACGCGTTTTTCAGAGAGCCACCACTCAATATACTATACCCTCCTTGTGAATTATTATATATGAATCATAGAATACTTAAATTCTGATTATTCCTCCCAACTTATGATTTTGTTGTCCAATATTTTAGTTCTATCTTGTTTATTTCTAGCCACACAAATTAGGTAGTATTCTTGTATTACACTGTCAGTGTTCCTATTTCCCACATATTTATCCATGTCTTTGCTTATCCTTGTTTCCTTTTATGTCAGACCTTCCATCTGGGATCATTTTTCTTCTTCCTAAAGTACATCCTTTAGAACTGTCTTCATTGTGGATCTGTCTGTGGCAGTCTCTGTATTTGTCTGAAAAGCTTTATTTTGCTTTCATTGTTGAAAGAGTTTCATTGGCTATAGACGTGTGCATTGACTTGTGTAGTTCATATTTTTAAGATTTTATTTTTCTTAGAGCAGCTTTAGGTTCACAGCAAAATTGAGGGGAAGCCACAGAGATTTCCCATATGCCTCCTGCCCCAGACCCGCAAACCTCCCCATTATCAGCATCCCCCACCAGAGTGGTGTATTTGTGAAAATTAATAAACCTACAGTGACATCAGAATCACCCAAAGTCCATACTTTACGTTATGGTTCACTCCTGTGTTGTACATTGTGTGGCTTTGAACAAAATGTGTAACAGCATGCGTCTATCATAGTATCATACAGAGTATTTTCACTGCCCTAAAAATCCTGTGTGCTCCACCTCTTCTTACCTTCTCCCAGCTCCCCAACCTGTAGAAACCATTACTCTTTTTTCTGTCTCCATAGTTTTGCCTTTTCCAGGATGTAATATAGTTGGAATCATATACTATGTAGCCTTTCATACTGGCGTCTTTCACTTAATTACATGCATTTAAGTTTCCTCCATGTCTTTTCCTGGCTTTTTAAAAATTGAGTTATATTTGACACACCCTATTGTGTAAGTTTAGGGTGTATGCATATTGATTTGATGCATTTATTTGCAATATGATTGCCGTAGTAGCATAAGCTAACACCTCTATTGCATTGCATAATCATTGTTTGTTCCTAGTGTTGGGAATAGTTCATATCTTTTTAGTGCTGAATAATATTTCGTTGTCTGAATGTACCACAGTTTATTTATTCATTCACCTATTGAAGGATGTCTTGGTTGCTTCCAAGTTTGGGCAATTCTGAATAAAGCTGCTACAGACATCCATGTGCAAGTTTTTTTGGGGACAGAAGTTTTCAGCTCCTTTAGGTAAATACCAAGGAGTGAGATTGCGGCATTGTCTATTAAGAGTACGTTTAGTTTTGTAAGAAAATACCAAACTGTTTTACAAAATAGCTGTACCATTTTATATTCCCACCAGAAAATGAATGATAGTTCCTGTTGGCACCACCACCTCGCCAGCATTTGGTGGTGTCTGTGTTCTGGGTTTTGGCCATTGTAGTGGGTGTATAACGGCATCTCCTTGTTGTTTTAATTTGCATTTCCCTGAATACGTATGATATTGAGCATGTTTTCATATGCTTATTTGCCATCTGTATATCCTCTTTGGTGAGGTATCTTTTAAGGTCTTTGGCCTAATTTTTAATTGGGTTTTTTACTTACCGTGGAACTTTAAGAGTTCTTTGTATATTTTGTATAACATTTCTTTATCAGATGTGTGTTTTGCAAATATTTTCTCCTGGTCTGTGGCTTATCTTCTTATTCTCTTGACAGTTATTTTTTCCTAGCCCATTGAAAATATTATCCTGTGATCTTGTAAATCTTACTGTTGCTGTTGAGAAGTCTGTGTTGCATAGTAATCTAATTGCTATTAATCCTCTGTAGGTAATCTTTCTGCTTTTAATATCTTCTTTTTTGTCTTTGGTGTTCTTAAATTTCATTACAATAGTTCACTTTATTTCTATGTATCCTGCTTGACATTTGTTGAGTTTCCTGGATCTAAGGTATGGTGTTCTATCAATAATTCTGGAAAAATCCTTAGCCATTAGCTGTTTGAATAATGACTTTCTCCATCTTCTCTAATCTCATTCTTGAACTTCAGTTAAAATATTAGATATATGTTAGACCCTCCTACTTTATCATCCATGTCTCTTAAACTCTTATATTTTTCATATGTTTATTTCTTGGTCACACTCTGTGGAATTTCTTTGGATCACTCTTCTAGTTCACTAATTATTTCTTTAACTGTATCTAATCTGCTGTTTGACCTAGCCATTAATTTTTAAATTTCAATTATAATTTTCGTTCCTGGAAGTTCTGCCTTGCTTGTTTTCAAATGCATTTGGTTCCTTTTTTACACTCTCGTTCCTTGTTAACCTGCCCTAGAGCCAACTTTTCCTTACGGATTCTCGGGAGAGACATTTTTCCTTCTCTACTGGTTAAGATGGCAGTTTCTATGTGGCCTGTTTCAGTGCTCAAGACTTATTTATGGTCCATCTCTACCCTGAGGGGTATAATCCATTGGTATCCCAAGTTTATAAGGGGGTTTCATGTAAGACTGTCCACCTAGGGTGGGCCCTAGGCTTCACCTTCTGTTGCCCAGACCCCAGACGGTCATCACAGGGGTCACTCGTGTTTGTTACATAGCCTCAGGGAAAAAGCTGACTCTGATGTTCTCTTTCCAAGATTTCTGCTTTCACTTCATTCTTTTTTATTGTGATAAAATATACAGAACATAAAATTTACCATTTAAACTACCTTTACGTATATAATTCAGTGGCATTAAGTACATTTACTTGTTGTATAATGTGTAACTGTCCCAAATTGAAATTCTGTCCCCATTAAACAATAACTCCCCATTGCCCCCTACCCGAGCCCCTGGCAACCACCATTCTCTTTTTTTGGTCTCTATGATTTTGACAACACTAGGTATCTCATATAAGTGGAATCATAGAAAATTTGCCCTTTTATGTCTGACTCATTTCACTTAGTATAAAGTTTTCAAGGTTCATCCATCTTGTAGCACGTATCAGAACTTCCTTTTTAAAGCTGAATAATATTCTATTGTATGTATAAACCACGTTTTGTTTTATCCATTCATTGTTCATGGACATTTGAATTGTTTCCACCTGGTTTTCATTTTATTTCAGTTTTGTTCTCTGCAGAGTCCTTATTTTCTTGACAGCTCATTACGATACATTTTTTAAATTAATTTTTAGGAATAACTTATTTAGCTTTTTCATTGTTTTCTTTGGGATGGTCATTCAGAGTATCTAAACCACCTTACTTCTGAAAACCAAAGTCACATACTTTTTATATGATGAAGACCAGAAGACAACTGCAGAGAATGTATTTTTACATTCTTTGTTTTAGGGCACTAGGGTAGGAAGATTCTGAGATATGCAACAATTAATATATAGTTTTATATGTTTTAATACTTTCGTTGAGGTCTGTTAGATGATTTTTTTCCTTATCTATGAGAAAACCTGTAGAACATCATAAGAAAACTCATCTCTGTCTTGCAGTATGTGGTCCTCTTAACATGTTGCTTGTGTCAGCCTCCACCCACCCCTACATGCCCCAGTATCTAGTAGTAGCATCTGAAACTTGTACAGAAATGTAAAAATTGTAGACTGCTTGAGCTGAAAGGGTCTAATTCAAACCCCTCTTCCCTCCATCACTGTGTCTTAAAGATGAGTTAGCCAAGGTTAAATGACTGACTCAGGGTCACAGAAGGAGTCTGACAGCGAGAACTTTGGTTGCCTCACTTCTGCTCCCATGTCCTTTCTCTCTTTGGGGTGACTTTCTGTGATCCATTAATGAGTTCCGAACTTGGTCTTTTGAAAAGTTGCTATGGATGTTGAAGATGATGACCTGACACTGATACATGGGTCAGAGCAGAGGCAAAAATCCTCATCTAAATAACTGCTTGATGACCAAATAGACTTGGCCTTCCATATTTTACTCCTATCTCTCCTATTCATGGAGTCTTTGTAGATAATCAGTTGTTAGAGCTGGGGGAACTCTTGTGATCATTTGGTCCAGTACCAAATTGCCTGCAGGGACATTTTGGGAACCTCCGCCTTCGAGCTTTGCTGTTCTTTATAGATGAGGAAATGGACACATAAAAGATGCAAAGGATTTCCCCAGGGTCATGTAAAGTGTCCATAGAAGAATCAGAGCTGTACCCAGGTCGCCTAATTCCTATTCTAGTGGAGGAATTCCGTTGTACTAACACATTAACTTCGTTCTTGGTCTGCAACGAAGCTCCACCTCCATGGTCTGTGTGTTAAGATTGTGAAATGTCCTAAGGGTGGTTTGCCTTGGAGAATAAGCCAGAGCCTGCAGGGTTAATAGAAATTGAACAGTGAAGTGGGCGTCCTTTTCTCCTGTCCTCAACTGGGGAGCTCACTGGGCTGTTTCACTTGCACCGCATGTGTTCCATTATGGTATAATGATGTAATTACCAGTAATGCTGCTGCTGCTAGAGGAGTGGTGGAGAGGCAGCATTAAGGAAAAGACTAGCCCCAGTTCTCTCCTAAGAGCCATTTCAGCCCACTTCAGTCTATTAGATTGAAGATGCTGGAAGGCGAATGGCTTCAGCAAAGGAAAAGGTCGGATTTAAAAGCTTTTCTGGGCATGGTATTTATTGTTGCTTTTTTGACCTTCAGAAAAGTCCCCTGTGTGTTTGTCCTTGATTCTTGCCTTTCTCCTTAATGCTTCCAAGCTGTATTGCTGGCCAGGGCAGGTGTTTAGCAGAGGTGGTTTCCTATGTGGTGCTATTTGAGGAGGATTAGCCCCCATCCAGATTCTCAGTCCTATTGCCTTTCATACCACCGTTTAGTGTCAAAAATCTTTTTGACTCTTGAATATTTTAGTTTTCAACATTTCCGTATCTACATACACACACACACACGCACGCACACCTCTACAAATAAGCTTACATCTAAACGGTTTATGAGGTAATAACTTTAAAATACATAAAAATAAGGAATAGGACCTAGTGCCTTGGGCACATCTGTTAAGCTTTTTATGCACCTCTTCCACAACATACAGCCCAGCCGGCCACATGGTGAGGAGGAGGAGGTAGTCATGGTCTCTGGGACATGATAGACCCTTCTGAAAGTTTTCTTCCTTGGGGAGAGAGCCATTCCTCTGTTTGTAATATCAAGCACCTGCTGGACCCAAGGTCCTGAGCTGGTGTGTTCTGTGGGATGTACAGAATCAGAAGCCGTCAGCTCCTGCTGTCGGGGACCTTGACCCATTTGTTAATTTAATGCACACAAAGGGAAGCATTGGTTAGGACTGTAGAAAAGGTGCTTTGACGCAGGTTGTAGAAGGCGTGCGCATGTTTTGCTTACCTCAGTGGGTCTCCAAATGCTGAGCCTCAGTATCACACAGGAACCTATTAGATGTGCGGATTCTCAGGCCCCAAGCCACACCTACTGAACCCCACATTCTAGGGGGTGCCTACAGTCTGCATTTTACCAAGCCCTCTCGTGATTCAGATGCAGAAGTTTGAGAACCACTGGTTTATTTTATGAGTTACTACTAGGAACCATTTGATAATAGAAATCCCTTTTGTTCATCTAGAGTTGCAATGTCTAGTACAGCAGCCACTTGTCATGGGTGGCTATTTACATTTAAAGAAATTAGAACTAAGTAAAATGAAAAATTCAGCCTCTCAGTTACACTAGACACATGTGGCCAGTGACTACCGTACTGGACAGCAGAGAAATCAGCATTTTTACCATCACAGCAATTGAATAATGCTGGGCTCCAAGAAACAGTCCTCACACGTCAGCATGAGTCAGATCACCTGGAGGACTCGGGAACATGTAACTTACGAAAGCCCAAAGCCCCTCGTAAGAGTTTCTAACTCAGTGGGTCTGGGGTCGGGCTGAAGAACTTACACTTATAACACGTTCCCGGGGGCTGCCACTGCTTGCTCGTGGTCCCGGGAGCACATTTTGAGAACCAGTAAGGATTCTTGACTTGAAACCTGTGAATCTTCTAAAAATAAAGGCAAAATATTGTACGTCTCTAAATAACAAAGGTGACGGGATATGGGGCCCATGGTTTAAACTGGATTCTCAAGTGGGTCAGCAGATCAGTCAGGAGACCTTTAAGCTGCACTGAACAGAAAATCTGACTAATCGTGACTTAAATCCCCAGGACGTAGATGTTCATTTAGCAAAGCAAGAGGCAGGAAGTTCCAGGGATCCTCCAGTGGCTCAAGCATGTCACCAAAAACATCAGGCACTTTACCTCCCCAGGAAACCCCTTAGGTTTTTTTGGTCAGAACTGGGTTACGTGCCCACGTCTAGACCAGTCCCGGCAAAAAGGCAATAGGATTTACATAATTGCTTTTAGACCGACTGTGATACAATCCCCGGAGCTGAGGGGTCCCCCTCCTGTGCCCGTGGGGTCTCTACTAGTTCTCCAAACAAAATATTCTGTGACAGGGATAAAGGGAGAAATGGCTATTGGGTGGATAGGAATCTCTGTCTAGCTCAACAAGTGACCTAAAAACCGTTAGGAACGTGTGGTCTGCATCTTTTCAGCTCATCACATGCTTTCAACCTGCTAGACACGTAGGGCCTGGACAAGCTCAGCTGTGAAGATTTACTTGGCTCCGTCCTCTCAGACCCCTAGTGGGGGTGAGGTGGGGTGGAACTTAGGACCCGGATCCAGGCTCCTGGAGTGGGCATTAAGGCAGCCTGGAGCTGGCACCCTCCGACTTTGGCCCCAGTTCTCAAAAGGGCTCTTGCCTGGTTCCTTTGGCCAAGCCCTTGCCTTGCACTTGGATTCCTTAGGGATTCCCATTATTCTTTTTCTCTCACTAGTCCCCGTAGAACTAGAGTCTGGGCCCTGACTTTTGGGACCCCGCGCTTGGATTCTGCTGCCAGGCTTCTGGTCCCTGTCTACAGGCCTGGATCCCCGCTTGTCTTCTCCCATCTGTATGCGTCTGATACTCCGCTTTGCTAAGTAGAGAGATCATGTCTAAAATTATACCACTGAGTCTTCCATGTAGAAATAGTAAGTGAAGCACTGCGAGTTAATGAGATCATCGAAGGAGATGATGTAAGAGAAAAAGCTGAGAGCTCCCACCCCAGCCTATGGAATCGAATTAAGGGCCTGGTCATCTATGTTTTTATCTGTCAAGTCCACAGATCAATAGACCTACCCATCACACGCACACCCGCACATCAGAAGCCCTAATAGTGTTCTTTGCAGCCCTGGGAATCCAGGCAGATACCTGATGAAAGGGCTGATGGCAGCTGAGCTGGCGGAGATCTCCGCCTGTGCCCCTACACCCAGAGCAGTTCTGCTTTTAGTTTTGGGGGGTTTTTGGGGGTATATTATGGACAAAATTACGTATGCAGAAATAAAGAGTTCCACTTCTTTAAAAAGCAGGGGCAGGCAGTGGCTAAATGATGTCAAAGGCGCCTTCCAACACTGGCATTGAGCTCAAGGGCTGGGAGCTAGAATGCAGGTAACGTGACACGTAAGGGAACGCAGTACTCTCCTTTTTAAGAGCTAGAACTCTGACCCCCTGGCGCCCCCCTGGTTTTGAGCTGACACTTGTCTCGGTCAGCAGCTGGATACAGTAGCCAGCTGTAAGCAGCAAAAGTCCTGCACGTCTGTTTCCTCTAAATGCTTCTTCCGCAACTTCCCTCCCCCATCCTCCCAGGACAGAAGCGGACACAAGGGGGAATGTTTCAGTTCCCCTGCGGGTTCTGTGTCCTCCCCTCACACCCTTGTCCAGAACGTGTAGGGAATTTTTATTTTCCAAAGTTGCTTACCAGAAACCATTTGGCAGAGCCTACTTTGGGGGAGGAGGCTCAAGTTAAATGAGCACAAAAGCACAGGTCCCTGTGGTGACTTCTGAACGTGTGTGAAGAGCGATGGGGCAGAGGAACTCCACTGTAAAACTGCTGTTCCAGCTGAATCAGGAATGGAAATGAGGAACAAGCAAAAACACTGCAGCGTGCATCAGGGCATTTAATCCCCAGCTCTCGGCAACACACGCAGGATTATGGCAGAATTTCAGTGCATATTTGTATATACTTTTAAAAAGTTTTTGTTTGGTATTGTCGTTTATACTGATACAGTGAAAAGCTGCCTGTTTTTATAGTGCAGATTTCAGAAAGTAAAGCTTGGCTGCTGGGACATAAACAGGCAGCAGAGCAGTTCTCGAAGAGGAAGTACACGAGAATCTGAAGGGTTTAGGGGGAAGATTCTTTTTGATTATAAACGGAGGGCCTTTGTTAAAAGTTTAAAAACATGATCCATCCAACCTTCTGAGGCTCAGAGAGGAAAAGTATTTGCCAAAGTTTCACAGATGGTCAAAGTTAATCCCAGAACCCAGGTCTCTCTACTCTCTGTCCCCAGAGTTGGCTCTATGCTGAACTAGCCCTCAGGTCCGAGTTTCCCGTGGTTTCTCCTACCACCCACTTTCTGCCGCTCAAGCCACCTTCTCCTTGATCTCTTGGCCTGGCTTCAGGGGAGATGAGCGGCAGCTGGTCTGAAATAGGAAGACTATAAATTTGTTTAAACTTTTAGCAAGACCCATTTGCCTCACTTTTTCCACTGTGATGAATGAAAATGTAGACAACAGAATGTTTCACAAGACAGACAACTCCAAGAGACTAAGGAAAACCCAGAACAAGGAAGTGGGCAATTTGTTTTTGCTTTTAAAAAGCAACATATTACAGAACTTCTTGACTTTTTTTTTTTTTTTACCTCTGTCATCTGTGACCCATTCGCCTGTTCAGCCAAGATATTTTGGCGTTTTTTTCTCTGGGAAACCAGTGGGTGGGTGAATATGGAGGAGCCAAGAGTTAACAAAATACCAGCAGATGCTGGAGCCTCCCAAGCAGAGGCAGACTCCACCTCCCACCCAAGGCTCCTTTGAAAAAGACTGCTGAAGCGCCCCTACTTGAGCGGATTTCCCAGTGCTGATGAGGGGAATCTCCAAGAGCTCTTCCGGTGCACAGGCCATCAGGGCTGCCTTCCTGAGGACACCCCCAGCACTGTGCGAAGCGAGGCATGGCCTGTGAAGTCAGGCTTACCTGGCGGGGTTCCATTCCAGATCCACCACTGAATCCAAATCAACTATCGACCATCTGGGAGGCTGGGACTGAGTTCCTGAAACTTTCCGGGCCTGTTTCCTCCTCTGTGCCCAAGATGGCAGTGCCTGCCTCATCACATTTGTTACAATTAAATAAGCTGATGTGTATAAAGAGCCTACTACATTGCCACACACCTGATAGATGCCCAATAAATTAAAAGATTTTTGCACTACCACCCCTTTCCTTAGCAACTTAGGTACAGCTTTCTCTTTTCCCTGTGACCATGAGATGGGGAATGGTCGCTTCCTAACTTGATTCTAGTGGCAGTCAGAGTGGCAGAGTGAATTAATGTTTTTTTTCCTTATCAACTTTCAAGGAAATTGACACACACTAACCTGCATCTGTTCAAATTCAGTGAGTTTGACAGTTGTCTGTACCCATGAAATGCCATAGTCAACGTACGGAATGTACTTTGGGAACCAGCCCCAAAGACTCCTGTGGCCCCTTCTCCTGTGCCCTTAGTCCCAGGCAAGCAATCACCTGTTGTCACTATAAATTCATTTGCATTTTACATGAATAGACTCAATGTAGTATGTATGTTTTTATCTTCTTTCACTCAGCATACTGATTTTTAGGTGGGTCCATGTTGTATATGTTCTTTTTATCGCTGAGTAGTATTCCATTATATGGACATACCATCTGTTGATGGACATGTGGGTTGTTTCCAGTTTCTGATTATTTTAAATAAAGCCGATATGCACATTCATTTGCACGTCTTTGTATGGGCAACTGTTTTCATTTCTCCTGGATAACTATCCAGCAATTGAATGGCTGGGTCATATGGTAGTTGTTTGTTAAACTTTTGAAGAAACTGCCAACTCTTTTCCAAACTGGCTGTACCATTTTACATTCCCACCAATAGTGTGTGCAATTTTCGGTGGCTTCACGTCCTCACCAGCACTTAGTATAATCAGTCTTTTTAATTTTAATCATTCTAATGGGTTTACAGGTATTAGTGTTTCATTGTGGTTTCAGTTTGTGTTTTTCCTGATGTCTAATGATGTTAAACATCTTTTTGTGGCCTTTTGTGTATCTTTCATGCAATCTCTGTTCAAACCTTTTACCCATCTTAAAAATTGTATAGTTTGTTACAGAGTTATAGTTCTTTACATGATCTGGATATCAGCTCTTCATAAGATAGAAATATATGAAATTTTTCTTTCAGTCTGTGAAAACATGTGAATGTTTTCCCTCAGTCTGGCTCACTTTTTATTTTCTTAACGGTGCCATTTGAGGAGCAGAGACTTTGAATTTTGATTAAGTCTATTTTTCTTTTATGAGTTATGCTTTCTGTTTACCTACCTCAAAGTCACAAAGCCTTTTCTTATATATTTTCCTCTGTACGCTTTTAGTTTTAGCTTTTATACTTAGATTTATGATCCATTTCAAGTTAATTTTTATATACGGTGTGAGGTAAGGGTTAATATGGAAATTATTTTTTGAGTGTCTATGATGTATCAGGAACTTTATTTAATTCTCAGTAAATAAATGTTCTACGATAGGTAAATACCACCATTTTAATGAGGAGGAAAAGAAATCTCAGAAAGATTAAGTAACTTGCTCAAATCATACAACCAAGATTCAAGCCCATGATTTCCCGAAGCCGAAGCCCATATTCTTTCTACCTATTATGCTGGCACTGTGTTTTCAACATTAAATTCGAATCCATATAAAAAATGTCTAGCTGCAGCTTGCAAAGGGGATATAAAAATATGAGCCGGTACTGCCATTGTGAGGACGCTCACATCCCAGACCAACCTTGTGACCTTAACCACAGGGATGCTGGGAACTATTAATAGGGCTGGGGATCCATGTCAGCCCATTTGCTTAGGGCTGTACGTCAGAAGCTATAAATACAACTCTCTTGACAAGGAGCCTTATTCTGAATTATTTTCCTATTTTACAGCTGGTCCATCAGAAATACGAAGTTAAGTGCCTGGCCACACAGACAGTTAATCCTTAGAGTACCCGGCTGGATGGCTGAGTCCCACTGTGTTTGATTTAAGTTTTTATTTTTGGAAAACAAATAGTGAGTCAGCCTCCCTTCTCTCTCTCACCACTCCTGCTGGATTCTCTTAGATGCTGTGGTCACACTAGGTAAATAATCTTTTCCCTAAAACTTCCTTTGTGCCATGACAGAATAATGTGGGAAAAGTCCCCTGTCCTCTGATGCACCCCCCCACACACACTTTTTAAAGAACGGTCTATTTAAGGCTATTCACTTTTGTCATCTTTGAAGAGTCTCTGAGTCTTACTTAGCAGGGCTATTCTGTTTCTTTTTAAAAAATGTGGGAGGGAGTGTGGAGATAACAGCTGTACCTCTCTGTTCTTGCTTTTCGGCCAAGTAGCTTTAGGAAATTCACTCTCTTCCTTTCTTTTTGTGATGCAGCGTGTGGTATAGAAGGAAGAGCTTGGGGCTTTGGAGTGAGAGGTTTGTAGGTTTGAATTCCAGCTCCAGTATTGACATAGCCAGCAAATCACTCAGTCTCTATCAATTCAACTTCCTTTTCCTTGTCAGTAAAATGGGAAGAACATGGACTTTATGGATTTGTTGTAAAATGTCTGTACAGTGTCTGACTTGTGTGTGCTTATATTATCTCTTCCTGTTTTCTTTTATTCGATCTCTTTCGGAGGAGTAAGGATGTGGGATACTCATAAAAAGTCTGAATAAGGAGTTTTTGAGACTTATAAAGGATGGTTTTTGAATACAGAGCGCTGCTTAAGGTACTGTAACAGATCCCCTGCGTTCTCTTCAGTGGCGCTGGGCAGTCTGCTTTCCAAGTCCAGTCATAGAGGGTGAAACATTGTGGTCATGCTGCGTGTTGTTTTCCTTGTAGCTGCCAAGTAGATTGTCTTGGGTCTCTGAAAGCAAACTCCACTATGATGTGATCATTTGCTAGTGAGAAGCTTATCTGATGGGCAGAAGTGTGAGTTAGGAAAAAGATGGAGGAGAAAAGACAGTCTGTCCATCTGATACAGAGAGGATCAAGTAAGGTTGAAGGGAAGGAGCGGAGAACCCAGTTTTCACATTTAATAGAGTTACGAGTATCCGCGTATATACCTCCATCTTCTGAAATGCAGCCCTGAAAAATGTCAGTCTCTGTCAGCGGTGGGATGAGCACGAGCTGGTGTCTCTCAGGAAGTACCTCCTGGATGCCCTGCCCCATGGCTGCCCTCAGTTTCCTCTTTGCCATGTGAGCATCTTTGCATTTCACTCGGGGGGGACCGCATCCCCTTTGCCCACTAAGGACCCTGTGGTCTCCCCGCTCACCATGTCCAAACCTATACATCGTTTGAGGTATAGTTCAGGGCTTCGCTCTTCCAAGACGCTCCCTGGACGACTCTGCCCAGTTTCATGGATCCTTGGCCATCCTGAGTCATTCAAGTAGCCATGAGAACCTAAATCTGTGACTATTGAATGAGCACAAACTGCATGTGCTGGAGGAGGGGGACTGATGACAGAGACAGACAGGAGGCAGGACCAGTGCTAGCCCTTAGCTTTGACTGTTCCGTGTACCAGTTTTCTCTCCTCAACTAGATGCCCAAGTCCCTTCAGGATTGCCTCAGAAGTCTGGTAATTATGTAACTCTGACCTAAAGTTCTCCTAATGCATACATGTAGCTCAAATTTTATTTCATTTGCCCAGGCTTCGTACTGTCTCTACACTTTGGGATGCAGTTTATTTCACTTAACGTTGCAAATTTTAAAATGCTTTTTATAAACTTGGAGGAAAAGTTCATGGCTGCAGTGCAAAACAGGAGATCTGACTGATTTTTCTCACTGTTTTGAATAACAGTACGATGGTCATCTTTATGCATAAGTCTGTCTGCATCTCTAGATATTTTCTGTTTCTCATTGAAACATTTTGTACCCCCAGAACTTTGGAGCCTCAGCATTCCTAGGTAAGGAATTGGGCATCCCTGACTCATTACAACTCCTCAATCAGATTTGTCTTAGGCAGCTTACCACATATGCCTAAGATTTTGTTTTCCCCTCCCTAACTGTATACAGAATATTTTGACTCTCCAACAAGTAAGATAAGAAAATTAGTCCCTTCCTATCTTAAGGTATGTTTTATATAGCTAAATAACATTTACGTTCAGATCTATAAAATAAGTAAATCTTACATTCAGATCTATAAAATATCGAACAGTAACTTTACACTGGCTTTTTCCTTCCACAGAAGTGGTGGATTGATTCTAAGAATTAAAAACCAATAAATATCCTTTGCAATATTACAATTATGTAAATATTGACAGCAGAGTTCAGTTGCATAATTTGACCCACAGGAAGAAAATGAAGTTGTATAATATTAAACCTGTGACATTTAAAGGAGAATGTTCCAACATTAAGATCAAATAGGGAATTAATTCTCTTTCTGAATTCTATGTCTTGCCACATCTTCTTTGCTTCATATTTATAGCTTGTTTTTGCTTTTTTGTTTTTCTTGGAATTTCTAATTGCCTATTTTTTTCCTGATTGAAGAAAGAAGCATCTGCCTTTACCTTATGACTAACGTCATTTAGCTTTCTAATCATACTGTTTCTTGTAGGGAAATGACTTTCATCTTGACATATTCTTCTCTAAGTCCTTACAGTTCCTGTTCTAATTTCAAGGCCTGCTACCATTTCATTGAAGTCCTGGCTTACATCTCCTTTCTTGCACCCCATGTTACCCTCTTTCTTAAAATCTTTTTTAATTTTGCTGTAAAGCATCCTTGGTTATTTTTTTCAGAAAGCATGCATGGAAATTAAACTTTCTAAGTCCTTGCATATCTACAATGTCTAGCCCAGCTGTCCTTTAGAGAGTCCTTCAATTAATCACCTTGATTTCTGCTTCTCTTCCTGACCTTGCTCTCCTTACCCTCTAACTGCACTCGATTATAACAGCCTGTGCGCCACATGTGAGCTGTTGGGCACTTGAAATCTGGCTCATTCAAATGGAGATGTGTAAAATACACACCAGATTTTTAAAAAGAAAGAAAATATTTTTAGTTTGACTATATATTGAAATGATAATATTTTGGACATGTTATTAAAATTAATTTCACCTGTTTCTTTTTTACATTTTACCTGTCAAAAGAAAATTTAAAATTGCATATGTGGCATGTATTACATTTCTATTGGACAGCGCTGCTCTAATCTCCAACATGGCACCGTTCCAGGCTCATCAAGGACCAGCACTGGCTATTGCGTCCAGCTTTCCACTGTGTTCTTTTCCTGGCTTCCATCACTTGGGTTACCTGTCGACACATCTACCTTGTAGTACATCCACAGTATAGCACAACTACCAGTGTAATCTCACCTACTTCCCGTCTTTTGAAAAGTATTTCTATTTCTGCTCTGTGCCTTTCCTCCCCTTTTTCCTCTCTCCCCACCCTAAGCACAGGCATTAATTTATCTTGAACAGCAGTGCAATGGTCATCTTTATGCATAAGTCTGTGTGCGTCTCTAGATATTTTCTTAAGATGAATTTCTGAAAGGAGACATACTGGTTCAGATTATATGAATTTCTTTATGGCTCTTGATATACATATTGACAAATTTACTCCCAAGAAAAGTACCAGTTTATGTTCTCAGTAGGCCATTCAATAAAATATGAGAGCAGTTATCCAAGAGGTGCCAGATTCAATCTGAATCCTCTTATTGGGCCCTGTAACTCAACTTCTGTGGAAAGCATGCCCTCTTTTCTGAATCACTGAACTATTATGAGCCTCCATTTTGTTATTTGTAAAATCGTGATAATCAGGTCCTAACGTAGTGTATGTGAAAGCTCGGAAGGTAGCATTTTCATTAATTCATTTCAGCCAGTGTTTGCGAGCCTCCTGCTTGTACTAAGTACATGTGCCCACTAGGAACTGTGGAGGGCGCCCACGTGATGTGGACCCCGGCCCCCAACCCAGTTCTAAATACTCAGAGGAAACTATCTTGTTGTCTTACTGTGATTTGAAGGAAGAGGTACAGAAAAGGACTTAAGGGGGTTTAGATGAGGAAGGATTTGCGTTCCATTTAAAAGATCAGAGAAGACAGCCCAGGGGAGCTGGCATGTGAGGGTAGCCCTGGAAGGAGGAGTATAATTTCAACATAGTTGGGGAGCGGTTGGGGGTGGGGGGGGGCTGCATGAGGTGTGAAGATGAGCTTCAGCGAAGGCACAGGGGTGAGTTCTAGGCAGATCAGTTGATAGCACTTCACTAGAATGTGTTGACAGAAGGTAAGGAAAAGAAATTGGGGGTAGACATTTCCGTTTCTCTGAGTATACTTATTTTCATGTGCTACTAAATGAGGTATTTTCTGTATTCATTTCTGCTGTACTCCAGTAGGGAAGGCAGAGAGAAATCATTTTACTCAGTTTTGGCTCTGGCCATCATTGAGTAGGTGACGTTTGTCTTGTCCATAGGGACAAGAACACAATAAATTTACACTGGCGGGCCACTGGATGGCTCAGTTGGTTAGAGCACGAGCTCCAACAAACAGGGTTGTTGGTTCGATTCCCACATGGGCCAGAGAGCTGCACCCTCCACAACTAGATTGAAGAGAACGAGCTGCCGCTGAGCTTTTGGAGGGGCAGCCGGATGGCTCAGTTGGTTAGAGTGGGAGCTCTCAACAACAAGGTTGCCGGTTCAATTCCTGCATAGGATGGTGGGCTGCAACTAAAGATTGAAAATGGCGACTGGACTTGGAGCTGAGCTGCACCCTCCACAACTAGAATGAAGGACAACGACTTGGAGCTGATGGGCCCTGGAGAAACACACTGTTCCCTAATATTCCCCAATAAATCTTTCAAAAAAGAAAATTTACACTGGCTTTTCTCTCCCACAGAGTTTGGAAATTCTGAGGCATTTTAAATAGTTCTGAGGCTGTGACACATGATGATAACTTGCATCAGAAACACTAAGGAGCGGTCAGAGGAAGAAGACTCCTGAGGAGAAGAATAACTGAGACAAAGGATACGCTGGCAGTAGAGAGAGAATAGTGAGGGAACTAGACGTTTGGTGTCATGATGAAAAAGTGAGGAATTTTGTGAAACAAAGATAAGGATGCTGCTTTCTGTCCATCTTACTGGCCCTCTCCTTCTGGGAGTTCACTGTCTTCTCCACAGTTGTTTGGTATCTGCAGGCTGTTCTCTGACAACCTAGAGCTGTTCTGGGGGTCACCCACCTTCTCCGGACCACGGTGCCAAAGATCTTTTTCATCCTCAGCAACATTCAGGATTCCTTTTTTATTGTTGTTGCCTATAAAATGAAGTCAAATCCCTGTGCCTAGCATGCAGGGTACCTCCAGCCCATCTAGCAGCTCTCGTGTGTGTTTACCATCTCACTTTACAATGTACCCCAGTCCTCTAACCTCGAGTCAATCTATGGCTTACCAGCTCTCATCCACTTCTTCCAATAGAGGCATCTGGTTCATTTATTTACTCAACAAACACTTACTGAATGCCAGTTATATATCATTTCTTCAGTCAACTTTTATTAAGCAAATGATATATCTTAGAGCCTGTAACTAGAGTAGTAGGAAAGAGGATAATGTTGGTAAGTGGGAAAAGACCGTGAGATCTTATTTGGGGAAATGGATAACATACTAAATGTAGGTGTGACAGGAAGTGCCCATGTAGTCCCCTCAAATAATCACTGTCTTTCGGATGTGCTGAGCTAGATGGCTGGTACAGACACTGCAGTCAAGGCTCAGGAAGCATTTAAGTTCAATTCAAATATGTTGCCAAATGGGGATTTGATAAAAGAAGCAACCATGCTGGTCCTGAACTGGCGTGATCAGCGCCAGGGCTGCTGATGGTTTCTTAAAAGATGTGATTTACTGCCTGTTCTGATTCAACTTATCGAAATGGTCAACAATTTCCCTCTGGTTTTACCTAATAGCACTACTGGAGTCTTTCTCTTAGGGCCCCCCTTTAAAAAAAAAAGGCAATTCCCAAAGACAGTAGATACTCGGCAGCTGCTACACAATCGCCTACCCTACTGGCTTCCCTGCCTCCATCCCACTGCTGCAGTGTGGTGGGAAAGAGATGATTGGACGCTCGGTCTGGGTTTGAAAACTAGGTTCACCTCTTATTTGGTCTGTTACCTTGGACAGAATTCTTAGGCTGGTTAAACATTTTGCAAGAATAATGATAATACCAACGTAGCCTGCGATAAGGTATAGATGAGAATTTATGCTAAAGTACTTAGCATGGTATCTGTCTCATAGTAAGTACTCATTCGTTTCTCCTTTTTCTGGAGAGTTTCCTTTTAAGCTGTCCCCCTTCTCTATTTATTAAAATCTGTCCATTTTTATGTAGCTTTTATATCATCTCCAGGAAATCTTTTCCAGTATTCCCAGATGCAAGAGATTTGGGTTTTCCCTTTTGTGTATGTTTCATTTCTCGGATTGTCACCTTTTAAAGAAAGAGGTCTAAGTAGCAGGGGAAATGGCACAGGAAAATGTAGAAATCTGAACAAAATAGTGCTGTAATAGGAAGCAAGAAAATAAAGGTCATTGAGTGACAGTGTGCAAATGGTGTAAATCAAGGTGTCTTGTCACTGAATGCAAGGTGATTGATTCTCAGCCCATCTTATCCCTGTAGGCCAAATACGAAGGTTCTTTATAGTACCTAGTATCAACCACAAAAAAGGGACCACTCGCTTCTCTTTATTCAGTGAGAGCCAGCTACCAGTGTTCCAGATAGCTCTGAACTTTTAGAATATGATGTTATGTTTTGATTAGAATTGGGCAGTCAGTCTATAGGTTTTTCTGGGAAGACCTTCCTTGGTCAGCAGAATAGAACACACCCACGGTGACATCAGTCTGGCAAGTTTTAAAGGAAACAACCAAAGATGACCGGCACAACTGTTTGTTCTTTTATTTACCATTTCACACCTGGTGCAGTCAGGAAGCTACATTTAAAAAACAATTTTCTCTTAAAAAAAAAGAAAAGAAAGAAAACATGTAAAAAAAAAAAAAAGCACTCTTTCGCTGTAAAGCTGGAAGGATTCATTCATTGGAGCTGATTGTTCACATTTGTAGAATTTAGAATTTTGTTGATGGAAAGGGCCTTAGAGTTGAATAGGGTCTTCAAAAAGAAACAAAAGGCTCTTGCTTACAGCATGAACAGAGTTCATTCACAAGACAGTTTTTCTTGATCTATGAGGAGTGATTTCAGACAATTAGCTAATTGGTTGAGGGAGGTGACCTATCAGCTTTGCAGAGAGGATGTGTGCTCTGAGGGATCCACATAAAGAACATATCTTACGCTTTCCATGACAGCCAGAAGCAGCCCCATTAATCCTATGTAATGGCCAGTCCTCACCACAGATGAGGAGTACGTTTCACTTGAGAGTAAAGCCATGAAAACCCTAACAGCTGCCAGCAGCTGATCACTGTCACCATCAGCTCAGTGTTGTTTTAGGCTTTGAAATATTTCTGAATGATCTTCCAATTTGCTCTATTGTAAGGGGATAAGTGACCCTCCAGAAACAGTCAGCTGTTTATTTTTAAGTGTTATCAGATGCTGAGTTTGTTTAAATGACACTTGTCTATTGTATGGAAAACAAGGACAGAACTCATTTGTGGCCATCTTGAAAATCCAAATGGGTACAGAAAAAAGAAAGGGGAAATGGAAAGTTTCTGTAGGCAAATGTTCAATTTCTCTGGATTTCAAATGTGCAAGAAATTTAAAATGAA
Organism: Rhinolophus sinicus; assembly: GCF_036562045.2. Lineage (NCBI taxonomy): Eukaryota > Metazoa > Chordata > Mammalia > Chiroptera > Rhinolophidae > Rhinolophus > Rhinolophus sinicus. The sequence goes on from NC_133756.1 coordinate 116,052,587, forward strand.
AGAAGAGGGTCATAGACTTGTCAAGAAGGGAATCAATGAAGATAATTGATATAAGTCCATAGGTTGAATACCTTTGCTCCTAGACCAAGAGCCAATGAAATGGGTGTCATTGCTTTTTGGAACATATTTTTAAGATATACCCAGAATATAAAGTTTTATGATGAGAATGGCTGTGATCATCATAGGATGTCTAGTCCCTACAACCAAAACAACCACAGGACTGGTCATTAAGAAACAAGTTTTCATAGCACGGATTGCACCCTTGATAGGATAATGGTTAAGAGTCAGGGTTTTGGATCTGTCAGACATGGGCTTGAATTCTATTTAGGTCACCTACCTACTTTATAACCTTGGTTAAGCATGTGGCATTTATATCAGGAATATTTTCAGTTTATTAAGCTGATAGTGGTTTAAATAACGTCACATTATGAGAAGTCTCGAATAAGCAGCAACTGCCTTTGTTTTAGAGACTCAGTGTGGTGATCGAGGATGCTTATTCTTCACAGCTCCGCATTCAGGCATCCATAATCTGCCGGCTTTCCACCTCACGGCAGCAAGACAATCAGAAGCTTTCCCAGGAGCCCCCAGCAGATCTCTGATTATGTCTTATTGTCCAGAACCGTGACACATGGATAACTCCAGTTAGAAGGAAAGCTAGCAAAGCAGATGTTCTGCTTTTCTAGACTGTATAATAAAGTCAAATAAGGAAGATGGAGACTGTGAAGGAGTTTTATGTTATCCAGTCAACAGTGTGGTGTTTGACACAACATTCAGTTAGTGTTCAGTGCTATTGTAATGATGATGGTGACAGATAAGTGATATGATATTTAAGATTCAAGTGATACGATATTTAACATTTTCTATTTTATGAAGTACTTTTACTTACATGGATAAGTTTTTGTCGTGGTGGTTGTTATTGTATTTTTAGAAGTTCCTTGATGATTAATCCAAAAAGAAAGGTCAACCAGAAAGGATCACATAGTCCAAGCCTTCCCATTGAGAACTGGCCCAGCTCCAGGTCTATTGCTTACAAAGTCTTTCTAGACCACCCAGAACCGCAGCAATTGCTCACTGCTCTAAACTCCTACTATCACTTATGACTTACAATGTTTACTTACTACTTTATGTTTTAAAGATATGCATGGCTTCTTAGCTAGGTTTGGAGTTCCTAAATTTCAGGGCCTCCATAGAATGTGCCCTCTGGAATGTAGGGGCGAACTCAATTGCTATTCATTTATTGACAGCATGTTTTCTGTTTCCCATCCTTAGCTGAATTCGAGGTAATGTAGGGGTGGGGAGTGATTAGAATGATGCTCTTCTATGGGGGGAGAATTTTATTTTCTTAAACCTCCACTGGTTTTTTTTCTGACTTCCCCCTTCTTGTTCTTTTCCTTCTAAGAGACTGGGATGTCAAGGGATGAAGTATTATCATTCCTTTTTTATTACTCTCCAGCTTTTTTTTTTCACTAAGTCTTTGACTTAGCTATGAGGAATTTTGCCCTGATTTCTAGTAGGACAAAAACTCATACCCTCTCACCACGTCTGTGAGACTTCGGCCAAAAGGCAACTCTTGCAGTGTAGCTTCTTTGGTGTCTTTTGGACACTCTGCCACTGTCCTTATGTCTGTTGGAAGGGTTGGCTTAAGAGGCCAGTACTATTGGGTAAGGAAATCAAACCCTAAAAAAAAAAAAAGAAAGAAATCAAACCCATTGACTGAAATCTACCGTGAGGTGTAAACGATTGTCTGATATTTTGCTGAGACCACATGCTAAGAACGTGTATGGATTTGGGAACTTGAAGACCTTAGATGAATGTTCATCAAGGAGTATTCAGTAGCAAAGCCAGTTGGAGAACCCTGTTGCCCAGCCCAAGGTTCTTTCACCATCATTCTCTGCTAGTGCGGCAGTCTTCAGAAGTCCATAGTGAAATGTAGATGCCCGAGTAATCACAGCCAGATTGCAGAGCAGCTGAATCCAGTGAGTCTCTTCTCTTTCCCATAACTCTGCGATTTTAGAAAGAAATGAGAGTAGTTGCTAACCCATTTTAGTATAGTTTATATCCCTTCTTAAGTCACTGATCCAGTTTGTTTGTTTTGTTTCATTTCTAACTGCACAAAACCCAAGAATTTCCGAATATGTTTCTCATACTCTTTGGCCACCTAATTTTCCCACACTTTTTATTCCTGTCCAGTTTTCACGGTTTCGTAATGCTTATTGTTTTGATATAGCATATGAAATGACAGCTGTGTTACCTATATTTCTGAGTTCTAAAATAAACTTAATGTGCAGACATCCACAGATAAAACAAAACACACAATTCTAATTATTCTCTATTTACATTATAAAACAGTTCACCAAGGTTTGGAAGATTTGGGATGCCAGTTAATAATCCCCCCTTCCTTCTAATGTGTAGAATAGGAAGAAGGAGCCAAGTGGAAGTGAAGATATCGACTCCACTCAAAGCTGCGCAGTAGCTCCTAAAGTTGGGTCTGGAGATGTAAGTCTAGGAGTACGCCGTGCGCTGAGAAATCCAAATCACCAAGGAATACGCAGAGTAAGAAAAGGAGACGCTGAGGATGGAATTCTGGGGATCATAGACCTTAAGGGGATCCCTGTGAAGATAGAAAAGGAGCAGAAATGCAGGAAGTTGTGATGTCAGCTAATCCAGAGGGTTTGGGAGCAGCATTTAGGAAAGGAGTGCTCGCCTGCCCCAAACACTGCCAAGACATCAGTGAAGGTATGAGTAGCAACAACAAACACATCCATGGGATTTTACAACAAAAGAAATCTTAGATCATCCGTGTAAAAAAAACAAAACAAAAAAACACAAACAACTTGCTGTTCTCCTAGCCCAGCGTCCCTAGACTCTAATCACATGGGACCACCTACGTTTTGTTTTCCAATGTACCTTCACATCTGGCTCCCATTGGGTATAAAAATATGACACTGAAAGATCTTTGGCCTCAAATTGTTTATTATAAATCTTGAGGAAGGACTTGAGGTATGTGTCTGTGTGTTTGAAGGAAGATTGGTGATAAGATTTTCCTTTGTAATCAGGGCCCAAAGCTTCTGGGTGTGATGACTGGAAATTGCTGGATTGGGAGGAGAAACTGTTTGGGCGGCAGTGTGATGAGCCCTTCAGAAGTGATGCCAGGGTCCCAGGCAGCCCAGCGCGGCTCCCTCCCTTCTGTTATTTGTAGGACAAGTATTTGCTGCTAGACTGTGAGGTGCTTGCTCCGTTGCATTGTGTGCTATAGGAAGTCCCCTGATGTTGGGGCTCAGTAAATGTTTGGCAAAATGAAGCTTCTGGAAGTATCAGAGAAGGGGATGAAGGCGGCTCTGAAAACAAACTCCATCGTCGTCACATTTCTGGCCAGGCCCAAAGCGTGGAGGGAGCACCACAGGCCAGCTTCTGCTGTGAAGCCCCTCCAGAAAGGTTCTTTCTCAAAATCAGATACTAACACTCACTAATAGCTACGTTTTGGTCTCCTGGTGTTGTCATTCATTACACATGCCTTCATGCACAAATAAATTTCTGGCCTTCCACTGCCACCTCTACACAGGTTGGCTAACCCTTTAAGTCTTCCTAACTCTTAAATTGTGGGCTCTATTCCTTGATAATCAAAATTCACTTAAACAGGATATCGTTTGTACTACCTATCCACTTCTCTCATCACTTGAATCAAGCTACTATGTGTCTACGGCACTAGAGCTCTTACCTTCTGAAGTGCTGCAACCACTAAAAGAATAGGGAGCCTAGAACACAGTGAGGACTTGAGAAGGTTAAATTGAAATGTAAATCACCTCAGGTGCCTGATTAGCTTTCCTGGGGAATAAAGCCAGTGCTGCATTGAGCTCACTGGGTTGGTGGGCGCTGAGAATTCAAGCCCAGTAGCTTCCTCAGACAGTTCGCGAAGAACTAGGGGCCTCCCCACGAGCTTCCAACAGCCTGTGTATTTTTAGTCCTCGCTTTTCATGTAAGTTTCCCGTTCACTGCTTGCAGGAAATCTTTTCTTGGACATAATCTGCCCATTTCCTGAAGTCTTCCTCTCCTCATTGTGTCAGTTTGGGGATGAATCAAGTCAGCAGATTTAGAGAGTGTGTGTTCTCTTCCCTGCCACAGCCTCCCCCCTTTGTGGGGTACCAGAAAGCTGCCTTTCTTGTCTGTTTCTAGGGGTGAAGGGAGGAGGGGCAAGCCCTTGGTGTGTGTCAGCCTCTTAGGCAGCCTGACACAAATGTCCTTTTGTATGTGGAGGGGGCATGTGTGTGTTCTTCCCCTTCCCAATGGACACTTTCATTTCTTAGGTCCGGATGGTGTCCTCTGAGCTGGAAACAATGGTGCAGGAGATAAAGAGCTGCCTTAGTGAGGAGGCTGTGGTGGCAGCAACTGGTTTTCCTTCTCTGCCCCCCACCCCCTTTGTTCATTGTGAGTCTGGTCTGAGGGGAGCCAGCCTAGGACCTCTGTTTTCCCTTTCTGGGCCTGAGCAGTAGGGGCACTCTTCCCTTTCCTTGAAGACTTCCAATTTGGAGAAAGAGGTTTTTCATGAGAAGGATAACAATTCCTCATGTCTGTACAATGTTAGGTTTTAAACATATCTCTTGAGGAACTGAAATTCTGGTTTTGTTATCCCGAAGAAGGTAGGATTTGGATCAAAAGATAGGAGTTTGAGTGCTGGTCCTGCTGTTTAATAATGGTGGGACCTCAGGCAGTTTCTACTTCCTAGGGTGCTCCCAAGTTTAAATAAGCACAAAATGTATAAAGTGCCTGCCACATGTTAACCCTAATAAAAGGGGGATAGGAAGGGGTGTTAAGTGAGATAATTTAGATGAATATGCTGCACATAAAAGGCTAAGCATTTTAGTTACTATTGGGTTTGAGGTCTGAGAGTGAGTATTTTATCTCCTTCTAAGGCTGCCTCTTCACCTGCACCCCTATCCTGGCCATTCCTCCCTTCTCTCAGACGCCCATCGCTATGGGCTCTTCTTCCACACGTTGGCATGAATCACCCATTTGTCTCTTGAGGCCAGCCCCTAGCCCAGTGCGTGACACAAAGTAGGGTTCAGCAATTAGTTGAATATTGAATAGGTACTCATTGTGAGCAACTCCAGAATGCAACCCCTTTCACATCCATGTGGGCCTGGCCCCTCATCACTCAAGCTTATCTCTTGATACCCAGAGAGTAGTGTAAGAAATGGAAATTACTCCAGATACTTTGAACAGGAAGGAATTTAATACAAAGAATTAGATGCTTACCAAGAGGAAGAACTAAAGCTGGGTGTTGTCCACAAATAACAGTGCCCACCCCCTCAGAATATCCCTAGCGATCAGTCTGACACCCCATCCCCACTCCGAAGCTGTGATCTAGCAATTGGGAGATCAGACTTGAAAAGCTGCTGCAACTACCCCATGACACTCAGGAAGCTGGAAAATGCCTCAGCAGCGTAAAACCCTTCTGTGTCTACACCCTTGCTTGCCAGAAGAAACAAGAAACAGCCAACAGAGCAGGAAAATGGTCTTTGTCACTTCCAATTTGCCAGTCTTGTGTGAATGCAGATAATTGGCAGATTCACTGCAAGCAAGCTAGTAAGGGTGATTTTTTAGTTTTCCAGCTTTTCCAACTAGAGGTGAGTGTGTGGAGTCTGAATGAGCCAACCTACGGTATATACTACACCAGCTTCATCTACCAAGTACTTCAGGCAGCAGTATGACAGGGTAAAAGCAGATGAGGAAATACAGGTTTCTCTGCATCCAGTTGTTACCTTCCAAGTCCTGAATCTCTCCCATAGAATATGTTTTGGATCACAGGTCTCTGTGGGAAATCTTCCTTATTTCCCCAGGGCCTTGAGAAGAGTCTGATGGCCCCAGCCTGCTTGCCTCGTAACCCATGGGGCGTACTCAGCAAATACTTGAATGAGTACCCTCTATGTATGTCAGGTATTGTGCCAGGCAAAGGGAACACAAAGTCAAAAAAGAAAGACAAGGCCCTGTCTTCAAGTTCTCAGTAGTCCAGTAGCATGATACAAAGATGAAAGTGGTCACAAAAGTATGTTATAAATGCTGTAATGAAGGTATCCTCAAAACACAGTTGAGAGGTACATAAATCAGATAGGGAGATGAAATGAAGAAAAATATGAAAAGGCTGTCTGTATTCATGTAAAGAGTTAAATGTTAAGATGTTTTATTAATATTAAGAGCCTACAAGCCTGGCCTTATAAGCTGAAATATAATCTCTTTCTCCTAATTACCCAACCTAGACACAGGACCCCAAAATGTTTTTTATTTTACCCAACATTTTAAAAATGATTTTCAAATATACAGCAAAGTTGAAAGAATTTTATAGTGTATACCCAAATACCTACCATCTATATATTCTGCCATTAATATTTTATGGTATTTGCCATATCACATACCTATCCACTTATCCATCCCTTGCCTCATCCATTATCCACCTTATTTTTTAAAAGCATTTTAGGTAAATTGCAAACATCAGTATATTTCTCCCTAAATATTTCAGCATGCATGCATATCGTTAACTCATTAACTAGAGTCCAGTACTTGTTTAGTATTTTTCTTTGAGGTAAAATTTACATGAAGTGAAATGCCTAAATCTTAAGTGAGCATTCGCTGAGATTTGACAAATGCATATACCTGTGCAACTCAAGCCCCTGTCAAGCTATGAAACATTAACATCATCCCAGAAAGTTTCCTCATGCCCCTTTCTAGACAGTTCCCACCCCACCCTCCAGAAGCAGCCACAGTTCTGACTTTTTTCCACCATCCATTATGTTTGCCTGTTAGAACTTCATATACATGGAATTTTATATTATGTGCTCTGCTATGTAAGGCTTCTTTCACGCAGTGTAACACTTTGTAGATGCATCCATGTTGTTGATTGTGTTGATAGCCCATTATTTGCTATTGCTGAGTAGTATTCCATCGCATAAATGTACCACAGGTGGTGTATCCTGCTCCTATGGATGGATACCTGGATTGTTTCCAGTTTTGGGCTATTACAAATAAATCCACTCTGGACCTGTAATGTACTTTTTGAAACATCGACTTTAATTTCTTCAATTTTAGATTTACAGAAAAATTGAGAAGATAGTACAGAGAGTTCCCATGTACCCCACATCCTCTTTCCCCAGTCATTAATATCTTACACTTAATGTCTTTCTTAAGGCCCCTTTGGCTTAGTGTTTTTGGCTGGCTGGCTGCGTAATGGATTGCTGTTGGGGAAGGCTGCAGATACAATACTACCAGTAAATGCCCTGTAATGGGAAGTCATTTTTGTCATCCCATTGAGGATATTGACCCAGGATTTATTTTCGCAAATAAATTAGAGTCATGAATGCCTCGTGGTTGGTATCTACGTCCATTCCTGAGAATCTTGCTTAAGGAAGGGTTAAGGACAGGTAGGTCCTTGGGTCTGCAGGTGAGGACAGGTGATAGGACTTATGTCTTCATCTGCGCTAGCCAGTAATCACCCGCCACCACCACCACGTCCTGTCTTTTCCACTTCTAGGTTTTCCTGTCACCTCCAGCAAATCCTCAATAAGGCTTTTTTCCCAAAGCACAGCTTATGATTATAACAACAATTAATATTTATGTTGCTCTTCCCAGTGTATAGAACCCTTTAACATCCATTTCTTCTCATTTTCAATCTAGTAAGGTATATATTACACTTATAAAGGAAATGCTAAAGCTCGAAGCGATTGAATTACTTCTCTGAAGTCACACTGCTAGTGATTAAGAGTTTAGGATATAAATCCACCTTTGCCTTTTTCTTTAAATCCTGATGTTTTCTTTATATCATATTCTTTCTGCTCAAATTTCGAGCCGCCCCATCCTTTTTCAAGACAAAACTCAAGCCATTAGTGAAGACCGTCTGTGATTGGGACTCAACCTACTTTTTCATTCTCATCTTTTCCTGGGACCCTGGAGGCTCTAGAAACACTCAATTGTGTGTCGTTTCCTGAACACTTCTTGACTATCCCTACCGCCATGCATTTTAATGATGATGTCTTCCCCTTTACGTTCAGAATATTTTTTCTTTCATCCGTCTTGCATCTCTTGTTCCCAGAATTTGCTTCTGGGAATATTTTTCCTCCTTTAAGACTCTTTTCAGATGTTATTACTTTCACATGAAGCATCCCTTGATCACTTACCTCCCCTCACCATTTCCTCCTGCAGCCCCCGATGACTCCCAGAATGAGTTACATGGGTCTTTATTCTGTTGCTATATTTGACTTTGACTGCCCGGTATACTCATTCCACATTCAGATACAGCGATGATTAAAACAGATCCCTTGAAGTTGTTTACAGTCTACTAGGAGAATTAGACATGTACAGAAGTGAGAATAATATAGCATAGGGTTTAAAAATTGACTCAGATATAGATTTATTGAGTTGCCACTGTGTACCCGTAAAGCTGCTCAGTACGTATTTGTAGAATTGTATTGAATTACAGACATGATACGTCTGGGCTAAGTTGAAATGATCTTCTGCATAGGCAGGAACGGCGGTTTCCCTGCTGTGGTTAAAGAGCGTGCAAGGGGTCTCTGCCCAAATAGATTTCTATTCAATTTCTCCTTAGCCTTCGTTCCACTGGGTTTCAACTGTATATTCTTTGGACATGTTCAAGGGTAGCAAACTGAGTTCTCAGGTAATTTAAATATTCCCTCTAATATCATTTCATCTATTCGGCAGTCCCTGGGGTCCTAGTTACTCGTATGTCTGTGACTTTGTCTGTGTCTGACATATAAAGATGAACACACTGTTACCCTCAAGGATCTCCTAGCAGAATGTAGACAGCTTCACAAATCATAATAAATAACTGGAATCTTTTTGGGAATAAGACAGAACTAATTTAAAGAACAATTTCTTTTCCTATAGGAAAGCCCTTCAAAACACTTTCATGACCATAATTTTAGTTATTTGTTCTTCATTTAGCCTTTTTTTTTTGAACCACAGGGAAAAAAATTAGTACAAATTTGGTTCAACAGAGTTTACTACTCTTACTGACCTGTGACTACTATATGTCACTTCATTTTATAAGGAAAACCAAATAAATGCAATAAGAAAATCCCCTAATGTGTATCAACGTGAGCTTAAGTAATTTTCTCATCTGAATGGTGTTTGTGTTTGCTAGCTCTCTGGCATCAAGTTGTGATAATTTTTAATAAGACATTTATCTGAAAATAATACCTGTTCTGACTTTCTCACAAGGTTGGAAGTATCTTCCATAAAAATTAATGTAGAAGTTCTTTAGATACTGATATGGAATAAACTCCAAGGTACAATTTGAATGGAAAAAAGTGAGCCTCAGTTACATTATCTATAATGATATTAAATCAATATGTGACTATTTGTATAAGAAGGAAAATACGTATTGTATATATTTACTCTTTCACCCATAAAATATCTCTGAAATGAAACACAAGAAACTTATAACAATGATTATCTCTGCAGAGCAGAATAAGATGGTTGGGGTTAGTGTGAAAGGAGACTTTTTACTGTTTGCCATTTTATACCTCTTGACTCTTAAGCCATATTACTTTTTCAAAAATGCAGCATTTAAAAAGAAATGAACAAAAATAGTTTGCAGATAACTGAGTACTGATGTTCATGGGAATAGGCTATTGTGACTTTTCCTTTTCACTCATGGTATTATTCATTTCATGTTTTCTGGTAAAATCCCCCTCTAAGATAATCTCTGTATCTTTTGTCCGCTGACAGTGTAGTGGTTGGTTGTCGGGGTGTGCCTAAGTCACATAAGATTCTTAGAAATCGCACACTTCAGGTTGATAGTAGTTTCTGTGGTCAGGTGGAAGGCACATCTGAGCATAGATAGAGTTCTGAGAAACCTAGGACCATAAACTTCCAGGGCTGAAAGAACCAGTTCATTCTAGTCCACTCCTCATTATATGTTTGTATGCCGTCGGCAGTATTCCTGCGTGGTGGTCATTGTCACTACAATGTTGCTTAATATTTGTATTAATAGAGATTTTAGCGAAGTCAAGAGGTCCTCAACTCTGTGGTTTCTGTGCTGGCCTGGAAAGATCAACAGACTAGAAGTCAGATTATTTGACTTCTCGCCTCAGCGCTGCCTCTCATTCACGATGTGGCTTCAGGCAAATCACCTTCCCCCTCTGGCTCTCTTCCTTCAGCTCTAAAATTAGAGCATTAGACTGTGCCAGGGATGGCAGGTACATGGCATAGCTGCTACCACTTTCTCTCCCTTCCCGTGACAGACATCACTTCACATTTTTGGCAGGTTCTTTATGCTAGATAACCACAAGTGAAGTCTCAGCTGCCTTCTCAGGAACTAGAACCAACAGGTGGGACTTGGGTAGGACTTGGCAGTGAGAGGGAAGTCATTCCCTAACGTATGCTCTAAGGCTCTCAGGCGGCAGCAGTGTGCTGGTAAATGTTTAACACGGTCTCAGAAAAAAGAAAAATAAAAGTCCAGATTTGTAGTATCTGCCAATATCCATGATATAAATACTCCCACCATGGCTGATTTCAAATCACTAAGGTGAAATCAAGTGGATTGCAAAATTCCTAAAAATTTAACAGTCTGTTTTCATGAGCTGATAAAAGCTGATGCCAGCACATCTCTGTAAAATTGATGACTTTGGATTAACTGGCCACAGCCATAAGTGAAAAATGACCATCCTCCCCAGGGAATTTTACCCGGAGGCATCATTCTTACCTTACAGTCTTTGGGACTTTGGAAATACTTGAATATCATGAGACCTTGGTGAAAGTATTCTCCTTCCCTGAGCCTCAGTTACTCTCTCTGTAAGACGGCACGAAGGATTCCTACCCCGTAGGTCCACAGTCAGGAATGAGAGACTGCGTGTTAATCACTCCGAGCAGGCCTAACAATCATTGCACCTCTAGAATATTCCCCTTCCCTTACCAGTGTGGGAGGCTGCCATGTTAGATTGTGTCTTTATCTTTTCCAGACTCACAAAGGCTAGTCATGGCTCTCCTTCCAGGCCTTCTCTTTTTATAACCATTTTACATTCTCTTTTCCTCTGTGTCTCTCTGCTCTAATGTACGTAATCTTCCGTCTGAATAGAATATAAATATTTAATCTTCCCTATTCCTAACATTTTATCTGTACTTACTCTCTAGCCGATCCTCTCTTGGTAGTCTGTGCTGTCAGATTAGAGGCACGCTTGTAGGTAGGGAGTAGCCCTGTGTTAACCCTCTGGGACTGTCTTCCTTTACAACAGCCTGTGCGACTAAGTGCTAATTAGTCACTGCTCTTGGGATCAAACTTGTATCAAAGCTGTTGCCAGGAGCTCCTCTTACACGAATACCAGAGAAGCCTGCTGAAGGGCAGTCAGTCCGTCCAGAGCATAGCGGTAGACACCTAGTATGTACTCGTGACAAAACACCTGACAGCATCTGGAAATAATTTCACAATTTAAGAAGACTTTTTTTCCTGCAAATGGAGTACTCTTGAAAAGTTGTCCAAAAACTAAAGTTCAGTTAAAACCTATATGCACAGTGTGATCAAAAAATATGGTGAATGTTCACATTTTAAAAAAATACATTACAGTAAAAGACACATTGCCGTTAATCCCCCTCAAAATACTTTCCCTCATTCCAGGCACATTTATGCCATCATTCTTGCCACTTTCTGAAGCAGTTCTGGAAGTCCTCTTTCATGACTGTCTTTAGTTGTACTGCCGTGGCTGCCTCGATGTCCTGAATCAATTCAAAATGTTTTCCTTTCATGGTCATTTTGACTTTGGGGAAGAGCCAGAAGTCGCAAGGTGCCAGATCCAGTGAATACGGTGGATGAGGACACACCGTAATGTTTTTATTTGACAGAAATTGCTGTACCAGAAGTGATGTGTGACAGGGGGCATTGTCATGTTAGAGGATGATTTATGGCACACTTTAAAACACACCTTCTCTCAAGTGTAGCTCACACCCGACTGACAGCAGCGAACAAGTTGAAACTTGTCACACTCTGTTACTAAGGTTCGATGCCCTACTTCCCGTGTTGAAGATCCCTGCCTTTCCGTTGGATGGCACTCTGCAGCAGCATTCACCGTGGTTTTTAATCACACCTTATCTATGCTTCTCCCTCCTCCAGTATAATGTTTAAAAAAACAAGAGGTATTAGAGGAAATGCAGTGTAATCTGTGCTGTATCTCCTCATTACAGCATCAGTTCTTCAAACAGTAAACACATATTATACTAGGCCGCAGACACTGCTGTGGGCTGGGAGTAGAAAGGTCTGAGCCATGCTTACTGCCGTCAAGGAGCTTACAATCTACAAGCAAGAGATAAGTTAGCCAACAAGTATAACACAAAATGGTAAGTGCAAATAGTAACAGAGGTAAGCGGTGGGTATAGTGATTTCCATTAGCCCAGGATTATGGGAAGGCATCCCGGAAGGAGTGATCTGGGAAAACTCTCTTCCCCTTGTTTCCTCTCTCACAGCACTTAGTGCTGTGCTAAGCTCAATAAATCCTTGATGCAAGGGTGATCCTCTCCACTCCCATTGCCTCAGTTACCATCCCTGTATGCAATGACTTCTAAGTCTCTGTCACCAGCCTGTGTGCATTTTGAGGACCAAATCCTTCACCCACAGTTCAGCTGCGCAAGGATGTCTTTAAGACCGTCCATTTCTAAATGTCTAAAACCGAACTCATTATCCATCATGCACCTTCTACTAAAATTCCTCGTGCTCCAGGAAACCTGCAGGAGCAGATGTCACAGTTCACTCAAGCCGGAAGTCTAGAAGTCATTCTTCTCTGGGGCATCCCTCACATTCCAACAGTCACTAAGAAGTTGATTCTAGCTATTCAATCTCTTTTCCATTACCTTCTCTTTCCCTCCACTGCCTCACTATGGTCTAAGCCACCACCATTCCTCACTGGGACGTGCCTAATCCTACTCTTGCTCTTCTCCAACTTTTCACGTAGCAGCCAGAGTATTCTTTCCAGAATACAAAGCCAGCCAGAGCACTTCCCCTTTAAAAATTCTAGTGTTTTCTGTTGTCCTTAGAATGAAGTCCAAATTCCTTAAGTTCTTTGCACTGGCTTTTTCTGACCCCTTCAATAAGGATAACCCATTCCCCTGGCACACCGTGTTTCCCTTTATCCTAATATCGATCATGCTCTATTGTAATTGTTTGTTTCTTATTGGCATCTCTACTAGATACTAGGCTCTGAGATCCAGGCCACGTCTGTATTGTTTACTCCCCTGGCACAGTGCCTGGTACACAGTAGACTACTGAATGTGTAAATGAGTTCATTATTTTAAATAAATTTTTAAATAATTTGCTATCCTATAAAGTGAATAGACGTCCTCTAATGTAACTCATTGGTAAGTCTGATTAGTCACATAGTAAAATTTCTTACAGGTTGTATATACAGGTGAGAGATTCCAGTTTCTGTCACTTTATCTGGTGCTGTCCAGAGCCATAGAGACCAACTTTACAAAGTCTAAGGGAAAGTTAGAGGGGGAGGCAGGGATTAAAACAAACTAAAGAACTGAAACTTCACTGCCTCTTTTTCCTTCTAGTGCTATAATATGTAGCTTCATGCGTATATCATTTTCATTCCTTTAGTCAATTGTTGGATAAAAGAGGATGAACGTTTCTAAGGCTCTTAAAATGCTGCCAAATTGTTTTCCAAAGGCATGATAACAACAAACAGCTTTGAACAATGGACAGGGATGCCTGTTTAATCACACTCTTACCACCCCTAGGAAATGCCAATTAAACTCTTTTTTTTGCTAGTTTAATAGAGGGAGGAAAATGGTCTTCCCCATCCCTTTTAGTTCATGTTTGGTCTTTTTGGTCTGATTCTTCATGCCTCGTCCTCCTGAAGGAGCATTCTGCCCCTGAAAGACTAGCTCAGAGGTGGTGGGGCTCACCACCTCACGGCCTCTGGCCACAGCATCTACGCAATTCCATTGCGGGGAGGGGCAGCGATGGAGGGAAAACATAACACAAACCATGCCATTGTTAGGGGATGAGGTCGCTGGGATAATGCTGGGAGAAAGGATGAAAAGAACGATTCTCCATTCTCGATTGTTGTGATTTCCAAGGATGAGCCAACAGCTCCAGCACGGGAAGGGATGGGTCTTCACTGCAGCCAGATGCTCTTTTTTCCAGCGCTGCCTTCCATTATTTCTGGTGAGAAGGGGTGGGGGTGGGGTGGGGGGTTGCCTTGCAGCTGAAACAGATTAACTTTTATGCCAGTTTCCTCCCTTTGAGTGATTGCCCTGGACCTGGGGACATTCAGAATTAGTCAGAAACTGTTCAGAAATAAGAACGTGGTTCAAGGTCCACAGTGTATAAGAGCCAAGCTTCTGGAGTTTGTGCACCATTCCTGCCTTTATCTGTGGGAGCTTCTTTCCTTTCCCACCGCTACTGCCTTGGTTCAAGCCCTCATCCTGTTTTGTCTGGGCTATGGCAATAGCTTCCTGTTTCCTTTAATCTATCCTCTTGTATGTTCTTGCCAGAGTGATATTTCCACCACGCACGTTTGGATCTTGTCACTCCCCAGTTTCAACTGTCAGGGGTTCCCTGCTGCCTGTAGGATGAAATCCAAGCTCCTTTTCCCAGCTTTTTGGGCATGTTGCAATCAGATCCCAAACTGCTTTTCCAGACAGGCCTCCACCTCTGTCTGGTCTGTGCCCTGACTAGTGCGTTCATTCCGAGTAAGGTGCTCCTTCCGCCAGCTTGCCCTTCTGCCTCTCTTCTGCCTGATTAACTCCTTCTAATCTCTCACATCCCTTCTCTAAAAGCAGGACCCCCTCAATTATCACCTCTTTGATGGATTTTTCCTGGATTTCCCCTAGCAGTCACATCTACACACAGATTGGGATTTCTGTGTTTGTTTCCCCCAAATCAGGAATTATCACCTTCCTTTTGTATATCTGTATTTGTGAATCCCCAGCCCCTACCACAATATTTATATAATAAATGCTCAAAAATGTTTCCTTTCCTTCCTTTCTGATAGCCTATTCTTAATCTATTTAATCCTCAATGTGTTCTTATTTTTAGAGCTGAAAGGGAATGTAATGTATTTTAATCTTTTTTTTTTTTCCAATGGTTAACAAAATCAAAGCTCAGTGAGGGAAGGAATTCCCCCTCCGATGCACAGCTAGCTGGATTTAATGGCAGAGCTGGAGAACCTGTTTGGGACTGAATTCCTTAGGTAACTTGAAAGGAACCTTGACATACAGAATTGCATCAGGGAGAGAGGAAGGAACTAAGGTTCTTTGCCAAGTTTTTGGCTAGATGCTTTATACTATATGTTACCTTATTTTTATTTTTGGAAACATTCCATTTTTAAAAATTGTAGTAAAATATACATAACATAAAATTTACTATCTTGACCTTTTTTTTTTTAAGCAGACATGACTGTTCTAAAGTGTTTATTAGGTAAGAATTTTACAAACATTACTCATATTAGCTGTAACGGTGGAGCTGGAGGGTGCTGCACGGCAAGAACCACCAATAGTATGGTTCTGTGTGGTGGAACTTGTGGCCCTTTCCAAGGCCACGGCTCTTGTGGCCTGCGGATGTCAGCCCTCACATCTCCCTGTGCGTGTGGACTGGTTTGGTGATCCTTTGGGTGTCAGGATTCCATCTGACAGCTTTATGGAACGGATCAATGAGGATAACCTCAAAGAATTTGTCCGCAGAATCTTCACCAACCCAGTAAGAATTCAGGACTCTCAGAGCCCCACAGTGGCGTCCAGCTCGCTCCTCAGCAACAGACTGAAAGCTTCCAGCAAACTTTAGCTGGTTAACCCATGATGGACAGGCTTGCCGTAGGTCGCACCCTTAGGAACTGGGCATTTGTGGCTACAAATCCGATATATGACATAACCTTGCTTGGCCTTGTAGCCCCGCCTACGAGCTTTATAGAGCCTGATGGCTTAGGGGGCCTTGTGGAGCGCAGGGAGCTGGTGGTACTGCCAGCAGTGCACCCTGAGAAGAAACCGCATTGCAGCGGACTGCTTCTTCCTCCATAGCTCCTGGATGGACTTGTACGTGCCCATCGTGGCTTACCTGATGGTGTGGCAAGAGGCAAAGGGCTGTCTTGATCATCTTTAAGTGTACAGTTTAGAGGTGTTAAGTACATTCACATTGTTGTGCAACAATCCCCACCATGCATCTCCAGATCTCTTTTCATCTTATAAAACTGAAACTCTGTACCCATTAAACAATAACTCCCTGTTCCCTCACCCTCCAGCCCCCGGCCACCACCATTCTACTTTCTATGTTGATAAGTTTGACTACGTTAGGTACCTCAGATAAGTTGAATCATATAGGATTTGTCTTTTTTGCGATTAGCTTATTCCACTAAGTATTAAGTCCTCAAGGTTCATCGATGTGGTTGCATGTGTCAGAGTTTCCTTCCTGTTAAAGGCTGAATAATATTCCATTGTGTGTATATACTGCATTTTGTTTCTCCATTCATCCATTAATGGACACTGCATTGCTTCCACATTTTGGCTATTTTGAATAATTCTGCTGTGTACATTGGTGTACAAGTGTCTGTTTGAGACTCTGTTTTCAAATCTTTTTGCTGTATCGCCAGAAGTGGAATTGCTGGGTCACATGTTAATTCTACTTGTAATTTTTTGAGGAATCATGAAACTGTTTTCTATAGCAGTGGTACCATTTTACATCCTCGCTAACAGTGCACAAGGGTTCCAGTTTCTCCATATCCTTGACAACACTTGTTATTTCCTTTTTCCTGATAGTAGCCATCGTAACAGATGTGAGGTGGTATCTCGTTGTGGTTTTCATTTGCATTTCCCTGATGGTTAGTGAAAGTGAGCATATTTTCCTGTGCTTATTGAACATTTGTATATCTTCTTTGCAGAAATGTCTATTCAAGTCTTTTCCCCAATTTTTAATTATGTTTTTCTTTTTTGTTGTTGTTGAGTTTTGGGAGCTCTTTGTATGTACTGGATGTTAATCCCTTATATATATATGATTTGCAAATATTTTCTCCTATTCCCTGGGTTGTCTTTTCACTTCGATGATTATGTCCTATGATTCACAAAAGTTTTGAATTTTGATATAATCTAATTTATCTATTTTTTCTTTTGTTACTTGGGCTTTTGGTGTTAAATCCAAGAAATCATTGCCAAATCCAAAGCAATGAAGCTTTTCCTCTATGTTTTCTTCTAATAGTTGTATAGTTTGGGATCTTCCATTTAAGTCTTTGATTCATTTTTAATTTTTGTATATGGTATGAAGATCTAGCTTCATTCTTTTGCATGTGGATATCCAGTTTTCCCAGAACCATTTGTTGAAAAGATAGATGTTCCCTCATTTTATATGCATGATAATCCTGGGGTGTGTTATAACTGTCTTATGGATGAGAAAACAGAAGTTGAAATATCCCTGAGGACACCCTAAAGGCCCCTTCTTAAAGGTGGCAGGCCAAAGGCATAAAAGAAAGGAAAAACGGACCATTTATAATGTAAGGTGAGAAAAAGAAAGGAATGGAGAAAGGGGGAAAAAAATAATTGTGTGGGCAGCTTGCCCTGAGCAGAACTTTGAAGTGTGTTTAGCGTTCCCTGGAGAGCCCTTCTCCGTCTGCACTTTTATTCTGCTTCCTCTTCTGACTATGCTTCTCCGACTCTCTCAAGGTAGCTCCTTTAGTTTGCTCTCTTTTGAAATTCTTAGAAGAGGGTCATTTAAAGCTTTAACACAATCTGTCCCCAACCTGTTTCCTCGGCCTTATGTGTGACACTCCCTTCCTCCCACTATAAGCCTATACTTGAGCTGTGTTTGTTCTCACTGCTCCAGGAATGAGCCCTGTCTTGACACTTACTCTGCCTTTAGTGCACGACTGTCTTTCTCCAAGGCCTCCTGAGGGTGGGGGGCACATATTCATTTCTGTGTCTCTGTGGCATATGGCACAATGCCAGTTACAGAAATGGGTGCTCAGCAAATGTGTTGAAAAGGCGACTAGACAGTTTTTGTTCATCTGCAATGATGAATGCATAATCATTATTATTATACTCATATTAACATCATATATTCATCATGATGATGAAAGCACGGTCATTCAGCAAGTGCAATGTCGTCCTACTTTCAGGGATTAAAGAAAGTCCTGTGACATGGTCTGTGCCCCCCAGCGATTGCAGTCTAGGTGGGAGAGGACAAGACACTTTTACATACTTTACACTTTACTAATTCTTTATTACATGTAGTCCTTGCAACATTCATGAATGGCAGGGAGGACTGGCTTTATCATCATTTCACTACTAGGATACTAAAGCACAGCAGGGTTGAGGGATTTGGCCGAGGTCATGCAGCTAGAGGATCGAGATGGGACTGGAACCCAGCTGACTGACTTCAGGCAAGATGCTTAACCACTGTAAGCGACTCCAGTGTGCAAATGCTGGCTATTAATACTTGTCTTGGTAGCTGGTGTTTCTGTCCCTGTTTTAACACACTGTGTATTGCTTGGGAAAACAGGCTTGCAAGTACCGTCACGATGATTTTGCCTTGGGTTGTTGGGAATACTAACGGCCACTCTTGCTGAGTCCTATGTAAAGCACCTCATGTGATTGCTGTCTGACTCAGGCGCTCAGTGAATAGTTCCTTTACTTCCCCTCCTGGCGTGGTGCTTTTATGGGTGCATTACATGGGATTTGATACTTCTAAGTCCACAGGCTAAGGAATAATCCAGTTAGGAATGGGGCACAGAACTCATACTTTCCAGACTGTGAGTTCTTCTCAGTTACTCAGCCGTCTTCCCTGTGTTCTTGTCACATTTTCTGTGGTCGGTGGATTTACAGTGGTAGGATCACGGAGGCATAGGAGAAGCTAATCTGTACTGATGTCTTCCTTTCGGTTTATAGAGGCCCCAGGGCACTTGTGTGATAAATGGCGCCATATAAATTAAAATGAAATGAAGGGTCTCTTCAGTGTTTCTTGAATTCAGTTTATTATCCGTGGTAATTTGCACCTAGAGGCTTGTGTTGTTATTTGTTGTAGTGACTGCGGCAGTCATGAGCCCGCCCCCAGCATAGTTTGGCATGTGCCCCATAGACAGTTGATTTGCATTTGGCAGGATGCCATGGTGTGCGCTGAACAAATGAATCAGTCTATTTGGGGGTTGGTGACACTGAATCATAGCGAGGCTGTGAGTCTTGCTCATGATCCCCAATGATCCCGCGATGGCGGAATACCAGAGAGTTCTTATTCTGTTTCTAACTGGATTGTTCCTTACTCTGTAGAGTGTCGAGTCCCATGTAATGCACACAGCCTGGGAAGGGAAGTAAACGAACCACGCACTCAGCACCTGAGTCAGACAGAATCGCATGAGGTACTTCAATAGGCCTCACATGTAAAGCAGGAATGGCTCTTATATTCCCAGCAACCTAGGGCTCTGATCCAGCCTCAGAACTATCTGCTTCATTGGAGTACGGAACGATTTATTTACCCGGCAGTGCAT
This sequence comes from Rhinolophus sinicus, assembly GCF_036562045.2. Classification (NCBI taxonomy): domain Eukaryota; kingdom Metazoa; phylum Chordata; class Mammalia; order Chiroptera; family Rhinolophidae; genus Rhinolophus; species Rhinolophus sinicus. The sequence continues at coordinate 116,072,050 of NC_133756.1, forward strand.
TCCTCCACATCACTTGAAGTACTGAAAAAGACAATCTTCAGATTGGTCCCAAAGCCAACCCACTCAACAAAGCTTGGATACATCTGATTCTCATATGACAACCTTTTAACGTAATTAGAGCAGGTGATTCTTTCTTCATGAGTCTCAGAGAGATCATGGAACTTTCCCAGGATCACACAATAAATAGCAGACTGAGCTTTGAAGCCAGGTTTTCTAATAGACCAGCACTCAGAGATTCTCTAATTCTAAGATTCAACATAAAATAATGCAATACCTAACCATGTCTTATTTTCAGTTCCTGTTTCTACCACCCGTGTTGAGAGTCTTAATACTTCAGACCTAGAAAGGTGCCAAAATTCCTAGCTGAGAGGTGAAGGCGGGTCTGAGGAAGCCTTGGTTAACAGAGGAAGCCTTGGTTAGCAAGAGATACTCAGGAGACAGTCACAAGTCCTTGCTTTGCCACTTCATAGCTTTGCATCTACAGTTAAGTTACTAAGCTGCTTTGTGCCCCTGTGTCATGCAGGATCTGTGGTGCTCCCCGCACAAGAACGCAGGACATGGTGAGGCCAAAAAGGAACACCCATGGAGCCACAGATAGGGGAGTCATACCACTATAGTCTCGCTGGTGGCTGGGTTGGAGACATAGGAAGCAGGAGCCACACTATCCGCAACCTGCCGTCTGCCTCTCTGCCAACCAACCAACGTAGCCACGGCAGTTATATCAGTGGCTAATGGCTAATCGGTAACAGCTGATGGCCAACTAGTCACTCTAATGGCCATCTACTACCCGAGCCAGCACCTTTCCACATGAGGCTCAGAGCCTGGAAACTGCTCTCTGGGACTCTGTCCCCACACGCTGTTTTCTTCATCTTTAAACTGGGACAGTTACAATAATAGCAACTACTCATAGCATGGTTATAAGGATGAAAGCAGTTAATATATGTGAAGTGCTTAGTTCAGTGCCTGGCACAGAATGAATGTATTTAGTTGTTCTTACGGTAAACACCACACAGCATGGAAAAACCCCAAAATAATCTCCCTCTTGCTTTCCCCATGCTTTCTTCTTGAAGAATTATAGGGAAATAATCTATGCTTTCTCCTCCCCGTCCCCTCCATCCCACCCCCACCCCCACCTTCCTCCACAGGACAGCCTGGCTTGGACTTACAGTAAACACTAGGGGGCATTCTGTTGATTAAGGCATTCATTTGGTTCCGGCATTGTATATAATGGTCTGCAGTGTGGCATAGACATGCAAAGGAATTGTTTCCAAGCCTAGAATTGGGAGGGAGGTTGGTTTTCTTAGTCATTTGCAGCAAGGCATGAAGCTGATTGCTGTCAATAGATCCAGCACTGGGCAGCATCATTCGTGCGATAAAATCGTGCTGGTAGCACTCTCCTGTGCCTGTGTCCTTGTGTCCTCCAGCCCATCTCAGGGTCTCACGTGTCTGTCTCTGCATTAACTGGCCGACTGAGCTTCCTAATAGGCACTTCTCTCAGGACCCGCCAGCCCCGTCTGATGGCCATCTGGCCCTAAGTCCAATGGCCTCAGGCTTTCGAAGGTGTCTAGCTACTCTGGCAAACTAATTGCATTTGAGGTATTTGTAGAAAGAATTAATGAATAAACAAATGTATTGAGGCAATGTTAAGGCAATGTAATAAGCTGTACCAAGTCACCAACGCCTACTGCCTGGCCCAGGGCCTGGCACAAAACAGTGGTTCAATGGAGATTTTTTGAATAAATTATTACTTTTGGTGTAACATATTTACTATCCTAACCATGTGTCTGAAGCCTTCGAATGCTTCCTCCTTTGTTAATATCAAATATGAACTCTCCTACCTCTTTAATAGAATTTTATGGGAAAGTTTATATATATAATATATATATATAGAACTATACATTATATTGTATGTAATATATAGTTATATGTATAAATATATTTTTATATATAAATATAGATTTATATAGGTATATATTTATATATTTTATTATATAATTTATATAATTTATTATATAAATTTATATTATTTATGTAATATATTATATACATATATAAATATATGTTATATATAAATATATAATTATATACATAATTTTTCATAGTCTCTATTTAGGGAAAGAAAAAAAATAACCTTTCACTTCTGAGTCTCACAAACAACCTTGCCAGGATTATCATATTCATTTTAGAGTTGAAGAAACTGATTAAAACTTAGGTGACATGAGAGATCCCAAGTTCATGAAGTTTGTAAGTAGCAAAACTGACCCAAAAACGTACTTTCAGCTATTACATTATTTCTGTTGCGTTATGTCATACAGGCCGATGTGTATTTCATTTAGTGGTGTTCATGTCTTAACCTCCCCACTAGAATGGAAACCCTTTTAACCTAAGAGCTGGTTCATCCTGCTGCTTATGCTTCCCACATAAAAACAAGAGTTTGAAAGTAAATTGCCTCGTTTAACAAGGTTCTTCGATGCCAGAATCAAAGGGGTGGCCAATGGCAGAACTTCCTACAAAATCAGTGTCAAGAAAACAACAAAAGTTGTAAGGGGAAGACAAGTGAAACTTTTCCCCCTGTATAGAGCTCCCTCGTGGGCCTTCGTCACTGTAGGACTGGAGGGCACAGCCCTGCCGTCCACTTTCTGATGGTTTGTGCCACGGAGAACAGCCTTCCCCTTCCCGCATCTAAAGCCACAGGCCTAACTCACAGCACAGACTCAAGCGCAGAGATGGGAACACTGCAAGTCCTGAGACTCATCACTATTAATATCTGGGTTTCTATTAATACTGTCTTTTCACTGTGAGCTAATTTAAATCTTCTGTTCTCTAAGCTATTCTTAACCACACATTCTTGGGCCTGGGCCTGGTTCCCAATTACAAATCATAACTCTCCATTTTGGGTTTGTTTTTCTGTTTGTTTGTTTTTTAATGTAGAAAAGCAATTTATTCCATTATAAGCGCTTAAACAGTTAGTCATGGAGAATAACAGGCCTGCTGGTGAAACAGGTCACCCAAAATAGAGATGGGATCAAACTAGTGGTCAAGGTGGACGTTTTGGTTTCTGTACTTGCAGAAATAATAGGATTCTCAGAGGGGAGGGGGTTCTGTTGGAGTTTGGGGTGGGTCAGTGTTTTGTTATGCAAGATTGTCGCCTGCATTGTTTGAGGTTAGTATTTCTGTCCCTGCTGTTCCCCAATCATTGTGACAACTTACCCCCCACCACGGGCACTTCCAGTACCCCAGAGTGTGGGCAGGACAACCACTGGTTGAAAGCCTGTCTCTGCCACGTTGATCCCCACTGGCTCGAGTACCTGTCCAAGTTGGAATTAGGAATGGGAATGTTACTCTCTACATCTTGGAAAAAGAAGGTTTTCCAGCTTCTCCAGAGCTCCCATCTTTGCAGAAAAACAAATTAGGGCTCTGAAATAAGATCTCCTTGGGAATTAGGCTGCTGAGAACAACTGAATAGCATTGTTATTCTGTCAAGACAGGTTTAACCACGAGATTTTATTCTCATAAAATTACATGAGGGCTGGGGATGGGGGATACGGGGAATGGGGAGTGACTGTTAATGAGTAAATGAGTGTGGGGTTTCTTTTTGGTTGGTGAAAATATTCTAGAATTAGGTAGTGATGATGGTTGCACAACATTGTAAATATGCTAAAAGCCACTGAATTGTAAACTTTAAAGAGTGAATTTTATGGTATGAGAATCATATTAATTTAAAAAAAAATTGTATGTGTCTGTTGTTCTTAGTATTCTCCTTGCCTGTCATCCATTTTCCCAAGCTTGAAACTTAAAAAATCTTACAGTCACTTCTGACTTTTTCCTTTCCCTCAGTTTCTAATAGGTCACTGAGAGCTAACTTCTAAGTAATTCTGATGTCCCCTTTTTTCCTCTGTGTCCCTACCACTTATGACCGTACTCAAGCCCTCTTCCTTTGCCTGCATGATCGTGACCAGCTCTTAATTTCTCTCTCTGTCTCCAGACTCTGCCCACTCTCATCATCCTCCCAGGAATCTTCCAATTTTGTCTTCAACATTTTATTGTGAAATATAATACACATACAAAAAATTATATCACATCCAGTTCAGTAAAGGAAACACCCATGTTGCTACCACCCAGGTCAAAAAATCAAAAGCATTTCAGAAACCCCTGTATGTCCCTTCCCAATCGTATCCTTCTTACTCCATTCTGTCCCTCTTCCAAGTACAGTGACTTTTGTAGTCATCGCTTCCTTGCTTTTGTTTGTAGCTTTCCCTTGAGTGTGCACATCTTTAAACAACACTTATTTTTGTCTAGTTTTCAACTTTATATACAAGAAATCACATTTTCAGCTTTGCTTTCTTCTTTCAACTTCATGTTTGTGAGATTCATGCATGTTGTGTATAGTTCAGTTATATTTTCTTCAAACCTGGGTCTGATCTGGTTTCTTCCAATCACCTAGGTGGTGAGTCCATGCTCCTTGGTGTGGCAGCACTGAAGGCTTTCCATCCTTTTCCATAATCACACCAAACAACTCACTATCTCCAGAAGATGCCTTGTGTTTCTGTTCATCCTTGTGCCTAAAACCTGAACTCTCTTCCTACCCTTTCATCCTGACATATTCTTTGACTCCCTTCTCAAGGTACAATAAGTCAGTCTTTTTCCTGTGTTCCATAACTCTTTATGCCCTTCCCATTTTCTAACATAATTTTGTACTAGGATAACAGATAACAGTTATTGAGCATGTACCATGAGCCAGGTGCTAAGACTGAATTGGTACTAAGTAGGTGCTCAATCAATCTTACTTTCTTCCCCACTTTCCATAGTGGATATTCAATCCTGTAGTTGAATTCTTTGGGGATGACAGCATCCCACCTTTAAAGCAGCAGTATAAGGGATTGTGAGTTACTTGATCTACTCTGGAGCATCTTTCCACACCTTTCCACACCTGATGGTCAAATTTCTGGCCAATGTGAGCAATCTGTCAGGTATCGGGAACTACCAAGAGGCTTTTGTGCCAGCGAGGAATGTCGTCATCTGTTTATACTTTGTTTAACATTTAACTTCAAAACAGAAAAATAATTTTTATTGCGCATTTAAATATTGGTTTCAGATTTAAATTCTCTTAATATAACTGCAGCCACAAATTTTATTTGGCTGGTTCTCTCGAATACTTCAAAAACCTCAAATAGGAGAGAAGACATTTACAAATATAATGATTACAAATCTTATCTGTATACTTATTCCTAATTTTATTGTAAAACATTAGCACCTTAGGTTTTATTAATTTCTTCATTATTTCGGTACTTATTTGCATAATCTCCTTGCATGAAACAAAATGTTTATTTTGATATCTTCCCAAGATTTAAGTTATAGATTTGACTTTCCCATGGAAATAACCTTTCCCAGGTAAAAAAACGAGGGAATAATGTAACGAAAACAGAAGGTAAAAGGAACACCTTCTCAAATTGGCAAGGTTCTGGCACCTTGTTATAAACTAATTGAGCCTTGGTCGGGGCACGTCTTGGCTGCTTTCTCGGGTGTTTCAGACCCCTGCCCTGGTGCTGAGGCTGACCTTCCTTGATATAGATGAACTCCACACATTCAGTTCATGCCTTTCGCATAGGTTTTCCTTTCTTATAATCTAGCTTCTTCCCGTGAAAGGAGGAGCGTTTTAGTCCCTCACTTGGCCAAGGTTATAAAACACTGTCCAGGTGTTATGATATAGTGACCTGAATGTTTTTCAGAACTTAGGCCTGATGTCATTATAATTAGTCATGCGTGGAGGGCAGTGGTTCTCCACAGGTGGTTCCAGGACCAGTGGCATCAACGTCTTCTGGAAAGTTGCTGGAAATGCAGATTCTCAGACCCTCTAAATCAGAAACCCTGGGGAAGGGGCCCAGCACTCTGCATTGCATGCCCTCTGGAGAACTGTGATGCGTGCTCGAGTTTGAGAACACCGCTAGGAAGAAGGTGAAGGAATAGGAGCACAGGCAGTGTGGTCTCCTCTGCAAGCTGACGTATCACCTGAGAACATACTGTTGAACCCGCGTTCCCCTTGGTCCGTGTACATGACCACCAGTGCTTTCTCACTGTTAGACCCCCCTCGTGTTAGCTATTATGTGTGACTGCCAGTCCTGTTCAGTCCTTCCTGTTCTTTGTGTAATTTCTGCTTGGTCCTGGTCTCCTCACTCATAGGTCCCTGTGTTGATTCTTTCTCTACTTATACAGATAGAAACAGGTAAACATCTATATACTTTATATCGAATATATTGCTTTAATAGAAGAAAGGAGGTATCAGCCAAACTAACTTGTAACTGCAATTATATTAAGAGAATTTAAACAAACCTGAAACTAATATTTAAATAAGACTCCCCTTCCTATTAAAATCATAAAATTACCAAACAAAACCTATCTATTTATTTCTTTTTAAGGAGGGCGCAGCTCACAGTGGCCATAGGGGGATCGAACCAGCAACCTCGGTGTTATCAGCACCACGCTCTAACTAACTGAGCTAATCGGCTACCCCTAGTCACTTTTATTTTAAATTTAAAAACTTTTGTATACTTTTTTCCTTGGAATGTTATGAACTCATTTTCACAGGCTCCATGTACTTTTAAACTTAAAATGTTACAATGTGGCCATTGGGAACCCCTTTAAACCTAATCCGTTTGACTTTCAGCAGTCCTTGACAGTTCTCTGTATATTTTTAAAGCACCCTTGCTTTTGTTATTGAGTAAACAGCACATTCAGACCTTTCCAATATTTTTTTTTAACTCCACGGTGTGGTCCACGGCTGTGGAATCAGCTCCCACCCACAGAGTTCTGATTCCTTTGGCGGAGAATAATGCTAAGGATGCACCCCCACGACTGCAGGTGCACAAGAGAAGGTGGTGCTTTGCCCGGGGCCACTCGTCGTGACTGAGTTGAAAAGTGAATTTTGCCAAACTTACGAGTTTATATATTGGTGCCGTGCCTAGTTTAGAGTATGTAGTTTTATTGACCACAGAGATGCTCTCCTACATAGATATCAGGAAGTATTTTTAGTGACCTGCTATGCTCTCTGACACTGAGTTATGCCCAAATACAGGGGTGATGAGACACATGTTCAAAACAATTAGAAGATAAAGTTTATATTAATGCACACACATTTTTAAAAGATACGTTCTGTGCCTTCGTTTTTCCTGTCTATCACAATGTTAGCTACACGAAATTTGTTCCATTTCACAGATGAAGAAACTAAGGCTCACAGAGGTTAAGTGACTCTTTTGGGTCACATCACCAGTAAGTGATACCTGGAATTTGAACCCACATCTTCAGATTCAAAATCCTGTTTATTTTCTACTGTACCATGTATATTTTCTGTCTCTGCTTTCAAGAAGCTTATAGCATACTTGTGCGTCTGAAATAATATAAATAACATCATGATGGAACTTGGAGCTATAAACTAAGGACTGTTTACAAATGAAATCTCTACTTATAATCTTTTTGGAGATAATTTCTAATCATTTTTGACTCTACATTGATAGTTTTAGAAAGTGTTTAGGCTTGAATTTGTTGGAATTGATTTATTTAGATGAATAAATCATGTTATATTCTGGTTTATGAAAAGCTCATTTCAGTTGGGAGTACAGTACAGTACAGTTGAAAGTGCTAACAAAATAAAGTTCCCATTTTCTAAGTATGGGGCAGGCGTGGTGAATGAGTACAGGAGCTTTAAGGGGGGAGTATGCATTCTGCATATCAAACTGTTGGACTTGATTGCATTTTCCAGTACTACGTACAGTGTAACATTATTTGCTCAGAGAAGGGTTAAGGTCAGAAATGGTTTGTTTCAATCATAGAGTTTTATTTAGATAGTCACCAGGGTTGAGCCTGGGAGATACTTGACTTTTCCTAGAGGAAGCCATAGCCCCCAATTAGAATCTATGAACTTTTGCTCTGAAGTCTTGGAAGAAACTGAGACCTTGAGAAAGTGTCTAGGCCCCCCAGAGGCCCCTGTGTCGCAGAATAAAGATGCCTAAAGATGGAAACATTATCTAAAAACTGAGTTTCAACTCTGATATTTATTCAGCTGCAGTGTTCATTCAGACACAGGTAGAGAGAGTGCCTAGAAATAAAAGGATTAGGTGGTTTTTACTTGTTAAGATGAAAAAATCCTGGTGCTTCTATTTCCTGAAGTGGTCAGCACCTACCTGCACACACACACAGACAACTCTGAATCAGCTAAAGGGCCAACACTAGACTGTAAAGTTATAAAGAGGCTTCAGGAGACCCAGAGTCTGTGTGCCACCCCGCCTTCCCCGGGGAACTCTCTGTTCCCTGCCTACGCTTTCAGGATTCACTCCTGCCTTCAATCCTGATCTTCAATCTGTTATCAGCCTGGCATCTTAAAGGAAATGCAGGTTAGCATAGACCACTGCTAGGAAACTTTTGCAATTTAAGAGGTAGGATGTATACATATATCAAATTACCACAATGTACACCTTAAATATTTTACAATTTTGCATGTCATTTATACCTCAGTAGAGCTGAAAAATAAATACATTTCCCAAAATTTAAAAAAAAAAGATTGGACTCATGTTAGAGTTAAAACAAAACAAAACACTAATATTAAAAAAAACACACACACGCATACTAGTGTAACAATACATGGCGTGGCAAAAGGAGACTTGGGCTCTTGTTCCAGCTCTAAATGGAACTTCCATGTTCGAATTTAGTAGGTGATTACTGTTTTCTGGGTGAATATTCCTTGATCTACAAAATGATGATGATAATCCCTTTCTTGCCCTCATTCTAAGACAATTTGAAAATACAAAAGAGAGATTTGTACTCTGAGAGCCTGTCAGTACTGGGTCCTTAGCCAGCATTCAGTTCAGCTGTTGCTTCATGAAGGGGAGGGTGGTCCCTGCCATTCCAAAGAGTTCCCCAAATACATTTGAGCAGAATCTAGAAGGATTAGTAGTAGTATTTGACAGGGAACATCTCAAAGATACACAATTGCAGGGCTTCTTGGATTAAAGCACTTTCTTTTACTTGGAGTCTAGGATATTTGCAGGAGTAAGGATAAGACAGGAGAAGCAGAAGGGTATAGAAAACAATTGTCAGAAGCAGTTTGGGGCAAAATGAAAGAGGACCCTTAAATGCTATCCTGATTAATTTGGGCTTGGTACTGTAGGCCAGTGCTTCCCAAACTTTTCCATATTGTACCCCATTTTTAAAAAGTATTTTAATGTCAGGTTACACGTAGTTGTGGCCAGAGGTGACTGGCCCAAGGACTTCCATTTTCCTTAGTGCCGGTGTAATAAAAAACTTTCAATAATTGGCACACACTCCCTGGTTGAAAAGTACTGCTAGGCAATGATGAACCTAGTTAACAAACTTCAGGAAAATTATTTCTTCTTCCATCTCCCCTGACTCCCAGATTGTCATGGGACTTCAACTCTTTAGATTCCTTCATTAGGACTGGATCTCTATTTTGGCAGACTGTGCCAAAAATAGATCAGCCCATCACTACAGATCCTACAGACGTTAAAAGATAATAGAAGATTAACAATTTCCAGGGTCTGGGAAGAAGGAGGAATGGTTATTAACTGCTGATGGGTACAGGCTTTCTTTTGGGAGTGATGAAAATGTCCAGGAATTAGACAGCATTGATGATTGCACAACCTTTGTGAATATACTTAAAACTGTTGAATTGTATACTCCAAAAAGGTGACTTTTATGGCATGTAATTATCTTATTTTTTAAAAAAAGGATAATAGAATATTAAGAACAACTTTACCTGAATAAATTGGATAACATTCAATGGACAAATTCTGTGAAAGACACATGTTATCAAAGCTGACAGAGAAGAAAGTAAAAATTCAAATAGCCCCATATCTATTAAATAAATTAAATTCTAATTTAAAATATCTCACAAAGAAAATTCCAGGCCTGATGGCTTCTCTGGTAAATGCTAGCAAAACATTTAAAGAAGGAATGATACAATGTCATTTCTCTCCAAATTGATCTCTAGATTCAATGCAATCCCAATCAAAATCCCAGAATTTTATTTTTTTGGTAGAAACTTACAAGCTGATTCTAATATTTTGATGGAAATGCAAAGGAACTACACTAGCCAAAAAATTTTTGAAAAAGGAGAACTCACATTATCTGATTTCAAGACTTGCAAAACTACAGTAAGAGAAAGTGTGGTATTGGCATAAGTATATCTAGAGACCAATTGAACATAATAGAAAGTCCAGAAATAGACCTACATATACTTGGTCATTGATTTTCAACAAAAAGCCCAAGATAATTTGATAAGGAGAGGATGTTTCTTTTCAACAAACACTGCTGGAACAGCTGGATATCTATATGGAAAACATGGATCCTTACCTTATACTATGCACCAAAATGTATCATAGATCTAAACATAAAAACTCAAATTGTAAAACTTCTAGAAGAAAAAGCAGAAAACCTTTTTGACCTTGGAGTAGACAGGAATTTCTTAGAAAAGAAATGTATGACACAAAAAAGCCTGAACTATTTAAAAAATGATAAATTGAACTTCGTGAAAATTAAAGACATTTTACTCTTTAAAAGACACCATTTAAAAAATGAAAAAAAAAACGGCCCTTTTTGAGCCAGCTCTCTCGCCCACACATTCTCTCTCATTCTCTCTCTCTCTCTCTCTCCTCCCTCCCTCCCTCCCTCCCTGCCTTCCTCCCTCCCTCCCTCCCTCCCTCCCCTTCTCTCCTCCCTTCCCCCTCCCTCCCACCTTGCTAGGCCCATTCTCTTCCCTGAGAATGTATCACTAATAAACCCTGTTTGCATATTAATCAGCTTGCTGACCTTTGATTCTTCACTGTATCAGCAAAAAGAACCGAAATTCTCATAACAATCACTTCGTAAGTTATATAAATGTCTAATCACTGTTGTACACCTGAAACTAATGTAATATTGTATGTCAACTATAATTGTAAAATTTAAAAAAAATTTTTTTAACTAGAAGAAAACAGGGAAAAAGCTCCTTGACATTGGTCTTGGCAATGATGTTTTTTAATATAATACCAAAACCACAGGCAGTAAAAGCACAGCCACAAAAATAATATATATATATATATATTCCATTTCTATGCCAGAAAAGACAGATCTAATTTATAGTGATAGAAAGCAAATCAGTGGTTCCCTGGGGCCAGCAAAGGTGGGGAATGGAGAGCAACCTGGAAATGGTACCGGGGAACCCTCTGGGGTGTTGAAAGTGTTCTGTCTTGTGGTGGTGGTGGTTATATGGTATACACATTTGTCAAAACCCATTTCCTGAACTCTTAAAGTGGGTGAATTTTATTATATGTAAATTATACCTCTATAATGTTGACCTTTTAAAAACGAGGGAAAATGGAGGCATTAGCTCAAAGGTCATTCTCCTAATGCTGTATACTGACTTCTTATCAACTAAACAAAACCCTTTTAAATAAATCAAATAGAGGTGATGAACAGTCTCTATATGGGAATGTTTTTCAGATATACATACTTAAGGCAGCTGGATTGATGTAAATAAGGGTTCCCAAGAAGCAGACAGGGCATTTATTTGAGCATCTGAGTTGATCTTCAGAATTAGGTTCAGTTTCTTCTTCCATCCTTTGAATTACTTCCCTGCATTTTTATTGAGTGGTGTGATTAGGCCAGAGAAGCCAGGTTCTGGAAGGGCCTCATGTCCAGTTCATCCTGTCCCTTAGAAGCAGCTTTTTACAATATTTGTTCATGACCAGCAAATTCCAGAAAGCACTAGATTTTGTACTCTTGTTCATGTATATCCACAATCTGAGTACCTTAGGGAGAGTCAGTCTGATAAAGTTGGACAAGAAGCCCTACCTGACACTTCCAACCCTTTGTCTTTTTCTGTGTCTTAAAATGTCAGAAATTGAAGGGAAGTTGGAAATCCATGAATTTAACATTTGTACTTTATAAATGAAGAAACCATGGCCCAGAGAAGAAAAGTGTCCTCCCCCCACCCCCCGCCTGGGTTCCCGTGCCCAGCTAACTAACTAGAGACAGAGCTGGAAGTACAACCCAGATCTTTACGGTCCGCTTATTCCTCCAGTACAGCTCACTAAACTGTAACCACCTTTTATCAACTATTGTTAAAATTGTAGTGCAGTGTTTTCCAGAATGGGGTTCTTGGATGTTCTCGGATGTAGTAGATTCATTTGGGGGTTGTATCCCTGGACCCCACTCCAGACCTCCTGAGTCTGAATCTCTTGACATGGGGACCTGGGAATATCTGCGTTAGAACAGGTGTCTCAGTGACTCTGGTGCGTACTAAAGATTTAAATGCTTCTTGTAGCAAGTCACACAATCAATTGGAAAGTGTGAAACCAGATCTTTAGGGAAACCAAAGCCCATGCTCTTCTCCCGTTACTTGGGGCAGGGGAGGCTGATGAGAGAAGCCTCCCTTGTCCTAGAGGAAAGAAAACAGTTTCACTATATTCATGGGCATTACTTATGTCTGCTCTTCCCCCAACTTTTCCCTCGTTTTCTCCGGTAACCTTTACTTAATTCACTGCTTTAAAGACAACTTAGATGAGAACATTCAAGGACATGAAAGGGAGGTCCCTCGGTGGAATGACCTCTGTTTCTCCAAAATGCAAAGCGTTGGCAGCATCTCATTTGTTGTTTTGATGATGGGAGAGGTAATTCTGCTAATGGATTCCCTGAGCCCTCAGCAGAAAGATTGATCTAATCTTTGGGGAATCAATCTCATAGAATTCAGTCAGTATAATCCCTGGTACAAGGCTCTTTGGTCTCCCAGATGTGACCCTCTCCCTCTCACACATGTCAAATTTATTTTACCCCTTTGTTTTTGACACAGTGAGGCAAAGAATGGGCAGCGTTCACTGTGATATGTTTGTCAGAGAGATGTGGCTATGGTTCTCTTCCCCACCGTAAGTCGTAACACTGCCCACCTACTTGCTCAAGCGGGTAATCGCGAGTCTTTCTTTCTTCTTCATTCTCCCATCTGCCCATATTCAGTCCATCACCAAGGTCAGTCATTACAGCCTCTGAAGTATACCTTGGATATATATACGTACTTTGCCACTGTCCTGGTCCAAATCAACATTTTTTCCTGAGCAGCTGTCTCTCTGGGCTCCCTACTCATGGCCTGTTCCCTTCATAGGATTTGCCACTAGCCAGAATGATTGTTAGGACATGTAAATATGAAAAAATATAAAATCATTCAGTGGCTTTGTGTTCTATTTATCTAAAAATGCAGAACTGTATAGATTAAAATGTGAGAATCTTGTGTTTCATTTCTCTGTATACGCATCACCGTCCACAAGGAACCACTGGTAACAGCTTTGAATGATTTCCTAACATTTGCAAAACGTGTGTGTGGTTGTGTGCACATGTACGTGTGTGTATACATGATGTATATTGTATATACACATGTAATGGGTAGTGGTGTACATATATGTGTGTTCATCAACTTACAAGGTTTTTAATATAATACAGGATCATACTACACTGTTCTCCAGCTTGTTTCTTCAATTGCTGATATACCAGTTATTTACTTTTGCCCCACTGAAGGATCTTGTTCTATTTAAGATAAAATCTAAACTTCATAAAATGGCAGACAAGGTTGCATTATGATCTCTCCCTGCCTTTCCCTTTGCCCACTATGCTCAAGCCATGACCTCCTCTCAGGTCCTCTCGTGAGCCAAGCTTCATTCCTCCCCAGGGCCTTTGCACATGCTATGGCCTCTGCCTGGGCTGCTCGCCGAGGTACATGATAGTCATGACAGTGGTTCCCACATGGTGGACTTGGTCCTTGAAACACACACACACACACACACACACACACACACCAAGCGTTACTTGTACTCCAAATAAGTGTTTTGAATGTACTCGTACTTAAATAGATATTGTGATTAATAAAATAATTGCCTTAAAATAATTGCCTTAATGAATTTATAGTGTCTTTTATTTATTAGATAATAAATACTAAAAAGTATATTCTTGTTTTATGGGGGAATTTTCAAATTTTCAATTTTACATTAATAATTGTATTAAGAATCATTGACCTACAGAAAACACATTAAACTCAGCATGTGAAGGCCTTCATAAAATAGCCCCAGGGCATTTTTCCATCCTTCTTTTCAGAGATTTTCTTTCCAATTTTTCATCCTCCCATCAGCTTCACCAAACTTAGCTTTCTCATTTGAACACACCAACCTTTTTCTTATAAAGTCAATACTCTTATTCATAGATTCCAGATTCTGTTTTTGTGAATTCACCTACTTGCTAAAATTTGTTTGTAACCCCAAATTAATACAGCACTTTCATGGTCAGTCACAGACATGCATATGTGCAGAGCAGTGAAAAATTTGAGTTCCCCCTTCCCCCCACACACACATTACCAGCTAAGGTAGAACAAAGCCACACTCTGCCTTCTTGTTTAAGCTCTCACACTATAAACCAGTGTCCTTTTCTCCATCTATTTAATGCCATGTTTTTCACGTTTAATGCTTTTTGTTGGTGGTTTTGCTGTTTAAAAATGGCCCCCTGAGCATACTGCTGAAGTGCTGTTCAGTGTTCCTAAGAGCAAGAAGATTATGATGTGCCTTATGGAGAGAATATTTGTGTTAGATAAGCATTGTTCAGACTTGCGTTATAGTGTTGTTGGCTACAAGTCAATGTTAATGAATCAAAATATGTGTTAAATAAGGTGTCGCTACACTGAAACAAACATAAAGCAGGATTATGTATTGATCGGTTGACAAAAAATATTGTGACCAGAGGCTTGCAAGAACCTGATCCTGTATTTCTTCTAGGAAAAATGATTCAGTGTTCACTAATTCCATGTTCAGGGTAACTTTAGAGACCATAACGACCATGAATTATTTTAGTCAACTGTTCTCATATTATTCTCTTTTCCTGAAAAGTTCCCCCTCCAGCACATTTTTTTTTGGCAAGACTTCTCTAAGTTGGCTGTTCTCAGACTCCAAATGGTGGTCCCTTCAACTTCAGGCTCATATCATCATAGCCTTCTGTCCAGTAAAAGAGAGAACTCACTTTGAGTAACACAAACAAAAGTCCTAGAGTTGAATCTTAATGACTGAGCTGGTTTGGATCACGTGCCCATCGCTGAACCAGTCACTGGATGAAATGCATTAATTGGTTTTGTCTGGGCTCCCATGATCTACCCACTGAAACCCAGGATTGGAGTCAGTGTCACATAAAAGGCATGAACCTTTCCAAGTGATCTTTTGTGTCTATGATGTCTGTCTACCATTTTGCCCAGGATAGAGATGGTTAAGCATTCTGGAAGTTTGGGAGTTCCAGTTGAGATGGCCGAGTAGGTAAATGCTGTACCTGCCTCCTCTCATAATCTCATCAAAATTACAACTAACTTACTGAATAACTATCATTAAGAATCACCTGAAGTCTAGCTGAACAAAAGTCCTATAACTAAAGAAACCACATCGAGACTGGTAGGAGTGGAGAAGCAGAGTGGGCTGGTCCCACGCCCACATGTGGCAATTAAAAATCAGGAGGGATTTCTTGGCTGCAGAGGGCCCCCTGAAGAGCGAGGGGTCCCAGCCCCACACCAGGCTCTGCAGCCCAGGCTTCCAGTGCCAGGAAAAGAAGTCTCCATAACTTCTGGCTGTGAAAACCAGTGGCTCATGCTGCGGACTTTTATACTCTCAAAAGTTCTCAAACCCCAAAGAAAGGGCATCTGGCCTCGCATGCCCCATACTTCTTGCTAAGCAGCCCCAAGCCTGACACTAATGGTAGCCAGCCTCGGTTTGTAGCTTAGCCTTTCTTAGGTACCTCCAAGCCCAGTACAAGAGGTAACCATCTGCAGATCACTGTGTAGCTCATATCAAGTGGCCCCAGGCAGGGCACAGGCAGCAACTTACCTTGGCCTACAACAGAGCTCCTCCCAAGAGGCCCCAGAATCAGCACACCTGGTGAATAGCTTCAGGCCACACCAGAGCACCACCCAGCCACCTCCACAAAAGACACACCCAAATGGCAGACTGGGAAGGCACCAGAGCCTGGCTGAAGCAAATCCTGCTCTTTAGGATCAGCCCCTACACAACAGCTCCTCCCTGTGATCACAGCCAGTTCTCACAACCAATCAGCCTGAGGGTCAATCCCTCCCACTGACATGCAAACAGTAACTAAGGTTCAGCTACAACAGGAGGGCACACACAACCCACACAAGGGACACACCTGTCTCTGGTGATCAGGGGGACTGTCCCACTGAGCCCCACAGGACACCTACTACACAAGGCCATTCTACTAAGACCAGGAGGCATAGCAGCCCTGCATAATATATAGAAACGAATACAAGAAAGCAGCCAAAATGGGGAGACAAAGAAACGTGTCCCAAATGAAAGAACTGAACAAAGCTCCAAAAAAACAACTAAACAAAATGCAGACAAGCAATCTACCAGATGCAGAGTTCAAAACACTGGTTATAATGATGTTCAGTGGTGTCACAGAGAATTTCAACAAAGAGACAGGAAACATAAAAGTGAAGATAGAAAACATAAAGAACCAGTCAGAAACAAAGACTACAGTAACTGAAATAACAACTACATTAGAGGTAATCAATAGTAGGTTAGATGAAGCAGAGGATCGAATCAGTGATTTAGAAGATAAGGCAGCAGAAAACACCCAATAAGAACAGGAGAAAGAAAAAAGAATAAAAAAAAAATGAGAGTTTAAGGGGCCTCTGGGGCAACATCAAGCATACCAACATTCACATTACAGGAGTACCAGAAGGAAAAGAGAGACAGCAAGGAATTGAAACCCTATTTAAAGAAATAATGACTGAAAACTTCCCTAAGCTGGTGAAGGAAATAGACATACAAGGCCAGGAAGGGCAGCGAGTCCCAAACACAATAATGAGGCCCACACCAAGGAACATCTTAATTAAAACACCAAAGGTTAAAGACAAAAGAGAATCTTAAAGGCAGCAAGAGAAACGCAGTTGGTTACCTACAAGGGAGCCCCCATAAGACTGTCAGCTGATTTCTCAATAGAAACTTTGTAGGCCAGAAGGGATTGGCAGAAAATATTCAAAGTTATGAAAAGCAAGGACCTGCAACCAAGATTACTCTATCCAACGAAGCTATCATTTAGAATCGAAGAACAGATAAAGAGCTTTCCAGAGACAAGAAAAGCTAAAGGAGTTCATCACCACCAAACCAGTATTATAAGAAATGTTAGAGGGACTTTTTTAAGATGAAAAAAAAAGATCAAAAATATGAATAATAAAATGGCAATAACTACATATCTATCAACAGCTACTTTAAATGTAAATGGATTAAATGCTCCAATCAAAAGACATAGGGTGGTTGATTGAGAAAAGAGAACCTTTACATATGCTGCCTATAAGAGACTCACTTCAGATCAAAAGACACTCACACACTGAGAGTAAAGGGATGGAAAAAGATCATTCATGAAAATGGAAACAAACAAACAATGAAAAACTGGGGTAGCAATACTTATATCAGGCAAAATAGACTTTAAAACAAAGGCTATAATAAGAGACAAAGAAGGACCCAGTAATCCCACTTCTGCATATTTATCCGAAGAAACCCAAAACACTACTTCGAAAGGACATATGCACCCCTATGTTCATTGCAGCATCATTTACAATAGCCAAGATATGGAAGCAACCTGGTTGTCCATCAGTGGGTGAGTGGATAAAGAAGAGGTCGTACATATGTACAATGGTATATTACTCAGCCATAAAAAAGAATGAAATCTTTCCCTCTGCAACAATATGAATGGACCTAGAGGGTATTGTGCTGAGTGGAGTAAGTCAGACAGAGAAAGACAAATGTCATTTGATTTCACTTACATGTGGAATCTAGAGAAAAGGATAAACGAACAAACAAAACAGAAACAACTCATAGATACAGAAAGCATTTTAATGGTTGCTGGATTGGGGAAGGGGCTGGGGATGGTGAAGTGGGGAGGAGATTAAGAAGCATAAATTGGGGGGAGCGGACAGGTGGCTCAGTTGGTTAGAGCGCAAGCTCTGAGCAATGGGGCTGCCAGTTTGATTCCCAGATGGGCCAGCGAGCTGCACCCTCCACAACTAGAGTGAAGTGAATGAGCTGCCACTCAGCTCCCGGGTGGCCAGATGGCTCAGTTGGTTGGAGCGCAGGGTCTCAACCACCAGGTTGCAGGTTCTATCCCCCAAGGAATGGTGGGCTGCACTCCCTACAACTAACAACGGCAACTGGACCTGGAGCTGAGCTGCACCCTCCACAACTAAGACTGAAAGAACAACAACTTGACTTGGAAAAGTCCCAGAAATACACACTGTTCCCCAAGAAAGTCCTGCTCCCCTTCCCCAACAAAATCTTTAAAACAAACAAAATAGAAGTGCAAATTGGTAGTTACAAAGCAGTCATGAAGATATAGAGTATAGCATGGGGAATATAGTCAGTAGTAGTGTAATAACTATGTATGGTGTCAGATGGATATCGGATTTATCAAAGTGATCACTTCATAGTTATATAAACGTCTAATCACTGTGTTGTACACCTGTGTCAACTGTAATTGAAAAATAAAAGATATTGTAAAAGAAAAGCAATTTGGTGACATATTATTATAAGATGTAGACAAACTTTTGACCCACTCTTAGCTGGTAAGTTTACTGAGATAAAGGACCAGCACATACATGTACAAGGACTCTTATTTTATAGCATTGTGCATAGAAGTGGCAAATGGGGGGTGGGGCCGGGGGAGTAAATGCACCTCAATGGAGGAATTGGTTCAATAAGTCATGATTTATCTACAACCATGGAATGTTTTCCAGTCATTGAAAGAGTTAGAGATAGCAAATTAGAGACAGAGATACTAGTTTATTTGAACATTCTACCAGGTGTTACTGCCTGAGAAAGCAAGTTACAGAGAAGGGATGGAGGGAGGGCAAAATGGATGAATGGGGTCAAAAGGTACAAACTTCCTGTTATCAAAGTAAATAAGTTCTGGGAATGTGATGCACAGCACGGTGACATGACTATCATTAATAATACTGTATTGCATATTTGGAAGTTGCTAAGAGAGTAGATCTTAAAAGTTCTCATCAGAATTTTTAAAAATGTTGTAACTCTATGGTGACAGATGTTAACCAGACCTTGTTCTGATCATTTTGCAATATATACAAATATTGAATCATTATCTTGTACACCTAAAACTAATATAATGTTATATCTCAATTATACCTCAATAAAATGAAGCAAAAACAACAGCAAGAGAATCCTGGAAGTGTTTAGCAGGTCATCTGACTAAGAGGTTTTGTTTGTTTGTTTGTATTTACCAAAAGAGAAGCAAATAGATATTTTTTGTGTGTTTTTCTATATACTTTGTATTGATTTATGTAGTGTGTAACATGTACCAAGCACTGTGCTAAATTCTGGAGATAAAAGAGCCCCTGATCTCAGAATGTAGCAGTCTTGTGGTAAAATAAAGCTCGTTCTGTGCCCTAGGAACAAATAAGGTTCACTGAAGTCAGAGAGAAACTTTATTACTCAGAAGAATGAGTCAGGAGCATATATATATTTATGCTGCCCTCTCCTAGGGATTTGGATTTGAGGAATGGAAATAATTTTGGACTAGGAGCTGAGACCTAGATTCTAATCCGTCTATTGCCATCACCAATAACTGAACTTGACCTTGTATAAACTCTGTGGTCAGTGTTTTCTCAAAGAGTAGTCAATAGTTCATCTGTATTAGCATCTTCTCAAGTTCTTTCTGTACCCTAACCCTGACCCACTGAAACAGAATATCTGGGGCAATGATCTCTGCAAATTGTTTAACCTTGATAAACCTCATATTCCTCATCTGTAAAAAAGGAGATTGGATTTGCCGTGCAGCATTGGTTTGAGGACTAAATGTTTTAATGAATAAAAAGCACATGGCACATAGCAGGAGCTCAACAAGTGCCATTTTCTTTCCTCCATCAGACTATAAAGTCACTATGGTCCAGAGTAGTTGAAGGATTCCTAGAGGAAGGATAGCAAGAAGCCCTTCCTCACTCAGAAAGTGTTCCTCCAGAAATGTGTGACTGTTACTTGACCCCCTGGACTCCCTTGTTATTTGCTCTTAACTCTTATGGGGCATAAGATTGGCCTGTACTTCATGTTGCGGTGTATTGAGATATAGTTGTACATCGTGTACTCACAAGTCAGATCAAATTTTTCTATGTCTTTGTGATTGTTTGAGCTGGAACTCAAACCACATCACCACCTGGGAGTTTCACTAAGAGAGACGTGAGTGTGTGTGTGTGTGTGTGTGTGTGTGTGTGTGTGTTTGTGTGTGTATGTTTTATTGGTGAATTCTTTTTATATAAAGCAAAGAGCTTTTGAAGATGCAAATATTATGTTTTTAGTATCCCTGACTAATACGTTCAGTTTATTGATATCATCCAGTGAGCTCAGATTCTGATGAACTGTAATCCTTAGTTGACAGAATTTTCCTGGTTTGCTGGCAGTTTTTAGCATTACCCTCATCAGAAAGAGGGAAGTTGGGAGCATTTTCTCAATCCGTTGAGATTTTGCTTCCTGGCAATTGTTGTCAGTTTGGCTCAAATAAACTCTTCTTATAAGCTTTAAAAAAAAAAGAAAGAGGGAAGTTAAAAGGACACGCCCAATTCTAGGAGTTACACAAAACTCTCTTCCAAGAAGTGTCTTGACCCTTCTACAACTTTAGCCGCAAGGCATGTGAGATTTGGTATCTGGAAAGATGATTTGAGGCTTTGAGAAGTCCTTAGTCATCAAAGTTCTGTTAATCTTTGGTTTAATACCTAAGGCAGGGCAGAAGATTCTGGAGTTTTAGAAATAATTTCAACTGTCAAGGCTGAAACTAAAAGGGGGTTCTAGTTAACACTTTGTTATTCAGTAGAACCCATCGCTCTGTTCCAAGAATCTGAGAAATCTGATTAAATGAGGTGTTAACCATATCAGATTTTCTTGGTTAAAGAAGCGTAAGGCTCTCAAGGTTGGAAGAGACCTTACTTGGTCCCTTGTCTGTCTGCTGATCCACTGCTTGAGCGCCCCCTCCAATCCCCCTCCCCACCCCTAGCCTGGGCCAGTCTTACCCGCCACCTCTTTTTCTAAATGGTTTTATTGGAACACAGCCACTCTTGTTTGCTTACAAATTGTCTGTGGCTTCTTCTGTGCCACTATAGATTTGGGGAGTTATGACAGACTATATATATGGCCTGCAAAGCCTAAAATATTTACTCTCCACCCTTTACCGAGAAAGTTGGCTGACCCTTGGCCTAGGCTATCTCCTCTTAAGTATCTCCAATGATGCATAATCCTTCAGTTTCTGGGGGCGCTCCTTTAGACCGCTGCTTTCAGAAAGTTCTTATCCTGAGCCAAAATCTGCTCATCTGTAACATGCCCCCGCTGGCACTAGTTCACCTTTAGTATGTGGGATCACCCAAAATACATCAAACTGCTGTTCCTGTGTCAGCCCCTGGCATCTTAGAACAGTGCAGTATGATTCCAGGCAGAAGCTCACTGAATCCTGGTACCACAGGGTTTCAAGTGCCTTCATCACCACCAGAATCGCACACAAGCACTCCCACGTGATCTGGCCCATGTCACGTTTACTTGGGGCACACCTGAGTTTTCTAGGTGCCAAGAGCAACAGCAAGAAGTCATGCCTCATTCTCCATGCTTGGAGAGCCTGTAATCGAACCCAAATGACAGAGACAAGTTCACGTGGGACGCGCACTCTCTGCTCAACAGCTAGGAATGATGCAACTTCCGGGCCGTATGTACCCACAGTGCATGTCTGTGGTCTGGGTCATTGTGAAATAGTTTGTTTTTGACTGGATTCGGGTACAAAAGGTACACCACCACCTTCTCTGTTTCATCAGAGGTGGTGGTGTTCTCAACCACACACGTGAATGGAAGCTTCTAACTAAGAGTAGGCCCCGATGCCGTGTACTTCTTTTAGCCCCATTGCCGCGTAAAATGACTTGCATTGTCTTTTCCTCTGTCTCCTTGCCATCTTCTCTCACTGTTGCAACAGCTTCCTAAGTCGTTTTCCTGCCTCACATTTTTCTTTTCTCCGGTTGGTCTTCCTCATTCTGCCAATTAAGAGCACAGCAACCATGATCATTTCTCTGCTGACCTGTACTCTTCATTGGTTCCACATTACTAATCACGGAAAGAGAAAGCTCCTTGGAGGGGCATCCAGGGCTTCCCAGGACCACCAACCTTTCCCTTTCCCCATCCTTTTCCGCATTCAAAGGACTATTCCACGTTCTCTGAACCGGTCTTATATTTTCTCATTCCCAGGCCTTGCTGGTACTGTGTGCTCTGTAAGAAGTGTCCTTTTCTCCTTCCCCAAAACCATGGGTCAAACCCTACCTTCATTGTTCATATTCATTCATCTCTCTCTCTCTCTCTCTCTTCCCTCACCCCACCCCCAGAGGTTTGATTCCCTGCTTCAGTAGTCTAATAGCATATTATATTTTATGATACTTCTAAAAATCTGCTTTTTATTTTAGGGATATGTGTTCTTGTCTTCTTGCAACATTGTAAACATTGTAAGTTACATGAAAGGAGTGTTTAGGTCTTGCCTCTTTTTTTTGTTTGTTTTTTTAAATTTTAATTTAATTTTTTTAAGTATGTTTTTCCAGGACCCATCAGCTCCAAGTCAAGTAGTTGTTTCAATCTAGTTGTGGAGGGCGCAGCTCACAGTGGCCGGGGATTGAACCGGCAACCTTGTTGTTAGGAGCACTGCCCACTAACCAACTGAGCTAACCAGCCTCCCCTTGCCTCTTTTCTTTATCTTCCAAAGCATTGAACAGAATTTGTGCTTGTCTTATTGAATACTATAGAAGGAGCTCATTAATTTGGCATAAGCAGTGAAGTAGCAGAAGAATTGAATGGCAATAAATGATTTTTAATCTGAGAGCCTGGAAGAATAGTGATGCCATTAACCAAAAGAGGTGGAGCTCAGAGGAGTGCTGATGTGTGAGGTTTGGGGCAAGAGGGAGGACCAAGAAAAGCCTCCATCGTGATGATATAGTAGAAAGAACACTAAATTGGAATTCTGGGAATCTTCTATAACGGTACCTCTTTTGCCAATTACATGATCTCAGAATGTTCTTGGGCCACTTTAGACTCAATGACTGTACTTGGCACCTGTCATTCAGAGTGTGGTCCCAGGTGCCTTCACATTTATTAATTTTACTTAATTCTCAAAGCAATATTATTAGTTTTATATTTCTCCTTTTATATATTTGGTTGTTGAGGCTTAGCGAAGTTAAGAAATTTATCCAAGGGTGTTGAGCAAGAACCAGAACTGTAATTTGGTCTTTTCACTCTAATGTCAAGCTCTTCTCATCACACTCTGCATCACCTGTCTCATTCTGCTCTCCTTATTTCTCTAGCTCCCAGGTTTGAGTTTTTGTTGATCTGAATTACTAGCGTTTCTTTTGCCTGGCTGGGTTATACCAGGAATTAGGCAAAAACTGATATCCTTTTTCCTGCTGCATACTGTCTGTTTGACTTACTGCTGTGTTTCCCCAAAAATAAGACCAAACTAGAAAATAAGCCGTAGCATGATTTTCCAGGATGACATCCCATGAACATAAACCCTAATGCGTCTTTTGGAGCAAAAATTAATATAAGACCCGGTCTTATTTTCAGGGAAACACAGTATAGTTTACTGAAACAAGAAAAAAAATACTTTCATGATGTGAGATTTAAGCATAAGAATACTTGTATTTTAATGAGATTTGGCTAATTTACCTAGTTTAGGGCCGAAGGAGGCCCTGTATAGGGTTCTGGGGAAGAGAAACAGCTCTGTTCTGAGAGAGGGCTCAGTGATGGAACATTGGGTGAAGGACGATCAAAAATGGTGACATGACAGGGTAGCATTCAAGTATAAGCAAAACTTGGGAGAATTTAGAAAGGAAGAAAGATGGAAGATTGGGAGGCTTTTAAGACAGAGGTAGATTGAGAGTGTGAAGGTGGAAAAGCATCAGGCATGTTTAAGAAACATTGGAAATTCTGCTTGATTTTAACAAAGTGTGTGTGTGTGTGTGTGTGTGTGTGTGTGTGTAGAAAGAGAGAGAGAAGAAATGAGATGGGAAGGTAGGTTTGAACTGGACTGTGAAAGCCTTAAACCTGAGTCATAGAACCCAAGAGGCCATCCACAAAGGAATGGATAGACAAAATGTGATATATACATACAATGGAATATTATTCAGCCTGAAAAGGGAATGAAATTCTGACAGACTCCTATGCTACAACATAAATTAATGTTGAAGACATCATGCTAAGTGAAATAAACCAGTCACCAAAGAACAAATATACGAATCCACATATATGAGTAGTCAAATTCATAGAGACAGAAAGTAGAATGGTGGTTTTCAGGGACAGGACATGGAAGAAATGGAGAGTTAGTGTTTAGTGGATACAGAATGTCTATTTGGGAAGACAAAAAAGTTCTGGAGAAGGATGATGTTGACGGTTGTACCATAATGTGAATGTACTTAATGTCACAGAACTACACACTTAAAATGGTAAATTGTATGTTACGTATGTTTTACCACATTGAAAATAAATAATTTTTTTAACTAAAAACAAACAAACAAAAAACCTAAACCACAGAATTCAGACTTTGCTATGCAGGTGATGGGAGCCATTAAATATTTCAATAGTTGTGGGGGAGTAACATGATCAGAGTTTTGCTCTGATTAAACTGGAAGCACTTACAAGTATTAAATTAGGAAAACTGACTAGGAAGCTATGACAACAGTCCAGTAAATTGGTAACAAGCACTTGAAATAGTACCAAAAGTCAGCCATGAAAAGGGCTACTATAAATGGTGTTGTGACGATATATATATGTATTTTGGTGACTATAGGTAAAGTTATTTTAGACATGTGCCTAGGAGTAGAACTGCAAGGCCCCAGAGTGTATGTTCAGCTTTAGTAGGTATTGCCTTAGTTTTTCAAAGTGATTATGCCAATTTACACTCCTACTAACAGGGTATGAAAGTTTCAGTTTCTCCATATCCTTCCCAGTACTTATTGTCAGCCTTTTTCCTTATCACCATTATTGTGGTTGTGTAGTGGTGTAGATTTGCATTTCTCTAATGAGTAATGAATTGAGATCTTTTTATATGCTGTTTGCCATTTGGATGTCTTCTCTTGTGTGGTGCCTAATGAAGTCTTTTGCCCATTTTTCTATTGAGTGATCTGTCTTTTTCTTGCAAAGTTGTAGGAGTTTGTTTTTTTTTATATGGACTCATCTATGGAATATGAGTCCATCAGTGGATATATGTATTGCGGATATCTCCTCTCACTCTCTTAGCTTGGCTTTTCATCTTTTAATGGGATCTTTTGATAACCAGAAATTAAGTTTAATGCAATACAATTGTTCTCTTGTATCTGTACCTTTAGTGTATTCAAGAAATCTTTGCTTCTCCAAAGTCACGAAGATATTTTTTTCTTTATTTTCCTTTAAATGCTTTATTGTTTTATCTTTCACGTTTGGGTTTATAATGACCTGGAAGTAATTTTCACAGATGGCATAAAAATAAGGATCGAGAATCTTTCTTTTCCCGTGGTTATCGAATTGATCAGGTGCCACTTATTGAAAAGACAGTTCTTTTCTCCACAGCACTGCAGTATTATGTTTTTCATAAATCTAGTGACAATGTATGTATGGGTCTGTTTCTGGATTCTTTTATTCCATTGACCTATGAGTCTATCTTTTAGGTTCTGCTTTTAGTCTTCTACACAGACAAGGCGTTCCCTTCTATTGGTTACACCCACCCAGCACTGGAAGTAGAAAATAGAATATCTTAGTTATTTATTGCAGCATAACAGATTTCCCCAAAATTTACTGGCTAAAACCAACAGTAAATATTAATTATTTCACATGGTTTCTGTGAGTCAGGAATTTATGAGCAGTTTAGGCTGGTGGATTTGACTCAGGGTCTCTCATGAAAATGCAGTCAAATGGTTGTCTACAGCTGCATTCATCAGATGGCTTGACTGGGGCTGAAGATCTGCTCTAAGAATGGCTCGTGTACACGCTTGGCAGAAGGCCTTAGCTGCTCACTGTGTGTACTTAGTACTCCTCAGTACTGCTTGAGTGTCCTCGCAATGTAGCAACTGATCTAAAGGAGAGCAAGAAAAAAGCTGCAATGTCCTTTAGGACTTAGCTTTGGAAGTTATGACACACTGTCATTTATGCAGTATTCTGTTGGTCATCCTTATTCACAATGGAAGGGGACTGCGTAAGGCTGTACTGTATTAGGAAATGAGACTCAGTGGGGGCTGTCTTGGAGGCTGGCTACTATACGAAAAATACAAGAAACTGGTTGGCACCTTATTTATATTTTTTTCCTCTGGGAACTTTTATTCCCCAAAATAGAGACTCATGCCTGCCTTGACAGCCAAGATTCCCTAGAACTGACATGTAGTTTGGTAGGTTCAGAAATACCAAGTGACTCTTACTTCACTCCAATTTGTACCCTCCTGCTCAGGAGCCTGCATTCTAAAAGTTTATTCATATTTTCACAAAGTGATTCCTTAAGAACCCATCTCCATCCATGAGTGGGAAACATTGAGGACAACTGAATATGGCTACAATCATTGGCCAACTATTGCAAACCTTTCTGTGATCTTCTCACAGAAATATGCATTTCGTCCTTATGGTTTTCTTTAAATACACTTCCTATCTATGATCATTCTAATTTGCTTGCAGATCTGTTTTTTTAAACTAAACTTTTTCTTTTGAGAGAATTTTAGATTCACGTGTAGTTGTAAAAATAATACAGAGATCCCATGTGCCCTTTACCAGATTCCCCCAGTGATAACATCTTCCAAAACTGTAATGCACTGTCACAGCAAGGACGTTGGGGTTAATACAGCCAAGATCCAGGACATTTCCATCACCCTCACGCTGCCCTTTTATGGCCACATCCACGTCTACCCCATTCCAATCCCCTCCTTAACACCTACAACCACTAATCTGTCCATTCCTAAATTCTGTCATTTCAAGAATGTTATATAAGTGGAATCATACAGTTTGCAACCTTTGGGGATTTGACCATGTTCACTCAGCTTAATTCTTTGGAGATTCGTTGAGGATTTTGCATGTGTCAATACTTTTTTCCTTTTTTATTGCTGAGTAGTATTCTATAAGATGGATATACTATAGCTTAAGTAACCATTCACCCATTGAAGGACATGTAGATTGTTCCAGTTTGGGGCTATTGTAGATAAAACTTACATAAACTTTCATGTACATGTTTTTGTATGAATATGAATCTTCATTTCTCTGGGATAAATGCCTAGGAGTGCAATTGCTAGGTCATGTAGTTTAGTTTTGTAAGAAACTGCTAAACTGTTTTTAGAACGGCTATCATTTTAGATTCTCACATGTAATATATGAGTGATCTATTTTCTCTGCCTTATTGCCAGGATTTTGTGTTGTTAAAAACAATTTTATGGGTGGCCAGATGGCTCAGTTGGTTAGAGCATGAACTCTGAACAACGGGGTTGTCAGTTCAATTCCCACATGGGCCAGTGAGCTGCACCCTCCACAACTAGATTGAAGATAACGAGCTGCCACTGAGCTACCGGAGGGTCGACCGGATGGCTCAGTTGGTCAGAGTGTGAGCTCTCAACAAGGTTGCCAGTTCAATTCCCACTTGGGATGGTGGGCTGCGCCCCCTGCAACTAAAGATTGAGGGCGGCGACTGGACTTGAAGCTGAGCTGAGCCCTTCACAAGTAGATTGAAGGACAACGACTTGACTTGGAGCTAATGGGACCTGGAGAAACACACTGTTCCCCAATCTTCCCCAATAAAAATTTTTTTTAAAAAATCAAGAGAAACAAAACAAAACAAAGACAATTTTATTGTAACCATTTTGAAAGGTCTGTGATAATACCTTACTGTGTTTTTAATTTGTGTTTCCCAAATGGCTAATGTTGAGTATCTTTTCATGTGCTTACTTGCCATCTGTAAGCCCTCTTCAGTGAAATGTCTCTTCATGTGTTTTTGCCCACATCCTAATTGGATTGTTTCCTTTTTTAAGTGTTGAGTGTTGAGAGTTATTTATATGATCTAGATACTACATTTTGTAGAATATATAATTTGCATATATTTTCTCCCCCTCTGTAGCTTGTCTTTTTATCCTCTTAAAGTCTTTTGCAGAGCAAAAGTTTTAAATTTCAATGAAGTTTAATTTGTAAGTTTTTCGTTTTATGGATTATGCTTGGGTGTCAAGTCTAAGAACATTTTGCCTAGCCCTAGATCACAAAGATTTCCTAATTTTTGTCCTAAATGTTTCATAGTGTTACATTTAAGTTCCTGATTCGTTTTGAGTTAGTTTTTGTATAAGTTATGAGATGTAGATTGAGGTGCATTTTTTACCCCTTCTGAATGCTTTTTTACTTTTGTCAGAAATCAGTTGGGCATATTTGTGTGGGTCTATTTCTGGGTTTTCTGTTCTATTCCATTGTCTATATGTGTGTCCTTCTGCCAATACCATATAATCTTGATTACTGTAGCTGTATACTAATTATTGAAATCTGGTGGACTGATTCCCCCCTCTTATGTTTTCAAATTGTTTTAACTATTATACTTACCTTTCCATATACATTTTTGAATAATTTTGTTTACATCTGTAAAAATGCTTGCTAGGATTTTGATAGGAATTATATTAAACTTGAATATCAATTTAGGGCGATGTACTATGTTGAATCTTTCAATCCATGAACATGGTATACCTCTCCATTTAGGGTTTCTTTTTTTAATTTTCTTTCGTTAGCATTGTATAGTTTTCAGCAAACATGGTGTATACATATTTTGTTAGATTTACATTTATTTCACTTTTAAGAAATAGTTTATAAATGAAATTGTATTTTTATTTTTTATGCCCGTATGTTAATTTGCTATCATAGAAGAAAATTGATTTTTGTGTTTATCTTGTATCCTGTGACCTTGCTGGACTCACTTGTTAGTCCCAGGAGGTTTTGTCTAAATTCGTTGGAATTTTTTTATGTGGATAATTATGTCATCTGCAAATAGGGACAATTTTTTTCTTCCTTTCCAATTTTTAAGGATATAAAAATTCCTTTTATATCGATTTCTTGCTTTATTGCCCTGACTAGAACTTTCAGCACTCTGTGAAATACGAATGATGAGAGTAGACATCCTGCCTTGTTCCTGATCTTAGGGGAAAAGCATTCAGTGTTTCAGTACTAAGGAATGTTGGTGTTGGTCTTTTGTTGGTACTCTTTATCAAATTGAGGAAGTTCCTCCGCTCTTCTATTTTTTTTTTTTTGAGAGTTTTTATCCTGAATAGATTTTGAATTTTGTCAAATGTTTTTTCTGTGTTGATGTGACCATGTGGGTTTTTTTTCTTTAGCCTTATTAATATGGTGGATTACAGTGATTGATTTTTGAATATTGAATCAGTTTTTCATCTTTGGAATAAACCCCACTTGGTCATGGTATATAATACTTTTTATATCTTGCTTAATTCTGTTTGTATTTTACATTTACATTACATGATCCATTTTGAGTTAATTTTTGTAGATTTTGTATAGATTTAAGAACAGTCCTGAAAAAGCTTTCTTCTTAATAACTTATTCAGGACTCATGTTCCCATATTCTTTTTGCATTATGTGTCAGTAATCCAAAAGTAATTTTTCATTTCTGTATCATGGGATACTTTCAAGTCAGAGTTCCCAGACTCCCTTATAAATATTTATTATATGGTCACTGCACTTGCCAGAATGAAGGGAACAAGATGCTAAAGAACTCACATCATAGAGAATCCACAGCATGCGTCTCTTTCTCATTCTCTTGTCTGTAATCCTCTTTCTGACTTCCCACTGTGGCAACTTACTTATGTTTTTAAATTGCATTTATTAGTTTGAATAAACTAATATATTAATTGAATGAAAAAGTCAAAGATCTTTACGAGTTTCCATATAGGCTAAGCACTCTGCAAGTAACTATTGGCCACATAGGACCCTAGCCTCAAGATGCTCAGAGCTTAAGGGAAGGGGGTGCAAGGAGAACATATAAGCAATTGAAATGCCAAATTTGAGGGAATGAATAGCCAAAGAAAGCACAGGTTGTTAAGGTAACATAAACCAGGAGCATCAATCTACCTGGGAAAGTTAGTAAAGCCCTTCCTTCCAGGAAAAATGATACTTGAGCAGGTACTGAGAGGACATAGAAATTTTCCAGATAGACGAAGTGAGGTGCATTCTAGGAAGAAGCAACAGCTTGTGCAAAGACATGAAGTCATGCAATTATGTGGCACATAATCAGTAATTTGTTAAGCTTCTGTAAATTCTGTAAGACCAGGAATTTATGTTGTATCCTCAGCATCTAGAATAATGCCTGTGGCATAGTCGGCAATAAATCAATATTGGATGGATGGATGGATGGGAGGATGGGAAGGAGGAAAACAAATGAGGCCAGAGAGATAAGAAAGGTTCAGTGATAAAGAGTTTTGCTTAGTTACATCTAGCAAATGCTGCAATGGAGATTCAAAGAGGAATTGGAGGAGATGTTGTTCCTAGTGTACTTGAGAAGAAATCTGACAGGCGCTGATGTTACCTGCAGCAAACACCTTCTTCTTGTTCTTGAGTGAGTGTGTGTGTGTGTGTGTGTGTGTGTGTGTGCTTGCACCTGCACACCAGTGATTTGAAAACAGCTCTTTCTACAGAGACTGGCACTGAAGGGGATACATCAACTGAACACAAGCTAAGCTATTAAGAATACTTTTTTAAAATGCACCTTACACATGTACGTGTATATGCATGTACCTGCACGCACACACACCAGAGTGTTGTAAGCAGTGGCCTGGGCAAGACTTTGGGTGACTATAAATAAATAGTACTTAAGTTTCTTCTCCTCAGCTCTGTCCTTTCTGGCTGTACGCTAATCTTCATTTCAGTCTAGGGCTTATTGGGCATCTGTCCCATCCCCAGGACCTACTAGATGCTGTAAGGAGTTCATGTAAGAAAATGGTTCATTTATGAATTCAGTATGTATTCACTGATAACCAGCTGTGTGCCAGGCACTGTCCTAACCACTGAGGATGCAGCATGGATAAAAAACAACCAACCCCTACCCTCGTGGAGTTTACATTCTGGAGGTGGGTGCAGACAACCAACAGAAATATGGTATTTTAGGAGGTGTAAGTGCTAGTGAGACCAGTATAGTGAAGTAAGGGGGAAAGAGAGTGTGAGGGCTGGGTGGTCAGGGACAGCCTCTTCAACAACGTGACGTCTGAACAGAGACTTGATGGAAAGAATAAACAATGGGAAAGTCTGTGGGGGGAGTATTCCAGGCAGAGGGAGCAAGTAGAGCAAAGAGCCTGAGGCAGGATTGTGTGGCCAGTGGTGAACGCCAGTGTGGCCAGAGCAAGTGGGCAAGGTGGAAAGTGGCAGGAGATGTGGGAGGGGGGACCATCGCATCAGCCCCTTTGCCATTGTGACGTGGCTTTTCCTCTGAATGAGATGGAAAGCCATTGGAGGCTTTGCACATTGAAATGTTCTGATGTACATCCAATTTACATCAGCTTCTGTGTTAAGACTAGATTACAGGCTGAGAGGGTGGAAGCAGGAAGAGTGCAAAACAGTGGACTAGATCAGGTGAGTAACAGTGGAGGTGTGGACAAGTGACCAGATTGCAGGTATATTTTGAACTGTGTGAACTAACAGGATTTGCTGTTGGGATTAGATGGGGAATGTGGAAGAAGGAAGATGAGGAGGACATCAGTTTTTTTATTTGAGCAACTGAAAAGGCTGGAGTTGTTATTAACTGTGATGGGAAAGATCACAGGAGGCAGAGGATTGGAGGATATCAAGAGCTCGGTTTCGAGTACGTTAAATTTGAAATGCCTGTTAGTGAAGAGTTGTATACAAGACTCTGGAGTTCAACAGATTGGTCTGGGCTGGAGATATACACTTGGGAATTGCAGCAACTGGGTGGCTTTTAAAGCTGTGAAACTGAATAATATAATCTAGGAAGTGGATGCAGAAGAGAAAGTCTGAGAACTGAGCGCTGGGGTCTTCCAGTGTTTCGAGGTCAGGGAGGTGACAAGGAACCAGCCCTGGAGATGAAAAGAGAGAGGACAGGGAGCTAGGAGGGAAACCGAGCGTTAACACTGAAGCCAGATCAGGAAAGTGCTTCAAAGAGGATGGAATAATAAACTGTTAGCAGATGTTGCTGAGAAGTCGAGTAAGGCCCAAGCGCTGATTTAGCAGCACTGAAGTCTTTGGGGCCTTTGTTGAGTTAGTTTCGTGGAAGGGATGGGGGTGCGGCCTGATGAGATTGCTTTCCAACGCAAAGAGGACGGGAGGAAGGGAGACTAAGATGAGGAGTGTGGAAAATTCTTCCAGGTTTTACTGTAAAAAGTAGAAACACTGGGCCATCGTTGGAGGGAAACGTGGGATCAAGTCAGGCTTTTAATTTTTTTTTTTTCCTAAGATGGGAGAAGTTGGTATCCTGATGGGAAGGATCCTAGTAGGGAGGGGAAATGCAGTGATTCTAAAGTGGTAGAGAGTTGTGAAAGCGATGTCCCCATGCAGGTGAGAGGGACGCACAGAGGGAAGAAGGCTGTCCACGCTCCTGGTAACAGAGAGCGGATTTAGGCGGGTTGTGGTGACGGAATGCGTACATTCTCTTTGGATTGCTTTTGTTTCCTTGAGAAACAATAAACAAAGGAGTGGAGGTGTTGGAGGTTTAAAGAGAGAGAAGTTCAGAGACTGTTGCCAAAGAGCAGGAGGAAGATGTGGACTAAGGAATGTAGTCGACTTGTTGGGCAGCCCAAGCGCCCACCTGAATTTAAAGGGAGACCTGTCAGTGGAGCTGTGTGATTTCCTCCCGCTCCGTACAGCTGTGTGGGCACAGCAGACCCTTAGAGTTATCCCGAGATGATGCTTTTCCCAGATAAATGAGCACAGTGTAGGAAGAAGCAAGGGAATGATTACAATGAAGGATCACAGAAATGAAATCGGGTACACAGGGGAGGACAGGGAAAGAAGGTGCGCGAGAAAAGATGGTAGGATTATGTCCCCATGGGCTCTAAGTGATGATGATAATAACCAAGTCCTTGGCTCCTGAAGTACATTAGGGTTTTGTACAAAGTGCTTTCGCGGGGTTTGCATAATAAAAACCCTATAAGGTAGGTCAGTGGTGGCAGAATGTTCTTTTCTTTTTTTAATTAAGATTTATTGGGGTGACAATGGTTAGTAAAAGTACATAGGTTTCAGGTGTACAATTCTGTAATACATCATCTATATATCACATTATATGTTCACCACCCAGGTGGTCATGTTCATTCACGTTATATAAATGAGACAACAGCCAACGAGGTAAATCAATCTAAAATCACACAGCCAATAAGTGGTAAAACGTAGATTCAACCCAAGGCTCTCTGTTATATGTAACGTCTTTTCACCACTCTGTGATGTCTGCTCACAGTTTACTCAGCCTTGTTGAAGAGATGGAATGTGGAAGACAACATAGGGAATGTGTAATCACATGTTAAATTGTACAGTGTGGAACGATGCACGTTTACTCAGTGATCCATATTGAGAGCTCAGTATGGGCAGGGCTCTATTGTAAGTACTGGTGATACAGTGGTGACTGAGATGGGAAAAGTCCTATAGTTGTGCGCTTCAGGGAAGTTTTAGAAGGGTTTCTCTGTGATTCTTTCATGGCATCATGATTTGGTAAAAAACACAAAGTACTGAAAGTTGGGAAACTTGTTTTTCTGTTACGTGCTGTATGTGACATTGTTGCTTCAATTCACCGCGTCTTAGTGGGGATTCCATCTATACACTGAGCTGTGATGGTTTTGCAAGTTCCACCCTGATTAAAAGAACAGTGACTTTGAGTCTGTATTCTAGCCTAATGGATAATTGTTCTAAAGTGTTTTCGTCCCAAACTGACTTCCTGATCTAAAAAATGGGAATGCCACAGCTCATTAAATAGTGAGGAGACCCTGTTTCCATAGTGAAATGCTCACTAACGCACATTCTAAAATTGTCCTCCCTGCTGAAACGCGGGGACAATATGAAAGGGAGATAGAGGCCATGGTCAGCCTGCAGGTCCAACAGCCCCCGTCCTTAACCTCATGATATCTGAGCACCTGTGAAAAGCTTTGAAATAACTAATGACCTTTCCCCTCTTCTTCCTCCTTCCCGTTCAGGCCTGGAAGAAACGCTGGTTTATCCTGCGCAGTGGCCGAATGAGCGGTGACCCAGACGTTTTGGAATACTACAAGAATGACCACTCCAAGAAGCCCCTGAGGGTCATCAACCTCAACTTCTGTGAGCAGGTGGACGCGGGCCTGACCTTCAACAAGAAGGAGCTGCAGGACAGTTTTGTGTTTGACATCAAGACCAGCGAGCGCACCTTCTACCTGGTGGCCGAGACCGAGGAGGACATGAACAAGTGGGTCCAGAGCATCTGCCAGATCTGTGGCTTCAACCAGGCGGAGGAGAGCACAGGTACGCAAACACGCGGGCCTGGCTCAGAGGGGCGAGGCGCCTCCTGGCGGAGGCTTAGCGACGGGCTGCGGTGAGGCCTTAAGATGCCTTGCGCCGGGAGAGCAGGCTGTAGCTAAAAGCTTTCTTGCCTCTTTGGCAGAGGAGTCGTAGGCAAAGGGTAAGAGTGTGAAGGGGTTGGCCAAATATTAGAGGGGCCCCTACCCCTAGTTACACTCACATGGGAAACTAGCATACGTTGGGGGGAGGGGGTTGAGATGAAGGTAGAGGTGCTTTCTTCCGGGACCTCAGCACCACCCCATTTCTCCATTTCCCTCAGCTCTCTAGCCCTCTGGCCTGTTACCTGTCAGCCATTCCACAGGGCAGCTCTCACCTGGCTCCTTTTTTCAGCTCCATCTGTCTGTTCCAGCCCATTGATTTCATACCATCCTGCGCAGTTACACGTGCCACTCTGGGGTGGGGTGAGGTGTGGGATGGGATTCTTTGGGATTATTATTGATGTATAATCCAGTGTTTGTGTATGTGCATTTGGGAGGGGACAGGTGAGACGGGGAAATGCTGATGTATGTTTGGATTTCATTAACCTTCACAAAAGAATAGCTCAGTTTTTTTGAATGAGTTTTAAATTGCAGAAATTCTCTTTGACATTGGTGTGGATTCATCCCCAACTCTGGGATGATTGAGGAACAGGGAATTTTTGTGTGAATTTTATTAATTTTTTTTTTTTTTGAGGTAGGCAGAGAGCCCAAAGCAGTAGTTCTTAAACCTGGTTGCATATCAGAATTAAAGAGAAGCCTTTAAAAAATATTGATGCTGAGGACCCGTGCCAAATCAGCTAAGAATCTGAGGCATTAGTGTCTTTTAAAAGCTTCATTCCAAGTAGCTAAGGTCCAGGGTTCATGAACCATTTTTCATAAATACTTGAACACCACATATAGTCTGTTTTTTATATATTCCTGTTTTTTTTTTAATTTTTACACTTTAAAAGCATAAAAACCATTCTTAGCTTATCAATAATATCATTCTCTAGAACCTGTTAGAAATGCAAATTATTGGGCACCCACCCCAGACTTACTGAGTCAGAAACTCTGGGTGCAGGGCCCAGCAATCTGTGTTTTTAACCCCCCCACCCACCCCCCGCCAGGTGACAGTGAAGCTTGAGAACCACTGGTCTGGACTCTTTCTGCTCAGAGCGGGGTTTGTGGATCAGCAGCAGCAGCAGCATCTCCTGGGAACATGTTAGACACAGGGCTTCCTCTCAGACGTGCAGAATCAGAATCTCATGTATTTCAAACTTCTGATTTTGAAATAATTTTAGACTTGCAGAAGGATTGCAGAGTTGTACAGTAAGTTCCCATGTCCCTTTCCCTCAGCTTTCCCTAATGTTAACCTCTTATTTAACCATGGGACAATTATCAAAACGTGTTGGTTCGATACTGTTAACTGAACTACGGTTTATTTGGATTTCACCTGTTTCTCACCAGTGTCTTTATTGTGTTCAGGATTCAATCCAGGATCCCGCATTAGATTTAGTGGTCATGTCTCAGAGGCTCCTCCAATCTGTAACAGTTTTCCAGTCTTTCTTGTCTTGTTTTGACCTTGACACTTTTACAGAGCACTGCTTAGAAGCTTTGTATAATGTCCCTCCATTTGAGTTTCTCTGGTGTTTTCTCATGATTAGATTGAAGTTATCAATTTTGGTGAGACATCAGTACCCCAGAGGTGATGTTTCTTTCCAAGTATGTTGTATCAGGGGGCACATGATGTCAATCTGTCTTATTACTAGTCTTGTTAACCTTAATCCCTTGGTTAAGGTGGCATCTGCCAGATTTCTCCCCTGTAAAGCTACTGTCTTTACTTTTGTAATTAATAATTTGGAAGAAATACTTCAGTGATGTGCAAATATCCTATTTGTCCTTAAGTTGCTGCCCACTAATTTTAGCATCCATCAATGGATCATGTTTGCAACAGTTACTACTGTGGTATTCTAAGGGTGATGTTCTGTTTCCTTCAGAATCCACGTTTTACTAAATTCCCAGGTGATTTGTGTGCATATTAAAGTTTAAGGAGCACTGGTCTGAATATTCCAAAACCTTGTGGATCATCAAAATCACCTGAAAACTTTTTTAACTTATAGGTCTGATTCAATAGATTTGACTGAGGATTGAGGAATTAGTAGTTTTTTTAAAGGTCCTCCTACAAAATTAATATAAGACCCGGTATTATATTATATTGTATTGTATTGTATTGTATTGTATTGTATTGTATTGTATTGTATTGTATTGTATTACATTATATTATATTATAAGACTTGGTCTTATAGTAAAATAAGACCAGGTCTTCTATTAATTTTTGCTCCAAAAGACTCATTAGAGCTGATGGTCCAGCTAGGTCTTATTTTCAGGGAAATATGGTACATTGCTCGTATATCCCACCTCATACATTGCTGGTGGGAATGCAAAATGGCACACTTACTGCAGTAAACAGTGTGGCAGTTTTTCAAAAAGTTAAGCCTATGACCCGGCAATCCCACTCCTAGGCATATACTCAAGAGAAATGAAAACATATGTTCATACAAAAACTTGTGCATGAATATTCATAGCAGCACTATTCATAATAACCAAAAACTAGATACCCAAACATTCATCAATAAATAAAACGTGATGTGTGGTGTGTGTGTGTGTGTGTGTGTGTGTGTGTGTTATTTAGCCATAAAAAGGAATGCAATACTGATGAATTCTACAATATGGATGAACCTTTAAAACATTATGCTAAATGAAAGAAGACACAAAGAGTCACATAGTTTGATTTCATTTACAGTCAGCCCTCTGAATTCACTGGTTTGCATTCACAGATTCAACGAACTGTGGATTGAAAATATTCGGAAAATGTGCTCGCTTCGGCAGCACATATACTAAAATTAGAAAATATTCGGAAAAAATGTTACGGTGTTGCTGATGAGTATTATGTTGTTAGGCCTGTGATGGTTGATGGTTGCATCTGTACTGAACACGTACAGACTTTTTTCCGTTGTCATTATTCCCTGAACAATAATGTATAACAGCTATTTACACAGCGTTTCTTGTATTAGGTATTGTAAGTAATCTAGAGATTGTTTAACATATACGGAGGATGTGTGTAGGTTAATGCAAGTACTATGTACGCAATTTTATATAAGGGACTTGAGCCTCTGTGGATTTGGGGTCCTAGAACCAATCCCCTGTGTATACCAAGGGATGAGTGTATATGAAATGTCCGGAATAGGCAAATCCATTGAGACAGGAGGTAGATTGGTAGCTGAGAGTTGGGAGAAAGGAGAGTGACTGCTGATGAGTAGGTTTCTTTTGGGTGATAAAATGTTCTGGAATTAGATACTGGTGACGGTTGTGAATTTCGTGAATATATTAAAAACTGCTGGATTTTACACTTTAAAATGGTAAAATATACAGTCTGTGAATTATATCTCAGTTTTGTTGTGTTTTTCTCAAGTTTTGCAGTTGATTCTGACAACTAGCCAGGTTTGGGACCCCCTGGAGTTAGGGCCAACTTCATGGGCACGTGACCTGCGCAGTCTCACAGGGCCCACCCTTAACCCTACACTTGGTTGAACACTCTACTGTTGTGGTCTTAAAGTTCTTAGTTTTGTTTACATTGTGTACATTTAAGGTATACAATGTGATGATTTGTCATATATTTATATTGCAAAATGGCCATAATAGGATTAGTTAACACATCTGTCACCTCACGTAGTTACGATTTGTGGTGTGTGTGTGTGTGTGTGTGTGTGTGTGTGTGTAATAAGTACTTTTAAGATCTACTCTCTTAGCATCTTTCAAATATACAATACAGTATTGTTAACTATAGTCACCCTACTGTACATTATACCCCCAGGACTTACTCATCTTATAACTAGAAGTTTATATCCTTTGACCTTCACCCATTTCCCCCACCCCCGCCCCGGAAACCACTAATCTACTCTCTGTTTCTGTGAGTTTAACTTTTTTAGATTTGTTTTTCTCTGACTTACTTCACTTAGTATAATGACCTCAGGGTTCATCCATGTTCCAAATCGACAGGATTTCCTTTTTTATGGCTGAATACCATTTTACTATATATCTATAGATATATCACATTTTCTCTATTTGCCGGTGGGTTTTTCCATTTCTTGACTATTGTAAATAATGCTGCAGTGAACATGGGGGTGCAGGTATCTGTTTGTGATAGTGCTTCCAATTTCTTCAGATATATACCCACATGTGCAATTGCTGGATCATGTGATAGTTCTGTTTTTAACTTTTTGAGGAACATTTACATACTGTTTTCTGCAGTGGCTGTACCAATTTATATCCCCACCAACAGTGCACAAGGATTCCCTTTTCTCCACATCGTTGCTAATGTTTATCTCCTATCTTTTTTATAACAGCCATTTAACAGGTGATGTCTCATTGTGGTTTTGATTTGATTTGATTTGCATTTCCCTGATGATTAGTGATGTTGAGCATCTTTTCAGGTACCTGTTGGCCATTTGAATATCATCTTTGGAAAAATGCTACTAAGTTCCTTTGCCCATTTTTTAATCAATTTTTTTTTTTGCTATTAAGTTGTATGAATTTTTACGTATTTTGGATATTAACCCCTATCTGCTGTGTAATTTGCAAATATTTTCTCCCATTCTTTAGTTGTCTTTACATTTTATTGATTGCTTCTTTTGCTATGCAGAAGCTGTTTAGTTTAATGTAGTCCACTTACTGATTTTTGCTTTCTTTGCTTGTGCTTTTCGTGTCATCCAGATAAATCATTGCCAAAACCAATGTCAAGGAACGTTTTCTCTATGTTTTCTTTTAGGAGTTTTATAGTTTGGGGTCTTACATTTAAGTCTTTAATCCACTTTGAGTTAATCTTTGTGAGTGGTGTTAAGGTAGGGATCCAGTTTCATTTTTTTGTGTGTAAAAATCCCAGCACCATTTATTGAAGAGATTATCTTTTCCCCATTGAGTATTATTGGCTATCTTGTCAAATATTCATTGACCATATATGCTGGGGCTCTCTGTTCTGTCCCATTGGTGTTTGTGTCTGTTTTTATGTCAGTACCATACTGTTTTGATTACTATAACTTTATAATATAATTTGAAATCAGGAAGTGTGATACCTCCAACTTTGTTCTTTCTCAGGATTGCTTTGGCTATTTGGGATCTTTTGTGGTTCCATATGAACTTTAGGATTACTTTTTCTATAAAAAGTGCCATTGGAATCATGACAGGGATTGTACCGAATCTATAGACGGCTTTGGGTAGTATAGACACTTTAACAATGTTAATTCTTCCAATTTATGAGCACAAGATAGCGTTCCATTTATTGGTGTCGGAAGTTCTTAATTTTTGAATAAGGGGCCCCGTGATTGCACTTTGCACCAGGCTTTGCAAATTATGTATTCAGTTGGGCCTGGACTAGCTGTTCTGCTCTAGGAATTCTGTGATTTTGTTTGTCTTCCTTTAAGGAAGGATTATAAGCCCCCATTTTACTCTTAAATTCTTTGGTATAATCTTTGAAATTTCCTGTTTTCCCCAAATCTTTATCATTTATAAGCTTCGTGGATTTTGTTTTTGTTTTTTCTTTTCTTTTATTCCTGTTAAAGAAATAAAGTGCTCATTGAAAAGAACAAAACAACAACAAAAAGTCGGGGGAGAGAAAATAAGAATAAAAAGGCAGGGAGAACCCCCCCTCCCCGACCCATAGACCTCCCAGTTTGAAAGCTTTCATAAATGTGAGAAATAGATTCAAGGAATACCACGGCTTTTTAGGAAATAGGTATGATTGGGGGGGGGGGGGGAGTAACAGAAAGCAAATTGCTTTTAGTTGAATTATTTCCTTTTGGGATTAGAGGTGTTTCTACCAAGAAAACTATATCCTTGAGATGTAGCAAGAATTATTCTTGGTGCAAATGTCTTTTCTTAATCACACATTTGAAAAATAGTTATTGTTTGAATCCTTACTTTTGCCATATAGGAGTCACATACCATCCAAATACCAGTATCTAGAGCCACATCATCTGAGTTTGCTTTCTTTGGTAGGAAGACTCACTTGTTCACTCACTCATTCATTCCACTAACCTTTACGGAACACTTGTTCTATGTCCCTGTCGTAACTACTGAGGGTGCAGAGATGAGCGAGAGGGTGCCAGTACTCAGACATCATAGTCCAGAGGAGGGGCTGACATGTAACCAGACAGTCACAGGGGAATGCTGTCACAGAGGCATGGACCACTAGCTCCTTGAGGAAAGGAAGCAGGGGGAACATTAAGGTGACAAATAATTGAGTCCATATTTTTTCAACAGCTTTGTCTATTAAAGGGTATATTCCCCAGTGTGATGTATAGATGATGTACTACAGAATTGTATCCCTGAAATCCATGTAACTTAACTAACCATTGTCACCCCAATAATATGTATATTATTATATATCTATATCTATCTATATATAGATATAGATAGATATAGATATATCTATAGATATAAATAGATAGATAGATAGATTTTCCCTTAAACCTTTAACTTCTTTTTTTAAGTGGATTATTTTATTAGCTGTCCAGTAATGTTATTACATTGGTGCAAAAGTAATTGTGATTTAGAAGGTTAAAAATAATTGTAAAAACCACAGTTACTTTTGCACCAACCTAATAGTTATCTATGGTAGAGCTTTAGGATTCTTTACAAGATCTTTTCTGATGAAGACCACAGGCTTTTCTTCCCTCTCATAGGAGACTCTGGTGTGTTAAAAGATTCGGCCACATAATGGGTTGTGTTTTCATTTAGAGGTTTTCTTAAAAGTGGATTATATCCATACATCCCTCAGGTAAGGAATTAGAGCTTAATCACCCAAATCTGATTTTTCAGTAGAGAGTCAGGATCTGAGGAAAAGCAAAAAGGAAGTTAGTATTTGACTGCCTACTTTCACTTATGTACCTTATTTCATTTAATTGCTTTTATCAACTGTGTTTCCTTTTTTTCCAAATAAGGAAACTGAGTGCTTTTGCTTCCCTGCCTAGTACTCCGGGACTAAAGCTCTTCTCTGTCCACACCCCTGCCCTGGCTGGGTGCAGATGGGCTGTCCAA